>NW_006921882.1:1640490-1671997 GCF_000298275.1 Orycteropus afer afer
GGCAGGACCAACCATCAGGAGGATGGGGCAGGACCAACCATCAGGGGGATGGGGCAGGACCAACCATCAGGAGGATGGGGCAGGACCAACCATCATGAGGAAGAGGCAGGAACAACCATCAGGGGAATGGAGCAGGACCAACCATCATGAGGATGAGGCAGGAACAACCATCAGGGGGATGGGGCAGGACCAACCATCAGGGGGATGGGGCAGGACCACTCATCATGAGGATGGAGCAAGACCAACCAGCATGAGGATGAGGCAGGACCAACCAGCATGGGGCTGGGGCAGGACCAACCATCAGGGGGATGGGGCAGGACCAACCATCAGGAGGATGGGGCAGGACCAACCATCAGGAGGATGGGGCAGGACCAACCAGCATGAGACTGGGGCAGGACCAACCAACATGAAGATGGGGCAGGACTGGGCAAGAGTTCTTTCTGTTAGACCTAAGGTTGCCAGGAGCTGGAGCCCACTCAACAGCAAGTAACAGCAACAACCACAAATAATGTTTTTTTAAAAAAACTAACTTGTTTTTATCATGTCATTTGTCCCAAGATATAATATTTGATGTGGCCATCATATATTTTTGTAATAGTTATTAAAATAGCTACATAAAAATTAAACTCCTTTTAAAAAGAAGTACCACCAAACCCTGGCTTGGCTCCTGGAAAAGCAGGAAGACTGGCCGCATCCCCCCAGAGCCTGGAGCTTAGTCAGCAGCATGGCCCAGCGTCAGCTCCCCACCGGGGGTGCAAGATGCCCGCCACGGGGGAGCTGAGCAGAGGCAGAGAGAGCACCTGCACTGCCTTCGTGACTCCCCTGTCAACTCAGAATTATTCCCCCAAACATTTTATTTTAAAAAGAGTCCCAGTATTTCAGACCAGTATTTCAAACTGTCGTGGAATCCAAACTTTCTGGAGCCATGGAGTGGATGAACCCCTGAAACTATTACCCTGAGATCTTTAAAACCTAAGCCAAAGACAGCCCTGAAGACTTCTTCAAGCCGAACAACAGTATAGCGTAACTTAATAAGGAAGGCCTGCCTTGAGCACTGTAGTCTTTTAGGAACTATCTCTGTGTTCAAATTGACAACAGCAACTGGAAAGATGAGACAGGAAACTTAGGGGGCAGTGACGTTACATTCACGGGGAGAAACAACTCTGAAAAGGAGGGTGAGAATGGCTGCACATCGAAGAACATCCTTAGTGTCGATGAACTGCACGTACCAGGTCACGGACTTGCTGTAGGTTTTGCTGTGCATATCCACAACAACGGCAAAATTAAATTCAAAATAAAAGTCCCACCTAAATGACCTCAGGGGGTTGCACACCTGTCTTTGGAAAACGAGAGGAGACTGTGCCTGAGCCCCGTTCAGCTCTGAATTCCCTGGTCCATGAGCAACAAGAGAAGAACTAGGCCTGACTTGGTTACTCTGGCCCTAAGACCCTCTCAGGAAGGCTACGGGAGAAGCAGAAAGACAGACAAACGAAGTATGCCACCTCAGCCAGTGGTCAAGTGTCCTTGCCACCCTCAAGAGAGTTTTCCCCAAACTCCCCTCCCCACTTCCTATGGCCCCTGTGGGAGCAGCAAAGGCTGTTTGAGAAGCGATGCCCCAGCCCCCTCCGGAACAGCTCGCCTGGCGCTGCAGGCAACGGCTCCATCAAGCCTGCGGTGACTGTAGCACATTTGGGGACAGCACAGAGCCTCTCTGTGCCCATTACATCCAATATTCTCCCAGCGGAAATTGCCTCTGCAGCTCATTTCCCCAAAGCCTCACTGCTCTGCACTCTCCCACAACACGGATAATGAAGGTGCCCAAGTGACAAGGGAAGAGCCAGGGCAGGCAGGGCCCTGGGTCCCCATTCAGGAGGCGTGTGGCGGCCCCTGAGCAGTCAGCTGGCAGACTTTTCATCCCGGGGTGTAAAAGTGAAATCACCTCCAGCCCCGGAGAGATTCTGTTGGCGTCGCCCACTGCGTCTGTAGATTAATCTTTCTAGACCAAAAGGAAAAAGCCTTCCTCCTCAGCTCTAACAAGAAACCGTGGTCCCCTCCCCTGTCACCTCCAAGTTTCTTATGTAAAGATTGTTTTCCTGATGTTTTATAAAGGGAAGAGTTCGTGTCTCCACCAGATGAGGAACAAAATGGCGGGGCTAAGACCCCCCCCACACCCCATCGCTCGAGAGACTAGCTAATCAGTATCTTCTGGATGTATTTACAAAAACAAAGTACTTCAACATTTCAATAAACAGACTATACACAGATTTGTACATTCACCTCTGCCAGCTGCTTCTTCGAGCCAAGAATGCTTTTGTCCTTGTGAAACCAAGAGGGATTGGTCCTTGAAACGAAGGTGCTGGCAGGAAAGGCCCTTCCCCGGGATCTGGTTCCTTCTCCCTCCTGCTGGCCTCTGGGTCCTTGTCCTGGCTCGGTCCCTCCCTGTCCTGTTCTCTGGACATGTTATTACTGTATGTCCCCTCAAATCCTCTTTGACAGGAAACCAAAAGCAAATCGAACTCACTGCCATAGAGTCGATTCCCACTCATAGTGCGACCCCAATGGGTTTCCAAGGCTGTAAATCTTTACAGAAGCAGACTGCCTCCTCTTTCTTCTGCAGAGAGGCTGGTAGGTTCAGAACTCCTGATCTTTTCATTAGCAGTCAAGTGCCTTAACCACTGCACCACCAGAGCTCCTTTCTTTGAAAGTAGACAGAGCTCAAATTGTAAGGCACTCAGCTCCTCTCCAAAGCCGGAGTTCAGAATCCTGCTCCACCCAAGAGGAAAAACGAGCATGGCTTGATTCAGCACTCGTAGCCCCATGCTACGAGTATGTGTAAGCCTTTGATTTAGTACCAGCTCATCCATCCATGACAGTGGCACAGCAGTTACAGCTCTCAGCTGCTAAGGAAAAGGTCGGTGGTTCAAACCTACCAGCTGCTCTGTGGGAGAAGTAAGAGGCAATCTGCTTGTGTAAGGACTGCAGCCCAGGAAACCCTATGGGGCAGCTCTCCTCTGTCCTACAGGGTCAGGATCAACTCGAAGTCACTGTTTTTTTGTTTGTTTGTTTGTTTGTTTGTTTTTAATGTGTTAGGTTGATCATCACTTCACCTCCACCAAGAGATGTTTTCCAGCTCATCTCTCAAGGCCAGAGCTGAAGATGGAGTCTCCTCAGTGCAGGAGGCTTAGCTCGGGGTCTAACTCACTCTTAACATTCCCAAAGTATGGTATGGAAGAAGACTGCCACATCTTCCTCCTGCAGAGCGGCTGGTGGGTTCAAACCACCACCCTTCCCGTTAGCAGCTGAGCACTTAACCACTGCACCACCAGGGCTCCTTATCAAAGAATGAGAACTCTGGGAATTTAGAGCTAAAGGCACCTTATAGATCATCTAGCCCAGGAATGGCACGTGGAGGCATAGGCCCTTCTTCCTCCTCCTGACACTCATGGTGGACACAGTTACTTGGTTACTCCTCTTTCTCACTAAGCATGGCATCAGGAGCCTCCTTTACCTGTACCTCCAGGCCATAATTCCCAGGAGACTTAGCTCTTGAGATAAAGCCAATTGCCATCCCCTCATTTTAAAGTAGAGGTTCAGAGTTCAACCAGACAGAAAATAACAAATGCTGCCAAGGATGTGGAGAGATTGGGACTCTCATACACTGCTGGTGGGACTGTAAAATGATACAACCACTGTGGAAAGCAGTATGGTGAGTCCTTGAAAAGCTGAAATCAGAAATACCATTTGACCCAGCAATTCCATTAACTACGTATATATCCTAAAGAAGTGAGAGCCAGGACAAGAACAGACATATACACACCCATGTTCATCAAAGCACTATTTACAATAGCCAAAAGATGGAAACAACCTAAGTGCCCATCAACAGAAGAATGGCTAACCTAACTATGGTACATGCACACAATGGAATATTATGCAACACTCAGGAATAATAGAACCTGGGAAACACCACACAACATGGGTGAACTTAGAGGACATTATGCTGAGTGAAATAAGTCAATCACAGAAGGACAAATATTGTATTAGTTCACTATTGTAAAAAGTCCAGGAAAGGTTTAAATATGGAAGAAAACTTTGTTGGTTACCAGAGATGGGAGGGGAGGGGAGGGAACACTGCTAGATAGGTAGAGACAAGGATTGATTTTGGTGAAGCGAAGGGCAATGTACCAAAAGTGAGTGATCAACACAGTGGCACCAAGAAAGGAGAAGACATAGAGAGGTACATGGGAGGTTACAACAGATAAACTCTTTTGCATGTACCGTACTGCATTGTCAGTGATGGCAAACACTGATACACAGGTGGATAGATGGGTGGACAGGCTGAATGATCAGGTATGTCTAGGCAGGGGGAGTGTGCCCGTGACCATATATAGGGTTGGCAGATGATGTTTCTACATGCAAATTTGTATGTGCTGTAAGAATGTCTGGGTGTACAGGAGAGCTGACAAGGGACAAGTTTGTTGTGGCTTCTTGGCCACAGCCAGCTACCCTGAGGGAATGAGAAGTTGGACTTGGGACCATGGTCACAGGGGACATCAAGCCCAACTGGCATAATGTACTACACAAAAACATTGTTCTACATCCTGCTTTGGTGAGTAGCAACTGGGATCTTAAAAGCTTACGAGCATCCATCTAGATGCAACAATGGGTCTCTCCCTATCCAGAGCAAAGAAGAATGAAGAAAACCAAAGACGCATGGAAACAATTAGTCCAAAGGACTAACAGACCATGTGGTCCTCAACATATATGACCATGAGACCAGAAGAACTAGATGGTGCCCTGCTACCACTGTCAACCACTTGGAGGGGGATTGAATAGAGTGGAAGAACAATGTGGAACAAAACTCAAAATCATAAAAAAAGACCAAGTTTGCTGGTCTGATAGAGCCTGGTGAGACCCCTGAGACTATGGCCCCTAGTTGCCCTTCAGATCTGGAACTGAACTCACTCCTGTGGCTTCCAACCAAACAACAGACAGGCATAGGGGGCGAACATTCACACCAGGTAAATACATTACTTGGAACAATCAATCATGGAAGAACAGAAGGGCAGTGTTTGCACAGGGAGATAGCTTGGGGCAGGGGAGTGCATGGGAGAGAAGGATACAGGGAAGAGGTAACTATGGGGAGGAAGTGCGAAGAGAGCTGTTATATTGTAGGGAATGACAGTCAATGTCATGAAACAAAATGTATATGAACTGCTGTATGGAAAATGAATTTGCTCTGTAAACCTTCACCCAAATCAGAATAACAATTTAAATAAATATAATAAAATACAGGGTCAGCAAAAACCAGGGAAACCCTCCATGAGATGGAATGGCACAGTGGCCACAACCATGGAGCCGAACATGTCAGCCTCAAGACGGCACAGGACCTGACAGTGTTTGATCCTGTTGAACGTAAGGTCACATGACTTGGAGCCAACTCGACAGCCACTAACAACCACCACAACAACGTTGTAAAGAGACCAAGTGGGGAAGGTTGAACACTCCATGAACAAAGTAGAACCAGAACCCAGCTCCATCAGACCTCATACCATTACCCCCAACACCAAAATCTGGCTGTCACTGCTCTCACCTTGCTGCTGCCATATGCACATAGCTGCAAACACAGACGAGCAGGCAGGTGTGGGCACCCTTAAAATAGTCATACGTGAGTGTGCCCAGCCCTGGCTGCCTTCTGCCCAATAAAGAGGGCGTGGGCTTTGTGCAATCCATTCCTTCCCTTCCCCCTTCCTCTGTAAGAGTTTTGTCTTTATTAGACTAGTTCTTCAGCCTTTGATGTGATCATAATCAAATAATTGGGAATAAAAACAAGGACAAAAGCAAGCAGGTGGTTCTAATACAAAAACCAACCAAGAGGAAAAACCTCACCCAACCCCAGGTGCCAGGGAAACATGCATTGTGGACACTGCAGTCAACAGTTTCTCATTCTTTCAATAAATATCAACCACAAATGACAGCCAGGTTCTGAGTTCTGTTCTCGACCTCAAGTATCGGGGGAGAATGGGGCAGATAAAGCCACTGCCCTCATGAAGCTGATGTTCTGGAAATACATAAATGAAAAAGGAAGTTTCAGGTAGAGAAACATGCACTGAAGAAGAGAAACTAGAGTGGCTTGATGAGTGATGAGGGAGAGGGAGGAAGGGCTCTGTGAGGAGAGAGATGAATGATAAGAAAGACTCAGCCAAGAAAACCTACAGCGAAGGCCTTCCAGACGCAGAGAGCAGAACGTGCCAGGGGTGGGGGCTGAGAATCTGCTCAGTAAGTGAATACCAATCACAGGCGTGTGGGTCTGCAGAGTTAGAGCAAAGAGAAGAGTGTTGGGAAACGAAGTCAGAGAACAGAGGGCCGATCATGCAGAGCTCTTTAGGCCACAGGAGAAAGCTTGCCCTAAGCACCACTGAGCTGAAAGGGGCCTGGTGGTGCAACAAGGAAGCACTCGGCTGTCAAGCACCAGTGGCTCCGCAGGAGACAGACCTGATGGCTTGCTCCTATAAACAGGGCTGTTGCTGTTGCTCGCTGCGATTGCACTGATGTGCGGCTCACAGCAACCCCACATGACAGAGCAGAACAGCCACATAGGGTTTTCTAGGCCATAATCTTTATGGAGCACTGGTGGCGTAGCGCCTAAGGCACTTGACTGCTAACCAGAGGGCTGGCGGTTCAAACCCATCAGCCACTCCTTGGAAGGAACGTTGGGCAATCTACTTCCCTAGTGACACTCACCCTCAGGGAGGGGTCGCTATGAGTCGGGTCCGATTCGACCACACATAACAACAACAGCAACAACAATCTTTATGTGACAAGTCACCAGATCTTTCTCCCATGAGTGGGTTTGAATCACTGACCTTTAGGTTAGCCATCGAGTGCTTAACTGTTGCATCACCAGGGTTCCCTTCCACAGACATTACAGTCTCAAGAACTCCATGGGATTGTTCTACTCTGTCACACAGCATGGATATGAGTCAAAATCAACTGGATAGACAGCAACTACATAATAATACCATCGAACTTGCACGAGGTGAGGAAGCCAGTTAAGGAGAACGTCAGCTCCAGAACACAGGGAAGGATATTTCAGAGAGTGAAGGAGGGGGACACCGGAGTTTCCGTGGAAGAGAGAAAGGTGAGTGGAAGAAGAAAGAAGGAATTGCGCAGTTTTTCTGCTGACAATGCTTCAGCTTCACAGTGCTCAAGGAATGCAAGCAAAGAACCTGAGTTATTCTCATATTGCTTTCTGTTTGCTACATGGAAGAGGATGCTCATAAAGCCACTCAGAGACTGGACCACAGGAGCTCCAGTTATAGCAGGGTTATGGATTCACTCTGTGGAATTTGCCAATACGTGTGAACACATACGTACATGTGCATCCTTGCAGAAGTCCAATTTCTGGATGTATCTGTTTCTCTCCCTAAAGTGGGAAAAACCAACCCACACTCTGCAGCAGTGTCCCATCCTCCATAAAGCAGGACCCGGCCTGCCCAGACGGAGGGACTCACTGCCACCTCTGGAGCCTAACGACAGCACACTGCATTGCCTGGTGCAGAGGTCCAGCCCCGCCACCATGACAATCAGGCAGGATTTCGACTTTCTTAGCTTAGCTCCAAAGAGCCCTGGTAGAACAATGGCTAAGCGCTCAGCTGCTAACCAAAAGATTGGCAGTTCGAACCCAGCCAGCAGTCCCAGAGAAGAAAGACCTGACCATCTGCTGTCATAAGAATTCCAGCCAAGAGAAGCAGTCTCACTGTCATAGGCGGCTTATGGGGTTGCCACAAGTTGAAGAGTTCAGTACGTTGTTGTTGTTGTTATGTGCCGTCGAGTCGGACCCGACTCATAGCGACCCCTCTTGGGTTTCCGAGGCAGTATCACTATGGAAGTAGATCGCCCCATCTTCCTTTTAGGATGCTGGAAAATAGGGCATTGATTATTGGTGAGGGTTGCAGAACATGAATGTAATTGACATCACTACAACTGTCCATGTGAAAAGCAATGAATTGGCTAATGTTGGGTCATATATATTTCACCACAAAAAAATCTCATCCTAAAATTATGGATTTGTTATTTTTCCTTCCTAAAAAAATAAATTAATGAAAGTTCACTACAGTACAAGGCAGCAGTGCTATTGATCTGGTGGAGACCAGGCTGGTCAAAGTTCTTTCCTGCCCTGTCCCCACCCATCTGGACCTCAGCAGGATGGGGAGGACCCTCATGGACCCACCCTTCACAGATGTGCTGCCAAGCCCTGGGAAGGGCTTACATGTCTGCCTACCCTTCCAACCAGGGCTGGAGCTGTGAGCCCAGGTGCCCTGGGGAGAGTCCAGCACAACTCAGCCCTTCACCTTGGGGATCCCTTGGTGAAGGAGCCGATTCTCCTGCCAAGCCTTGCACTGTCCAGGGGAGTCCACTCATGAACATGTGCCCTGCCCCAGGGACCAGGGCCAGACCAAAATCAGACTAGACTTCTCAAAAGTCAGCCAGTAGTTCTCAGCAGTTCAGTATGTGGTGAGCTCCTTCCTGTTCTCATTGGGGACTTGGAGTATGGGGGTCAGGGACCACAGCACAGGTTCTCTGAAGTAAGCATGTGGGATGGGGGGTGAGTGGGCCAGTGGACTCAGGAGCGGTGTCTGTGTGAGACACCATTTCAGGGACTGAGGATGGCAGTGTAACCAAGGAGGATTATTATGCAGTCATATGGGCCAAAGCTACCTCCTCATTTCTCTTACAATGTAATGATCTCCAGCCTACAAGGTCCTGGGGTGCTTCACCCTCTGCCCCAATCAGGGCCCCTTCTCAAACCTCACTCTCATTCACTGCACCCCAGCCACACACTGGCCTTCCAGCCCCCAAGCTCCTCCTTGTGCATGGTGGGGCACCCACATGTGGTGCCACAGCCAGAAAGGCTCTTTGCATTTCCCCACATTGCCTACCAGCCAACCCAACCTCTATATCTCAGTTCAGTGATCACGTCTCCAGGGAGCTTCCTTTGCTGCTTGCTCCCTGACCAGGTTTGATGCGCCTGGGCTCATCTGAGTTATAACTGAATGGTTAAGGTATAGGAGCCTTAGTGGGGCAATGGTTAAATGATGGACTTCTAACTGAAAGGTCAGAGGTTCAAATCCATCCAGTGACCTCATAAAGTTTACCCTAGAAAACCCTACAGGGCAGTTCCATTCTGTCACATGGGGTCGCCATGAACTGAAAATTGACTTGACGGCACCACCACCAACAGCTAAATGTATAAGTACCTGTTCAATGATACAAACCCCATGAGGGTGGAGCTCTGCCTTGCTCTTCAGCTCTGAGCTCACGGGGACTCAGTCAGTGCACAGCGTATAGAGTAGGCAGACACGTGTACCTCCAACCACCCTGGACCTATCATACACTTCTCCAACCTCCACTGGGCTGGAATGCCCTTCCTTCCTTGTGTCCACATACCCAAAACCCAGTCATCCACCAAGGTGGAAACCATGCCAGCTAGACCTGACTTCCCCCTCCTCTGAACCTCAGCAGCACATGGCCCACGCCGCTCTCTTTCTGGGTGTGTATCTCTCCCTCCTTTACACTGTAGTGGGTTGAGTTCACTTACTGGAATCTAAGACCCTCACAACTGAGACAACCAAACCCTAACCATTGCTGTGGAGTCAATTCTGACTCAGAGAGATCCCCTGTGTCATAGAGTAGAACTGAGCTCCATGGGGATCTTCACGGAAGTAGACTGCCAGACCTTTCTTCTGCATCACCACCAGGTGGGTTTGAACTGCCAGCCCTGATATTAGCAGTCAATCACTGTTTGTGTCATCATGGACTTCTTCAAAGGTGAGGGCCACACCTTTTTCTTTGCTGCAGCTCCTAAGATGATGCCTGGCACAGAGCAATGGCTAATAGTAGCCAGAACCAACGGGGCCAATGTGTCAGAAATGCCTCCACCCCACGCTGTGAGCAAGCTGTATCACAGCCCCTTTTACAGACAAGGTAACTGAGCCTCCAAAGGTGACCACTCAGCCAGTGTTGGCAAAGACGGCCTTTGGGTCCCGGCCATCTGGCCCCATGAAAGCAAGCTCTCTCACCTTCACAGACATCTTCTCTCCCACCTTGCACTGCCAGAGACAGGGGCCAGCAACTCCCTCCCCATCAGCGCACCCCAGGCTCAACCGCCACTCTTAGGGGCTTTTCCCAACACCTAGGACTCGGTTAGCACCAACTTTTGGGCCAAGTCTCTTAACTCTCAGAGCAGCAATTCCAAGCAATCTCCATAAAGAACTGTCCAAATCGCTCTCCCTCCTGGGAAAGTTCACACCCCGCATCCAGGTTTTCATGCCGTCCTCAATCCCAGGCCCTGCAGGGAACCTGGAGAGAGAGGGCCCAGCTGGGGCTGAGTCTTGGCCAGTGTCTTGCTAGTAGTGGGCAAGTTCCTGAACCTTTCTCAACTTCATTTTATTCATCCCTCAAGTCAGGACAGTAGTAAGAATGGGTGTCTAGGAGGACTCAGTACAGAACACCTTCACTGGGTCACGTACACAGTAGACAGCCCGGAGAGGAGCACTGGAGTTGCTGCTGCTCCGAGTATCCTCCTCCACGGTCTCCAGTCCTGGGTGCCTCCAGCACCTCAGCAGGAAGCTGGTGAGGGAAGTACTGACTCTCCAGAGAGAAGCAGGGGCCCATGAGAGGTTACCCCAGGAGAGAGGAGCCATGTGGCTTCCTGGGGCTGCATGGTGGCAAGTCACGTAACAACACGCACCCCCAGCCTCAAGAAGCCACCTCCACATGGCCTCCTCGTATCCTCATCCACGAGGAAGCACTGTGCGCACTCACACACACATACACCTCCCATCCAGCACACGTGCCACCTGGAACATGAAACTCTCCCCTGGCGCACCTGCCCTGCGGAAACCCATGGCCAAGGGAGGCTGGTCTCACAGTCTCCCATGCAGCTAGGTGAGCCTGCGAGGTAGGCCCAGTATACTTGCACATAATTTACATGTGCCTTCCCATCTCTGTGCACAGAGCGCTTCTAAGCTAACCTATTATTACTGCCTCTGGAGCTGAGTTCCCTGCGCAGCTGCGCCTTCCACCCACCCCAGCAAGTCCAAGGACTGAGACAGTCCCGGCCGACACTGGGCACTCGGGCAGCTGCTTCTCCCCGCCCCCCGCCCCGGTCTCAGTTTCTCATCTGGACAACCAACGGCTGAGCCGGAGGGGCCTTCTCACATCCAGCACGCCTAGTGCCTGCCCGCAGCCAGTACCTGCTGGCGAGGTCTGATCATCAGGGATCAAGTCCGGATGGAGAAGTTGGCCCGAGCACACCTCCCACCGAAGGTTTCGAGCCCACCTGGTGGGATCCCTCGGCTGGGGTTATCACATGTAGCAAACCCAAATACAGGCGGCCTAAGGAAATCTGTTCCAAAGACAGTTTAGTGTCACTCTGTCCTTTGCAATATGTGGGACCTAATTATACTAAAGGAGCCTTTATTGGGCAGTGGTTAACGCTCAGCTGCTAATGGAAAGTTAGTGGTATGAACCCACCCGGCGCTCGGCAGGACTGTCCCGATCAGCTCACTGGCAGTAGGTCTCTACTAAAGGAGTGTTCCCTGGTGGCCTGAAAGTCACCTGTGAACGGGATGGTCTGTGTTCTCCCCCGCGGCAGCTCTAGGTGACCCGGGGCTGGGGCTCCTACCGTTACTAACATCCTGCTTCCCCTGTTTTCACCAAGGCCACAGGAGCCCAGTCTTCACTTCTAAAATGTTGGGCTTCCCAACCCAGGGTAGGAAGGGAGAGCAGGGGCTACGTGGGGGGCAGGGAGGCGAGAAAGAGAGAGAGACACAGGTGCTTCCTGATTCAGGTAAAAATCTACAATCTGTTCCCCTTTGGGTTTCTAGGAGGAGGTGGTGGTTACAGCAGGAACATGAGACTGATTTCCTGTGCTGAAGGTCGCGTGTGTTTGCATTAGCAGGCAGGTTTTAGGGCACCTCTCAGAAAGTCAGTCCCATGGCAGCCACAGAAGAGGAGTGTGGTACAGGAGCTGCAGGAGGGGCTGTGTGGGGCAGTCCTCCCCACATACGTGAGGAAGCTGGCAAGACTCATGGACATGACCATGTTCTGTGAGGGCCCCAGTTGACTGTGTGAAAGGGGAAGCTGGACGAAGGGCATAGCTGGGAGGTGAAGGCTCTTCAGGACCCCGAGCCAGGTTCTCCCTGCACCCAGGGCACTAAAGGGCGTTTCCACGGATTTCCTCATGGCATTGTCTGGTCAGATCACAATCAGAGGATGGCGCCCCAAAGCCACATGCCTCATGTGACATGCCAAGAGGGGCGCACGTACCCCATCTGTGGCCGCAGACATGATGTAGCAAACCCAGAGGGGGCAGAGGACCTCCTGACCGGTGGGGGGACCATCTTCTGCTTCCACTTCATGGCCTCTTGCTAAGGCTGAACTCAGGGTTCCAGCCCAGAACAACCCAACTATGCCTGCGTCTCCCAGGGTCAAGATGCCCTGGTGAAGGATGTGACCAACAGTGTTCAAGGTCTGTGGGTGTAGCCAGGAGAGCAGGACTCACCCCCAGATACACAGAGCTGAAATGGATGATAGGCTCAAGATCCCTGCATTAGCAATCTGAGTGAAAGGATTGAATTGAGTCTCGCAGCAGGCATGAGACCCAAGGTTGCAGGCACCCTGCCTGCTCACACCCTCTGGGTGGTTGTGACTCTTTTTGGCAAGAACTTCACAAACTCAGTCGTGGCAATGCTTCTCGAGGACCTGGAAACTGGCTTTGCCAATGGTCAGCAGAAATCAGCTACCTTCTTTGCATTTCTCCACTCAACAGAGAGGATGGCCACGTACCACAGGACACCCTTGGGTCTTTCCCTCTTATCTGGGGACACTGGACATGCCCCTGTCTTGGATGGGCCAACCATCAATGACTTATGAATGAAAGAAAGACTTGATCAATGTTGCTGAACAATTTTCTAGTCCATGGCCGAGTGTGACTCCATGGTAACCAGCTGCTGCCAGGTCATCTCGAATTCATGGCAACCCCATGTGTTTCAGAGAGCAACTGTGCTCCATGGGGTTTTCTAGGCTTAATGAAGCAGATGAATGGGTCTGTCTTCCAAGGCGCCTCTGGGTGGACTTGAACAGCCAGCCTTTCATTTAGTAGTTGAGTGCTAAACCACCTGCATCCCTCAGGGACTCCACCTCTGATAGTGGTAGAATATTCTGAATAATTTCAGAGAATGGAAGGGATGTGTGTCCAAGTTAGTGTCCATGACATAGTCATGCTTTCTTGTTGACCTAATAATTGTTGCAAACGTATAAACATTTGTGTCAACAGCTGGACACACCACTTGTCCTTCCATTTCTCATTGTTGCCTTTTGCGTTTTTATTCTCTGTCATCACCTCAGAGAACAAGGTGCCATGCTTACAACAACGCCTGTATTCAAATTGCTCTTCAAATTTACAGCATAGGCTCTGAAGTATGAACAGGATTTTGGGGGGTAATTAGCCTCCCGCACAATTTCAGCCGACATCCAATCAGCCCCAGTCCGGTAATTCGTTCCTGCTAAAATACTACACTTTCTCTAAGCGGCATTGGAATACGTTCCCCAGTTATGAAATCGACTTTGTCAAATCAACTTTGTCTGGAGACTGGGGGCCTCATTCTTCTTTCTTGTGGTTGTAGAGTTGTTCCCAAAGCCTTTTTTTTTTTTTAATCCCAAGCCATGAGCCAACATCTTTTCTCCAATTTCAGTTTGTACGGCCTTTCCTTTTTGGAAAACAAACCATAACAATTGCAATCCATGCTTGGCCAGTGGCCAGCTATCCAAGGGCTAGAGCCAGGCGATTGACGGATACACCTGGAGAGGACCAGGCCGAGAGCCGATTGACGGACACACCTGGCGAGGACAGGCCGAGACGGAACATCCAGAACACGTTTGTGTAGGCAAGCAGACCCCATGAGACCGGAGAGGCCCATCCACGAGGGCTGGCTCATTTGAACAACACGCTAAGGCCCTTTGGAACATGTGGCTGAAAACATGCCTGTGGCGTTAATTAATGCCAGGCAAAACGTAGCAGCAGATCTCGGGGACTCTAAAAATAGACCTGTGCCAACTGAGTCATCCTGACTGCACGGAGCTCGGAGCTTGCGTGTCTGCTCTGTGCTCCACGGCCCTTTACACTCTGGCCCTGCCTTTCCACCTCCGTCCTTCTTCCGTTCTCTCTCCTTCTTGTTCAGAGGGCTACACTGTCCAGACCAGATGGCCCCCTCTCAGCTACCTTCCGCCCCACACGCACGCTTAGCAAGCAGGGGAACCCCTCTGTGTTTCTTGGCTCACATGGTGGCCAGCCATGTAATGTGTTCTGAGTATTTTCCATGGGGATGTTCCTGCCTGTTGCATCAGACAGCCCTCTATAGCTGAGTTTCCGATTAGGGTCCCTGCTATTTTAAACTTTGTTGCTTTACCTACCGGAGAAGCCTACTTCGTACAAAGTAGCTGGGCAGCTGGGTCTGACTGGTTCTGATTACGGGCTTGGGGCCACTGGGGACCCAGGCTCTCCAAGCCCCCTGGGTGGAGAGCCATTCCACAGGGAAAGCACAGGGCCTGCTCACTCTAGCAGGCAAGGTCAGCAGCTGAGTGGCCTCAGTCGGAAATCAACAGGTCAAGCTTAAAATAAAATAACCCCTTCATCCATATCTCAGGTTTAGGGGCTGGCCTGGAAGATGGAGGGGGGGACCAGGAGCCCCCTGGTGAGAGGGGCCTTCACAACAGGGGGCTTGTGTGAGAGACACTGCGTGTTTGGAAGAAGCATCCATTCCTCCTGCCGGATAAGTCCCTCGGCAGACAGCAGACAGGGCTCCGGGATAAGATCCCTTCATCCTTGCTTCCCAGACCTCCAGATGCACAAAGAAACGACAAAGCCCTCTCACCTTTCAGGGGTCAGTCCACAGGCAGGTGGGGGACGCCGCTCGCTCCCGAAAGCCGGTGGCTGCGATGAGGCAGGAGCAGTCTCCCTGCTTGTCCCATCTCTGCCTCTGCTTCTCTTTATGCCTTCTCTAGAGAGAACCGAGTGCTGGAAATTTCACAAAAAAATAAAAAGCAAAGACAGAAAGAAATTGTGTGTGTGAAGGGCGGTGGGTGTCTAGGGTGCCGGGGCGCTTGGGGGCGGTGCAGGGACACCAGGGGGTAGGTGTTGAGCCCGTTCTGGGGTGGGGACGAGTAATGGCCGTGCTGGTAATATGGCTCGCTTGCTAGAGCTCCGTGCCACTGCAGCTCTGTGTGGGCGTCAGCAGCTACACGCTAGGTTTCAAACCATCACACTGAACATTTGCAACAGATAAAAAAACAAAACCATCCGGCGCACATGGAAACTTCTGGTTTCTTTTCTCTTTCTGCACTCTCCTCCCTTCAATCTCTCCTCATGAGTTTCTGGAGAGTGGGGCGAGAGTTGGCATTTATTCTTCGGGGCTCCCTTGGCCTCATCTTTGCTAGCCATGCCACCCCCCAAGTCTATCTGGAAGGGACAGATAGACTGGGCCATCAAGGGTCACCTCCACAGAGTGGGGAATGTTCGGACATTTGCAAAGAGCTTCTCTTCTCCAGGGGGTTCCTCAGAATTCAGCCATGGAGAGACATTGAACCAAGACAGACTGGACATCTGCACTTGGTGATCTCTTACATTTTCCTGAACCAAAGCAACCTCAGAACTGGTCAGCAGTGGATACAAGGGGGTGGGAGGTGCACTTTCATACCTATGTGACACTGTTCCCAAAGAATATTCTGGGAACAGGGACATGAGACACTCCATGAAAAATAAAAGGGTCACATTTCTTTAGGAAATTCCCATCCTGTGTCACTTTGAGATACCCACAGAGCGTATTAATAGGTAAAGGCTCTGAGAAGTCCAGCAGTTAAGATTCCTGTGTCACCTTACTTAATCCAATGTTTCCATGATGGGTAAGACCTAAGACAACAGGATGCTACCCAGCCCCACAACAACACCACA
Organism: Orycteropus afer afer; assembly: GCF_000298275.1. Classification (NCBI taxonomy): domain Eukaryota; kingdom Metazoa; phylum Chordata; class Mammalia; order Tubulidentata; family Orycteropodidae; genus Orycteropus; species Orycteropus afer. Next base: position 1,656,503 of record NW_006921882.1, read on the forward strand.
AACACAACGGTGACTTGATCCTAACCCACTGTTTTAGCCAGAGAGCAAGAGCGAGAAGACAGAGGCAGATATTGGGGTACATCAAAATTCACCATCTCAAGACAACACAGCTGGGTCTTAAAACTATGCCCATGAATGGTTATTATTGAGCTCAGTGCTGTGGTTCTGGTAGAAATAGGGAACATTGGATGGGGGTGAATTCTTGGGGCAGAAGATTGTACATCTTCTCTCTCACCTCAGTGGTCTGGTTTCTTTTCTCTTTCTGCACTCTGCCCCTTCAGAGTTCTCCTCTTAGCTTTCTGGGAGGAAAGCAAGGATGGGCATCTCTTCTTTGGGGCTCCCCTGGCCTCATCTTTTCTAGCCACGCCACCCCTCAAGGCCACTGGAATGGACAGATAGACTAGCTCATCATGGGTAATAACTCCCACAGGCTTGAAAGCTTATAAGTGGCCAGGAAAGGCACAACTATTGGTCTCTCCCCGTCCAGAGCAAAGAAGAGTGAAGAAAATCAAAGAGGCAAGGAAACAGTTATCCAAAGGATTGATGGACCATGTGAACCCCAGCCTCCATGACCACGAAACCAGAAGAACTAGACAGTGCCCAGCTACCACTGCTAACTGCTCTGAAAGGAATCATATAGCCAGTCCTGGACAGAGTGAGGGAAAAGTCTAGAACAAAACTCAAAATCATAAAAAGGACAAGGCTTATGGGTCTGATAGAGACTGCTGGAGGTCTTTAGACTCTTCAAGCGGCAACTGAACTCACTCCCATGGCTCAACTTTCAGCCACACTACAGACGGGCCTACAAGGTGAACAATAAAATAACACCAGGGAGGCAAGTACTCCTTAGAATAATCACCTGTACGAGATTCAAAGGGCAGCGCTTGCCCAGGGCTAAAGCTCAGAAGGCAGGAAGGCATGGGAAAGAAGGGAGAAGGGAAATACTAAACACAGGGAGGAAGTGCAAGAGTGTGATGCGCTGTGGGGATTGCAATCAATGTCACAAAATAAAATGTGTATGAATTATTGAATGGAAAACCAATTGGCCCTGTAAACCTCCACTCAAATTGCAATACGAAAAAGTATCTTGGGTATGTCCAGGTGTTTAAGAACAAGTTTCTCATTAGTTTTGCTTCTCCCACCCAGGGATGAGGCCATCCTGGACCAGGGCACTGGATTCAGCTCCCAGGGTCATCGGGGGTGCCGATCCCAGATCTGCAGGCTCATTGGGCCTCCCACCCATGGACCTGGGGCACAGTGAAAACCACAGTGAGGTGTCTGATCCTGTCCTCTAAAAGGGTGCAGAAGAACAGCCCCATGGAACACATCAACTCCAGGAGACAAAGTTGCCAAGTAGAGGCCCTTAAGGTTAGGATGACAGTGACAGGAGGCAGAGCAAGATGGAAGTTCTGCTGGACTTGTCAGCTCCTACAGCCCATCCTCAGGAGCTCTGGTGGCACAGTTGCTGACCCATAAGTCAGTGGTCTAAACCCACAGCCACTTCATAGGAGGCATATGTGGCAATCTGCTTCCATAAGAGGCACAGCCCTGGAAACTCTGGGGGCGATTCTCCTCGGTCCTCCAGAGGCTCTGTGGGGCAGAGCTGACTCCACGGAGGTAAGTGTTGTGCGGACCATCCTCCCGGTGACCCCCTGCATGCAGAGTCGAGTTCTCAAGGCTGTGATCTTCCGGAGGCAGATCACCAGGCTCCTCCTGGTGGGCTGCAACAGTCAACCTCTCGGAGTCCAGGCCTTAACCAGTTGCACCAGTAAGGGACCCCTGGGGTCACCACGAGTCAGAACCAACTTGACGGAAACTGGCTTGGTTTAATTTCTTTTGGTTTTATGGTGCAGTCAGTGAAGGGGAGGGAAGAGGCTGACAGATCCTAGCTCTACAACTTACCATCTGTAGGGCCTTGGACAAGCTCCTTCCCTTCAACTTCCTCATCTGAAAATGGATGTAAGTAAGGGGCTCTCCATTTGCCCCACCGAGGACACTGGGTGGTGTCTGGAGACATTTCTGGTTGTCACAATTGAGAAGCTGCGGTTGGCACCTAGTGGGGAGAGACGAAGGATGCTGCCAAACACCTTACCACGCGCAGCCCCATCACAAAGAATCACTTGGCCCCAAACAGCAGGAGTGTGGGAGCTGAGGACCCTACTCTAAAAAGTGGATCCTCCAATCTCCCTCAAGGGATCTCATGACGCTCAAAGAAACACTGTGAGAAGTCTCTGTCAACCAAGGGTGATTACTTCCCTATAAATTAATGGCATCTCATTTCTGGTCAGATGACAAGATGGAAAATGCCTCAGACAAAAAAGAGAGGAAGCCCACCTGCCTTGGTCAACGCTCCAAATGAGGTGATTCGAAAAGGAAGAGGAAGAATGCCCCCCTCTTGCTCAAGGACCTCAAGGCACCTTGAACTCCGAGCAAGCAAGGAGAGATGGCTGTAGAGGGGTCTCAAAGACTCGTGAGAACTTCGATGAATCATCGTTTGTAATTAGAGCATTTTACAGAATCCATTAAAGGGGCTTTAAACAAAGCTGCAAATTGTTTGTTGCCCTTTACTCGGGAGGAGCTAGCCGACGTGATGACAATGTGGACGCATCCCGGGTGAGCCGTGGATTTTCTTCTCAATAAGTCTTCAGGTTCAGTTAGGATGCAATCCTGGGCACGATGGAAAAAGAAAGTGAGATTCAAATTCAGACGCACATCCCAGCTTTCTGCCCCGCCTTGCGGAACAAAACCTGGCTGTGTTTCGCTCGGGTCCTCATGGGTAGCATAGAACTCCCAAGGTACTTCTCCAAATCCAGGTCCCGGAAACGGTTTTGTTCAGAATGAGAGAGAAGTCCCAGGTGGATGTGAGCTGTGGAGCGCTGAGTGGGGCCTGGCCTGCTGTGGCCAGAGCGAGGGAGAGGCCCATCCCAGAACAGAAGGAAGAGAGGGAGTAGCAGAGGAAATGACTGTAGAGACCAGCCCCCCTCTAAGACACTTTCGAGGAAGGGCTGACCAGCCAAGCTTCTGAACTGGGTCCACACTCACCAGTGACATCAGCTAGGCCAGATTTTAGCCTTGGTTTCCCAGCGCCTTTGCCATCCGCCTCTTCACTCCCGCACCAGGAAATGCCACAGTCCTCTCATTGGGCACCTCCTGTGCCAGCCCTTTGCTAGGCCCTGGAAACTGCTGCTCCAAGGAAGAAAGATGAAGCAGTCTGTTTCTGTAAAGAATTACAGCCTTGGAAACCCAGGGGGAGCCATTAGGAGTCAGAATCGACTCCATGGCAGTAAGTGTGGCAGGTTTTTGGTTGGTTTTTTTTTTTCCTTTTGGAGGTACAATTGTGTAAAGAAAAGTAACAAAAGAATGGCAAAGGGTGCAGGCTCTCTGGAGCATGGTCTGGCAGCTCCTTTCAAAGCTAAGCACAATTTCAGTGAAGGGTCCAGCAATCCTGCTCCAGATAGTTACATGAACTTGAAAGGTACGTCTGCATGGAAACCTGCCCACAAGGGTTGGGGGCAGCTTTCCTCATAACTCCTAAAAATTGGAGGCAACCAAGGATGTCCTTCAGCAGGTGAATGGGTAAGCAGACGGTGGTGTGTGCATACCAGTAGCATTACTCTGTGATGAAAAGAAAAGAGTGATTAAGCTGGGAAAAAACATGGAGGAACTTACATGCACACTCCTCAGTGAAAGAGGCCCGTCTGAGAAGGACACACACTGGACGATCCCAATCAGACGATACTCTGGCTACGGGGAGGCTGCAGGGACTGAAAACATCAGTGGTCTCCAAGGGGGTGGGGGCTACGGGGAGGCTGCAGGGACTGAAAACATCAGTGGTCTCCAAGGGGGTGGGGGCTACGGGGAGGCTGCAGGGACTGAAAACATCAGTGGTCTCCAAGGGGGTGGGGGCTACGGGGAGGCTGCAGGGACTGAAAACATCAGTGGTCTCCAAGGGAGGTGGGGGGTGGACAGGTGGAGCAGGGCTCCTTCACAGGGCAGGGAAACTACTCAGCATGACACAGTGGACACATGGCACTGGACTTTTGTCAAACCCATAGAGCTGTACAACACAAGGGTGACCCTACTGTAAACAATGGGGGTCAGTACTGTGTCAGTACTAGTTCCTTGGCTGTAACAAAACCACTACAGGAATGACAAACGTTGCTAACAGGAGGAGCCCTATGCACAGGGAAGAGGAAGGAGACAGGAACTCTCTGTATTTCCCACACCATTTCCCTATAAGCCTAAAACTCTTCTGAAAATACAAGGCTATTCCTTGCGGAATGAAACCCAAAACAAAGGGCAGGCCTTGCCTTAATAGACTTCACAGTCAGGTGGGGTAAAAAGACAAAAATCAAAGGATAATGCAAATAAATACCCAATCCATTCTGGGAATTTGAACATCTATATACCAGGCGCTATGTGAGGAGGGAAAAAGTGTGTAAACAAATTACTACCAAGAAACACAGTGAAAACAGCAATATTATTAAATTCTATCTGGATGGTCTTGCTTAGCAAATGCTCTATAGCTCCAGTGAGCTCTCTGTGCTAAAAGAGAAGTTAGGAAGGGCTAAGGAGCTCTGGTGGCACAACAATTAAGTGCTTGGCTGCTAACTGAAAGGTCAGCTGTTCAAAACCATCCAGCAGCTCCATGGAGGAGAAGACTTGGTGACCCGCTTCCATAAAATGTATACCAAAAGGGGAGGGGAGGGAAAATTGATAGACAGGTAAGAGGGAAGTATTGATTTGGGTGAAGGGAAAGGCAATATACCAAGTCAAGTGACCAACAACAACAACACTAAGGAACAGACACAGAGAGCTACACAAGAGGCACAGACAACAAAGATAAACACTTCTACATACACACTGCTGCGCTATCAGTGATAACTAACATCAATCTACAGGGACATGGATGGCAGACAGGCTTAGTGATCAGGTATATCTAGGGAAAAGGGAATACACCCATGACCATACATAAGGTTGCCAGACACTATTTCTACGTATATATTTGTATGTGCTGTAAGAATTTCCACACAAATAGAACTAACAGGGGCAAAGTTATGGTAACTTCTCAGGCATAGTCAACCACCCTGATGGAGTGAGTTGTTGGACTTGTGGGCTCAAGTTCAATTGGTGTAACATTCTACACAAAAATACTGTTCTACATCCTACTTTGGTGACTAGTGACTGGGGTCTTAAAAGCTTACAAACGGCCATCTAAGATGCAACAATGGATCTCTCCTCATCCAGAGCAAGAAAGAATGAATAAAACCAAGATGCATTGAAACAGTTACTGCAAGGGTCTGGTACACCATGTGAACCTCAGCCTATATGATCATGAGACCAGAAGAGCTAGATGGTGCCCAGCTACCACCGTCAACCACTCGGAGGGGGATCAGTGCAGAATATCGTGGATAGAGTGGGAGAACAATGTGGTACAAAACTCAAAATCATTCAAACAAAAACAAACCAACCAAACAAACCAAAACAGGTTTACTGGTCTGATAGAGTCTGGTGAGACTCCTGAGACTATGGCCCCTAATTACTCTTCAGGCCTGGAACTGAAGTCATTCCCATGGCTTCTATCCAAATAGACAAGCATATAGGGTGCCCATTTATACCAGGTAGATATGCTCCTTAGAACTGTCCATCCTGGGAGAGCAGAAGGGCAGTGTTTGCACAGGGAGACAGCTCAGGCCGCAAATGTATAGAAAAGAAGGACTCGGGGAAGAGGTACTACAGGGAGGAAGTGCGAAGAGAGCTGTTACATTGTGGGGATTGCAGTCAACGTCATGAAAAGAAATGTGTGTGAAGCATTGTATGGAAAATGAATTTGCTCTGTAAACTTTCACCCAAATCACAATAAAAAATTTTAAAATAAAAAGGTTATACCCAAGAAAACCCTACGGGAAGGGGCAACTATTGATCTCTACCTGTCCATAGAAAAGAATGTTGTTGTTATGTGTCATCAAGTCGGCCCCGACTCGTAGCCCCCCCCCCACCTTGGGTTTCCAAGGCAGTGTGACTACGGAAGTAGATTGCCCAACCTTCCTTCCGAGGAGTGGCTGGTGGGTTTGAACCGCCAGCCTTCTGGTTAGCAGTCAAGTGCCTTAGACATTATGCTACCAGAGTACAGAGGAAAGGAGACAATTAATTCAAAGGACTAATGGACCACACAAACCTCAGTCTCTATGACCATGAGACCAGAACTAGATGGTGCCCAGCTACCAATTCCTTTCTGAAAGGGATCACAATAGTAGGTCCTGGATAGAGTAGGAGAAAAATGTGGAACAAAACTCAAAATCATAAAAAAGACCAGGTTACTGGTCTGTTGGAGACCTTTAGAGATGACAGCCTTTAGACATTCCACGCCTGGAACTATGCTCTACCTTCATGGCTCAAATTTCAGCCAAATACTAGACAAGCCTGTAAGGTGAAGAATAACACCAGGGAGGTATGCAGTCCTGGGAACCATCGACCATACAAGATCAAAGGGTAACATTTGCCCAGGGATAAAGCTCAGAAGGAAGGGACAGGACGAAAGGATGGATGAGAACAGGAAATACAGGGAGAAAGTGGGAAGAGAGCTGTTACACTGTGGGAATCTGCAACCAGTGCCATGAGACAAAACATGGATGAATTATTGAAGAGAAAACCAGTGTGCTCTGTAAACTCCCCCAAATCACAACAGAAAGTTAAAAACAAAAACGAAACCCTCTACTCTATCACATGGCTCAACATGAGTTGATGTCAATCAACTCAGTGGCACCTAACAACAACAGCAATAGGAAGGGCTAGGAGTAAACAACATGATGGTCTCAGCTAAGAGACTGGGAATGGGAGCAGCTTTTGCATTTTGTGAAGTGTTTTTGTTTAAAACCACCTAAAGTCCTTCTCCATATTACAAAAGCTGTGAATCCCAAACTTTGGGAAATCTCTTAACTATGGAGTGTTGCTGACGAGGAAAATGGAGACCATCTCAACCACTGCCTTCAGCTCTCCCAGAGAAGAAAGGCTTGTTCCAAATGTAAACTCTCGTTCCCAGTTGCCGCAGAGTCACTCCAAGTCAGGGCAACTCATGAGCACTGCTTTGTCCTGCACCAGCTTCATGAAGAGCCATTGTTGTGGTGGTCACGTCACTCCATCCCACGGACGGTTTCCCTTGTTTCCTCTTGACCAAGTCTGATGATCGGTCTTTCCTGATGGCATGCCCAAAGACAGTGAGCCAAAGTCTGTCCACTCACACTTGTAAGGAACATTCTGCTTATATTTCGTCTAAGACTGCTTTCTTGTTCTTCTGGTGGTCCACTGTGTATTCAGTATTTTTCCCTAGCACCCCAGTTATCGAGTTCCCCACCCTCCTTACTCAGCTGCTGCCATGCCTGAGGACATGGCTGTTCCCCTCAAGCACGTCCCAACATGGAGACTCAATTACTCTGGACAGTGGTGTCTACTGCTATCTGCATACCTTGACCTCCTGAGGCTCTGATTCCTCGTGGGACCCATCCTATTCCCACTGCCTGCTGCTGCCTCTCTTAGCACCTTTGCACTCAGAGGTGCTGAGGAAATGTTACGGCTTGAATGACATCCCTTAAGAATATGTTTTTCTTCTGTTAGGTTAATGAGGTCCTGCTGGAGCAGGGTGGGTCCTAACCCTAATCCCCTCTGAGAGGTGTGTTATAAAAACAGGTACATACACACATACACTCAGGAAGAAAACCATTTTGAGGATGGCAGAGAACCAGGCAATGTTTCATTTTGGTTTTCATAGGAGTGCTATGATTCAGAACCAAGTCAACAGCACCTCACGGCAACAACAAAAACACTCCCCAGAATAGAGAAGTCTGAGAGCTTTCCCTCCAAAATTGGGAATAAGACAAGGGTGTCCACTCCCATCACTTTTATTCAATATTGCATTAGAAGGCCCAGTCAGGGTAGTAAGACAAGAAAAAGAAATCAAATGTATCAGGCTTGGAGAAGAAGTAAAATTATCTGTATTTCAGATGACATGTTCTTATGTATGGAAAATCCCCAAGTGTCCACAAGATAATTTCTAGTGCTAATAGAAGAACTAAGCAAAGTTGAAGCATCCAAAGTTAACAAAGAAAAATCAATTGGGTTTCTATACCATAGCAATGAGAAATCTGAAAGGGAAATTAGGGAAAGAATTCCATTTGCAATAGCATCTAAGAAAATAAAATCCCGAAGAATAAATTAGACCAGGGATGTGAAGAACTAATACAATGAAAATTATAAAACATTGCTGAAAGAGATTATAGAACACTTAAATAAGTGGAAAGATGTTCTGTGTCCGTGGATTTGGAAGACTTAATATTGTTAAGCTATCAATACCACCCAAAGCAATCCATAGATTCAATGTAATCCCAATCAAAATTCCAGCAGCCTTCTTTAATGAAAAAGAAAAATGGATTCTCAACTTGATAGGGAATGAATGGCAGGAGTCCCCAGACAGCTAAAGCACTACTAAAAGACAAAAACAAAGTACGATGGCTCATGCTTCCTGATTTTAGAACAGCCTACCCCAGGGAGAGGCACTCACCTACCTAGGCAGAAAAAGCCAAGGCAAAAAAAAAAAAAAAAAAAAAAGGAGCTCTGGTGGCATAGTCCCTAAGGTATTTGGCTGCTAACCAGAAGGCTGGCAGTTCAAACCCATCAGCCACTTCTCAGGATGCACCCCTTAAATCAATCACCCATGAGACATCAGAGGGGTAGCATTCACATAGAGGGAAAGTTGGACACACAAGAATGCATAGGTAAGAAGGGCACAGGAAGGTGGCAATCACAGGGAGGAGACAGGAGAGTTTTTTATGGTTGGGGATTATAATCGGGGCTGTGAAATCAAATGTGCATGAACTGTTGAATGTAAAACCAATCCGCTTTGTAAATTTGCACCCAAAGCACACTATAAATAAATAATAAAACATACTGCATAACTCACCAGCTGCTCCAGAGAAGAAAGATGAGGCAGTCTGCTTGTGTAAAGATTTACAGCCTTGGAAACCCAGTGGGGGATGCTGAGTCGCAATCGACTCATGGCAGTAAGTTTGGTTTTTCAGTTTTTTTATATAGTTCTAGTAATCTAAACAGCCTGGTACTGATGTAACAAAAGACACACCAACTAATGGAATAGAATTGAGAGTCCAGAAATAAACTCACACATCTATGGTCAATTAATTTTTGACAAAGGTGCTAAGTCCATTTGATGGAGAAAGAAGAGTCTCTCAATAAATGGTGCTGGAAAATTGGATTTTCCCACGCAGGGAAAATGAAACAGGATCCATGCATCACACCAGACTCACAAACAAATTCAAAATGGATCAAAAGGGCCTAAATGGACAAACTAAAACCATAAAATTCTCAGAAAAACAAGCAGGGACAATGCTGTCAGGCCACCTTTTAACAAAAGCACGAACAGCAAAAGACAAAATAAATAAATGAGACCTCATAAAAATTAAAAACTTTTGTTCACCAAAAGACCACCAAAAAAAATGGAAAGACAAACTACCAACTGGGAAAATATCTTCAGAACCCATATATCTGACAAGAATCTAATAACCAAAAGATATACACAACGTTGACAACTTAATAACAAAGACAAATATAACTCAATCACAAAATGGGCAAAAGACCTGAATAGACATTTCACCAATGAGCACATTCAAATGGCCACTAGCACTTGAAAAGATGTTCAGCATCATTAACCATCAGAGAGAAGCAACGCAAACCACAGCGAGACCATTTCACACCCACTGGGCTGACTAAGTTTAAAAATAAAGAAAGAAATAACAGATACTGGCAAGGATGTGGGGAAACTGGAACCCTTACCCATTGCTGGCTGGAATGCAAAATGGCACAGCTGTTATTGAAAACAGTTTGTTGAATTCTCTAAAACTAAAAATAGAACTACCGTGTTGCTGTCGTTAGGTGCTGCAAAGTCGGTTCTGACTTAGAATGAAACGCCGCCTGGTCCTGCATTAGCCTCACACTCGTTGCTGCTCTTGAGCCCATCGTCACAGCCACTGTGTTAGTCCATCTCATTGAAGGTCTTCCCGTTTTTCTCTGACCGTCTTCTTTACCAAGCATGACACCCTTCTGCAGGGACATTACATGCACTGCTAGGAAAAAGAACAAATCTGTCATGGAGGAAATACAGATGGAATGCTCCTTAGAAAAGAGAATGGCCAGACTTGGTCTCTCACACTTTGGTCGTGTCATCGGGACAGACCAGTCCCTGGAGAAGGATATGATTGGTAAAGTAGCACGTGTGCCCAATAAAATATGTTGTTTGGTGTCTTGACTGCTGCTTCAATGGGCATTGATTGTGGATGCAAGTGAAATGAAATTTTTGACAGCTTCAATCTTTTCTCCATTTATCTTGATGTTGCTTATTGGTCCAGTTGTGAGGATTTTTGTTTTCTTTTTGTTGAGGTGCAACCCATACTAAAGTCTTGGATCTTCATCGCTAAGTGCTTACAATTGTCACTTTCAGCCAGCAAGGTTGTGCCATCTGCACGTGGCAGGTTGTTAATGAGTCCTCCCCCAGTCCCGATGGGGCCCTCTTTATAGAGTACAGCTTCCAGATTACTTCCTCAGCGTACAGATTGAATAAGTATGGTGAAAGGCTACAGCCCTGACACACACTTTTCCTGTTTTTTTAACCATGCAATATCCCTTAGTTCTGTTAGAACAACTACCTCTTAGTCTGTGAACAGGTTCCTCATGAGCACAATTAAGTGTTCTGAAATTCCCATTCTTTGTAATGTTATTCATAATTTGTTATTATATGCACAGCCTTTGCATAGTCAATAAAACACAAGTAAACTGTGTGGTGATAGAACAGTTACATATCTTGATTGTGATAGTGGTTACATAAATCCATACATGAGATAAAATTGCATAGAACCACACATGCACACACAAGTGCATGCAAAAACTGGTGAAATCTGAATATGGTCCTCGGTCTAGTTCCTTGTACTGACCCAACGTCAGCCCTTTACCTTGATATTATACTACAGTTACATAAGATGTTACCATTGGACTCATAGCTGAGTGATGCTAGCCAGGTGAAGGGTACATAGGGACTTGCCCTATACTTGTTTTGCAACTTCCTGTTGTTACTGTTATGTGCCATGAAGTCGGACTTGACTCATAGCAACCCCTTCTTGGGTTTCCGAGGGAGAGAGGGGCTCGGTGATCGGAGCTGGAGGTCACTGCAGAAATGAAGTAAATTGCCCCATCTTCCTTCCGAGGAGTAGCTGGTGGGTTTGAACCGCCAGCCTTCTGGTTAACAGTCAAGCTTAGAGCTTTTAATTTTACTTATTCAAAATGTTCTTCTAGACCTAATTAGACAGATTTTTATCACGTATTACTATTGTGTATATATAAAAATGAAAATACAAGTGAAATAAATTGGTTGTTATTCCCCAAACTTCTTTACATTCAGAGCCCAACTCTTCTGAGTCACTTTTCAATTCAGACTCATTGATGTCTGGAGTTTTTTCCACCCTCTCTCATCTGCTGTGCATTGATCCAAGAACACTAACGATGTGGCATTTCGTAAAAGAATCCATAAAAGGATTAAAAGTCATTAGTGCTGGGCTCGTAAGCAGACTTGCAAATTATGGACAGTATTCCTGCTGTGGGTACCACTTCAGCAATGTTGCTAAGTATTTCTGATTTGTAAAGTTCTCCTCTCTGTCCCTATAACCATTTGGGGGGTTAAATCCAAACCAAGCAGAATTCTCTACCTTCCAGCAGGCTGACATCTGTTACATGTGAAACCCCAGGCTTGGATGCTGGTGGTTTTGATGTTCACGCCTGCACACACAGTTCAGCTATGTCATGGCCTACCAGACTGAACTGTGTCACCCCAAAAGACACACTGAAGTCCTAAACCTTGGTGTCTAAGAATATGATGGTGTTTGGAAATGGGACCTCTGAAGATATTTTCAGTTAAGATGAGCTCATACTGCAGTCAGGTGGGCCCAAGTCCAGTATGAGTGGTGTCTTACAAAACAGAAGACAGAAACAAAGGGAAGGCTTCAATCTGAAGACAGAGACAGAGAGACACACAGTGTGCGGCTAAAAAGCTGAGGAACACCAAGGACCACTGGTCATCACCAGAGCCTTGGAATGCAATGGGTTCTCTCCCTCACAGTCTTTAGAAGGAACACTCAGCAGAACTGTGAGACAATAAATTTCTGTTCTTGTAAGTCATCTAATTTGTGGTAGTCTGCTATGGCAGCCTTAGAAAACTAACATCCCTTCAATAAGACACCATGGACTTCAAGATACACCCTGATTTAAATGTAAACATGCGGGGGGGGGATGTCTCTCTTAAAAATAATAAAGTACTATAGAGTGGGAAATGCAGAACAGAATTTCAAATTTTCATGGAATCCAGACTCTCTGGATCAATAGAGGCTGGATGAAGCCCTGAAACTTATTACCCTGAGATAATTTTTAAATTCTAACCAAAAATACCCTGAATCTTCTTTATACCAAACACTAGTTTACCTTCATTTGTAGAGAAGGGCTGCCTCAAGCAGCGTGTGCTCTTTCTAAGAACTGTCTACATGGGATCAGATTGACAACAGCAACTCAGAAAGTTACATCGGAAACTTAGGGAGCAATGAGTTTGTGTGAATGGGGGAGGAAAGACTGATTACACAACTTGAAGAATGTAATCAGTGCCACTGAGTTGTACACGTAGAAATTGCTGAATTGGTGTGTGTTCTGCTTATTTTCAACAACAAAGGAATTTAAACAAATTATTTTTAAAACAATGAAATACAGTGAATAGACGAAATAAACTAAATAATTTCAGATGGTGATAAGTGCTATGGGACAAAATAGAGAAATGCTGTCAAGAGCTGGTAGAAAATGTTGAGAGACTGGACCTTTCTGAGGAAGTGATATTTAAGAAGAGTCTGAAGGATAAGAAGGCCTTGGGCAAGACAGAAATCAGGGGGCACAGATCCCTACATGCAGCTCTCAGGGTAGGTTGGACCAAGCCACAGAACAGCCAACCCCGAGCCTAGGGACTGAAGACCGCAAAGGTTTGTTTCTCACTTCTACTTCCTGGCCAAAAGAAGAACCTTCCTCACCTCAGCACCCAAGACTGATGAAGAAGCCACTGTCTGGAATATCGTCAGTTGCCATGGCAAAGGAAAAGGAGGGGGGTGATCTCTACATCACCATTCATCTGTCAGTTTGTTTTCCTGCGGTGGCTTACATGTTGCTATGATACTGGAAGCTATGCCACCAGTATTTCAAACACAAGGCAGGTCACTCATGGTGGACAGGTTTCAGGAGATCCTTCAGACTAAGACAGACTAAGAAGAAAGGACTTTTGATCTACTTCCAAAAACTGTGGCTGTTGTTTTTGTTAGGTGCCATTGAGTTGGCTCTGACTCACAGCGACCCTATGTACAACAGAACAAAACACTGCCCTGTCCAGTGCCAGCCTCACAATCCTTGCATTTGCAGCAGCCTGGCACTGGACAGAAGCACTGGCAGAGCCCACGTGTTCCCTCGGGTACAGCTGTGTTATTCTGACTTAGACCCACTCTGACACTTCATCCAGCCCAAGTGCTTCATTTTCATGTCTTCGTCATTTCTGCAGTGACCTCCAGCTCCAACCACCCAGCCCCTCTTTGAGCCCCTCGTTGAAGCCACTGTGTCAATCCATTGCATTGAGGACTTCCCCCTTTTTGTTGACCCTCCACTTCACCGAGCATGACATCCAAAAATTAGCCACTGAAAACCCTGTGGGTTACAACAGGCACTGGGTGACGCAGTGCTACAAGATGAGCACTCAGGTTGGCAGGCACTCAAAACACGAAGAGCCACAACAGTGGGCTTGAGCAGGGTTAGGCAACAACATTTTGGCCTGTTCGTGGGGTCGCCATGAATTGGAACCAAGTCCAGGGTGACTAACAGCAAAACCACAAATTCTATGCTCACTCTACACTCTGTCCAAAAAGGCACATGTCCCTTCTGCCCACATTACCTTAGTAAAAGCAAGTTACTGGGGCTACCTAACTTCCACAGAGTAAGGTGTGGAGTGAAATCTACCATGTACTTATAAGACGAACCAAAATTACTCAGTGCAGAGCACTAACAATGACCACACAGGCAGAGAGGAGAGCAAACACAAACATGGCGTAGTGAAAGCTCTAGGCAGGGAGCAGACTCGTAGGGCCAGAGAGTGGTGGGAGAGGGACAAGTTGCAGGAGAAGACTACACTCTGAAAAGTGGAGAGACCTGTCCCAAAAGCCCAGCCATGCTCTATAAACCCCAACCCCTCCTAGCCGTGACCTCAATTACCTATAGATAGAATTAAACACCTACTTGTAGGATGAAGTGGTTGGGTTACACTAATTCCCACAAATGCTTTTGTTGAACAAACACTGCAATGCCAGAACGTGGTTTCCAATCATTTAATTAGGCTTCCAAAATGCTCCAAAATCGGTGCTAATCAGTTTTAAAATAATAAATTTAATGTGTCCTTAAATACTTTACTATGCCTCAGTGTTAATCCTGCAATTAAATACATTGAGTAATTGATACCCAGGTAACACTTGGTGCTTGAAACATTGGAAATAATGCATTTCTAAAAGCAGCTAACCAATGGCTGGAGGCCAAGGGGCCTTGGAAATTTTTTCTGGAATGGCCAGGGAGAGAGGGGCTGGGTGGTTGGAGCTGGAGGTCACTGCAGAAATGACGAAGACATGAAAATGAAGGACTTGGGCTGGATGAAGGGTCAGAGTGGGTCTAAGTCAGAATAACACAGCTGTACCTGAGGGAACACGTGGGCTCTGCCAGTGCTTCTGTCCAGTGCCAGGCTGCTGCAAATGCTCTGCTGGCGCTGCTCCCACCTGCCTGGAGGTTCTGCCAGCCTTTGGCCATGTTAGTGAGAAGGCTGAAAACCAACAGCTGAAAACGACAGATGGGCTGGGCCTTGGCGAACCCTACTGTAGCACAAGAAGCCCTGTCCCTTGTCACCGTAACTCCTAGGAAGCTAAAGGGAACTCTTCAAGGGACTGGAGAGTGCATGTGCCCCCAGATTTGATAGCCCTATGAAGTTGGAGCCACCAAGAGAACTTGAAGGTAAGACTTTGCACCTGACCATCTCTTGGGCTCAGAGATGTCAAGGCATATCTCAGCACTCCTAGTTCTTAATCTTCGTGTCACCAGTAAACAGAAATAAAAAGAGATTTACCACCTATAAGAGAAAAATGTAATACAAAAAGCAAGATTCATCTTCCCCCACTCCCCCCCCCCAAAAAAAATAAAGTATTGTAAGCACACTAAAGGCATATCAAAGTATGTAACATAGAAACAATCCACATATTGCCTGTCTCAGGATGAAAGTTTAGGGTTTCATAATGTGATAGTTGGGTACTGTTGAGGCAATTCTGACTCATAGCAACCCCGTGTGACAGAGTGGAACTGCCCCATAGGGTTTCCTAGGCT
>NW_006921882.1:1672097-1674205 GCF_000298275.1 Orycteropus afer afer
TGGGGCCAACTCAACGGCACATAACAACAATAGTGACTCTACAGGACAGAGCAGAATACTTCACAGGGTTTCCAAGCCTGTAAATCTTTATGGAAAAAGACAACCACATCTTTCTCCCACAGAGCAGCTGGTGGGTTCAAACTGCTGACCTTTCTGTTAGCAGCCAAGCTCTTTAACCATTGCTCAAGGGACTCAAGATAACCGTGGCTTAAACAAGAATCATGCTTATTTTCTTCTCTACAGCAGTCTAGGCACACATACAGTCAGCTCCACAAAGTCAAAGACCCAGGCCCCTTCTAACTTGTTGCTCTGCTGCCTCTATCATGTCCCAGCCCACAGGATCTAAGATGGTGCCCCACTCACTCCAGGGCAAATGAAGGGCTGGAAGACAGACATGGCCTTCCCTTCAGGGCTGGACACAGCAATGGCATAACTTGTGCCTCCTCACAGCTGTTTGGCCAGAACTTACATATGCATGTCTAGCTGCAAGGGAAGCTGGACAGTTTTATTTTTATTCTGGGTGATGCTGTGTCCAGCTAAAAACTGGGCATCTGTTACTATGAGATAGAAAGGAAAAGTGATATTGCAGAAAAATTTGTGGATCCCGCCATGTTGTCCTCCAAGAGTTTGAAGTCTGCTGTGGAGGAAAAGAATGGGGCCAAACCCCAACACTGCATCCTGGAATGGGCCAAATACCTAATAGGATGGAAACTCAGAAGACAGGGAGTTTTTGCATGGAAACCAAGAGGGAGCTACAGTGTCTACCAGGAGGAATGCTGCAAGCTTACCGTGAGCATGTGCATGCAGTGACTGTGGGTGACGGAGTGCAGCCTGGGCTCCAGATCCACAGAACAGAGCTGAAGCATGGCCATTCCACTGACTTCCTCAGTAACTATGGAGGCAGAACTCTAAAGCTGTCTCCTCAGGATCCCAGTCCTCTGGCCATTTAATCAAATAACCTAAGTACTGCAGTGAAGGGACTTGCCAATGGAATTAAGGTCACTAAAGGGCAGATCTTTGAATTATGGTGTTGGAGGAAAATATTTAATTTACCACGGATAGAAGAACAAACAAATCTATCTTGGAATAAATACAGCCAGAATGCTCCTTAGAAGCGAGGATGATGAGATTTTGGATGTGTTACCAGAAGGACCAGTTCCTGGACAAGGACATTGTCTGGTCACCTAGTGCCACTCTGACAAGAATATACCACAAATGGGATGGCTTGAACAAATAGGAGTTTATTCTCTTACAGTTCAGGAGGCTAGAAGTCTGAGTTCCAAGTGTCAGGCTCTAGGGGCTGTGTGAAAGCCCCTCAACCGTGGGCTTTAGCTCTGCTTCCTGCTCCTGGCCCGCTGAAGCTAGAGGCATCTCTTCACTCTTCACTCTTCACTGGCTGCTGAGGCTAACAAGCCCAAGATTGACAAATAAAAAGGCATAGTCCTGATGTTATCAAACCACATGGCAGGTCATTAACTCAAGTCCATTGAAAGTCCCAGGGTCAGCAGAGCAGGGGAGGCTGCTGAACAACACAGCTACATGTAGGGTTCAAGCGTGCCATAAGCTAGAGACCATTCCCAAAGCTTTTTCTTATGTATGGGAAGCAGACCACATACCCAAAGGCAGCTACTCAGGTGCTCCCAGTAGATCCCACCATGGAGTTGATTACAAGTTTCATCATGGGGAACACTATAACCAGCTGCCCAGCCACTCAACCAGGCCTAGCCAAGTTGACACACAAACTTAACCACCACAGACATCATCCTTGGTAAAGTAGTAGTAGTAGTAGTAGTAGTAGTTGTTGTTGTTGTTATGTGCCATCCAGTTGTCTCCAACTCATAGCAACCCTATGGACAACAGAATGAAACACTGCCAAGTTCTGTGCCAGCCTTATGATCCCTACTATGCCTGAGCTCATCACTGCAGCCACCGTGTCAATCCATCTTATTGAGGGCCTTCCCCTCTTTCACTGACCCTCCACTTTACTGAGCATGACATCCTTCTCCAGAGAATGGTCCCTCTGACAACATGACCAAAGTAGGTGAGACAAAGTCTGGCCATTCTCTCTTCCAAGGAGCATTATGGCTGCACTTCTTCCAAGACAGACT
>NW_006921882.1:1674770-1689794 GCF_000298275.1 Orycteropus afer afer
TATTTGCTCAGCATAGTGCCTAAGGCATTTAACTGCTAACCAGAAGGCTGGTGGTTCAAACCCACCAGCCACTCCTCGGAAGGAAGGCTGGGCAATCTACTTCCATAGTGGTACCACCTTGGAAATCCAAGCAGGGGTTGCTATGAGTTGGCTCCAATTCCATGGCAGTGAGTTTGGTTTTTTTTAATATATGTATATACAGATTGAATACATATGGGGAAAGGACACAACCCTGACACACTCCCTTCCTGATTTTAAACCATGCAGTATCCCCTTCTTCTGTTTGAATGACAACCTCCTGGTCTATATACAGATTCCTCATGAGTACAGGTAAGTGTTCTGGAATTCCCAGTCTTCTCAATGTTATCCATAATTTGTCATGATCCACACAATCAAATGCCTTTGCATAGTCAATAAAACACAAGTAAACATCTTTCTGGTATTCTTTGTTTGGAGCCCAGATCCATCTGATATCCCTCACTCCACATCCCCTTCTAAATCCAGCTTGCATTTCTGGAAGTTCTCTGTCAGTATACTGCTACAATCGTTTTTGAATTTTCTTCAGTAAGATTTTACTTGCATGTGATATTAATGATATTGTTTCAATAATTTCCACATTCTATGAGATCACCTTTCTTTGGAATGGGTACAACTGTGGATCTCTTCCAGTCAGTTGGCCAGGTACCTGTCTTCCAAATCTCTTGGCATAGCCCAGTGAGTGCCACCAGCGGGGCATCCAATTGTTGAAATATCTCAATGGGTATTCTGTCAATTCCCAGAGCCTTGTTCTTCGCCAATTCTTTCAGTGCAGCTTCAACTTCTTCCTTCAATACCACTGGTTCTTGATCATATGCCACCTCCTGAAATGGATGATCATCTGTCAATTCTTTTTGGTATAGTGACTCTGTGTATTCCTTCCATCTTCTTTTGATGTTTCCTGCATCATTCAACATATTGCCCATGGAATTTTTCCATACTGCAGTTTGAGGCTTAAATTTTGTCTTCAATTCTTTCAGCTTGAGAAATGCTGAGCGTATTCTTCCCTTTTAGCTTTCCAACTCCAAGTCTTTGCACATCTCATTATTATTGACTTTGTCTTCTCAAGCTGCTCTTTGAAATCTTCTGTTCAGATCTCTTATCCTGTCGATTCTTCCATTTGCTTTAGCTACTCTCTGTTCAAGGGAAAGTTACAGAGTGTCTTCTGACATCCATTTTTGTCTTTTCTTCCTCTCCTGTCCCTTTAATGACCTCTTCCTTTCTTCATGGACGATGTTCTTGATGTCATCCTGCAATTCTTCTGGTTTTCGGTCACTGGTGTTCAATGCATCAAATCTATTCTTTAGATGGTCTCTAAATTCAGGAGTGATATAATCAAGGTCATATTTTAGCTCTCATGGACTTCTTTTAATTGTCTTCAGCTTCAACTTAAACTTGCATATGAGCAGTTGATGATGGTCTGTTCTGCAGTCAGCTCCTGGTCTTGTTTTGGCTGAAGACATTGAGCTTCTCCATTGTCTCTTGCCACAGGTGCAGTCAATCTGATTCCTGTGTGTTCCATCTGGTGCAATCCATGGGAAACAGTGGCAGCCAACTTTTTGAGGGGCAGAACAGGTAGGGAGGCTGGGAAGCAGAAGCAGCAGGAGTTAGCTTTCGCAGGGGCTAAGACAGGTAGGGCAGCCAGGAAGCAGGAGTGGAGTGGTTTGGAACAACTGAGAGAGACAAACTTGTCTGTCAGTTTGTCATCCTGTGGTGGCTTGTGTGTTGCTGTGAGGCTGGAGGCTATGCCATGAGTGTTTCAAATGCCAACAGGGTTACCCATGGTGGACAGGTTTCAGCAGGCTTCCAGACTAAGACAGACTCAGAAGAAGGAAGAGGCTATCCACTTCTCAAAGAATTGGCCAGTGAAAACCTTATGAATAGCAGTGAAACACTGTCTGATATATCACTGGAAAATTTTATGAATAGCCCTGAAACATTCTGCAATATAGCACCAGAAGATGAGCCCCTCAGGTTGGAAAGCACTCAAAACATGACTGGAGAACAGCTGGTCCTCAGAGTAGAGCTGACCTTAATGATGTGGATAGAGTAAAAGTTTTAGGACCTCCTTTTGCTACTGTGGCACAACTCAAGAGAAAAAGAAACAGCTGTAAACATCCATTAATAATCGGAACATGGCATGTATGAAGTATGAATCTAGAAAAATTAGAAATTGTTAGGAATTAAATGGAATGCATGAAGATTGATATTCTAGACATTAGCAACCTGAAATGGACTGGTTTTGGCCATTTTGAATCAGACAACCATATGATCCACTACTCCAGGAATGACAACTTGAACAAGAATGGTGTGGCATTCATCATCACAAAGAATGTTTCAAGATCTCTCCTGAAATACAATGCTGTCAGTGATGGGATAATATCCACATGCCTACAAGGAAGACCAGTTAATATTACTATTATTCCAATTTACACGCCAAGGCCAAAGATGAGGAAATTGAAGATTTTTATCAACTCTGCAGTCTGAAAGTGACTGAACATGCAATCAAGATGTGTTAATTATCACTGGTGATTGGAATGCAAAAGTTAGAAACAAAGACCAATCACTGGTGGTTGGAAAATATGGCCTTGGTGATAGAAATGATGCTGAAGATTGCATGATAGAATTTTGCAAGACCAATAACTTATTCATTGCAAATACCTTTTTGGTAAAGTAGAGGGTCAGAGAAAAAGAGGAAGACCCTCAATGAGATCAACTGACACTGCAGTTGCAACAATGGGCTCACAGGGTTGCTATGAGTTGGAGCTGACTCGACGTCACCTAACAACAGAGAGCTGATGTTAATGTTGGGAGATTATCTGGGTTATCTGTTGGGAGTAATGTAATCATGTGGACCCTTAAAAACAGAAGGGGGAGGCAGAAAGGGCAGTCAGAGAGATGCCGAGGAGAGAGGCGGCAGAATGGAAGAAAGGGGGATTCAAAAGTGTGAGATAGACTCGACCCTCTATGCTGTCCTCGACTGGGTCACAACCCAAGGCAGGCAGGTGGCCTCTTGTTGTCGGTCCCCATCGAGTTGGCTCTGACTCATGGTGAGCTCGTGTACAACAGAATGAAACATTGCCCCATCCCACCCTGTGCTACCTTCACAATCATTGTTACACTCAAGTCCACTGTTCTGTTTTCAGTGCCTTCCAGCTGAGGGGCTCCCCTTCCAGCACTATAGCAGCCAGTGTTCTATTGTGTTCCACAGGGTTTTCATTGACTGATTTTCAAAGGTAGATTGCCAGGCCTTTCTTCCTAGTCTGTCTTAGTCTGGAAGCTCCGCTGAAACCTGTCCACCACCCAGCATCACAGCAACACACACCCAGCATAGTACAATGAACTGACAGACAGAGCCTGCCCTGCACTCACAACTATAATCAACAGGAGCCAAGGTCATCTTGACTCTGACTCAAGGTGACCCCATGTGTGTGTGTCAGAGCAGAACTGTGTGTCCTAAGGTTTTCAGTGACTGAGTTTTCCGGAAGGCGATCACCAGGCTGTTCTTCCAAGGTGCCTCTGGGTGGCCTCCAACCTGCAACCTCTCTGCTGGCAGCTGACTGCGTTAACCGTCTGCACCAGCCATTTGGAACTGTGCAGGATGCTTTCTGTTCCCCTTTTCTTCTTGGAAACTGTCAGATGGAGCCACACCAGGGCCATCCGGTCCGCCTGTGGGCAGGACTGCCCAGTTCTGAGCAGAGCTGCCTGCACGTAGATCTGCCTCCACATACACTGCTTTGCATCATCTGGAAAATTGACTTTGGTGAGAGCTTGACAGGTGAGACGTGTTTTCCTCCTGGAAAAACAAGCACAGCACTGCCTAGGACACCCCCACGGAAACCCTACAGGTCGGGAGCTGAATAGGCCGTAACAGATCGCTTGAGAGGCTTCCAGCTGCAGTCAGTGGCCTATAGGGCCGTCAGGCCCTGTCTCCTTGGCAGGGCTGGGTGGCCGGCTTTTTGCGGGGTTCATCCAGGCCCGTGAGGCCGGAGAAGGAGCCCTCACCCGATCGGCTCCCGGTCCTCGGGCTGAGCAGTGCTTGGGAGAAGGTTGAGTTTGCAGAGGATCTGGCTGAACTCACCAGTGAAACAATCCAGGGTTTACGAATAACTAAGATAAAGACATAGCACCCAGTGGGGGGGGAAATGGGCAAAGACATTTCTGGAAGACATTGAAATGTCCAAGGAGCACACAGGAAGAGGCTTCATCTGTCAGATACTCAGAAATGTGACACAAGGCCACATTTTTACCTCCCAGACCGGCAGTGAAGTAAGAAATTGCGAGCCCCCAGGGTTGCTGAGGGTGCTGAGAAAGCAGCATTGCCCCACCCCCCACATCGCCATGGACAAAGGCACCGCTACAACGGCTACCACTATTCCGAGAAACTGGTGGTCTGCCGTCCAGTCGACTGTGACTCACGGTGCTCCCCTGTGTGTCAGAGGAGAACGGTGCCCCACGGGATGTTCAACAGCTGTGACCTTTTGCAAACAGATCACCAGGCCTTTCTTCCACAGCACCCCTGGGTGGTCTCGAACCATCAGCCTTCAAGTTAGCAGCCAGTGTGTTAACCAAGGGCACCACCCAGGGAGTTCACTACTCAGTGTCTCCTGACAACAATGACACAGGGGTTAATCGTGGAGGAATGTTTCTCCAGAGAATGCAATGAGACAAATCCACCATACACATGTCCAAGGTGGTTTGCTGAAGCCAAAAAAGAAAGAAAGAAAAGAACAAAGGAAAAGCAAATTAAATCTCCAGTCTCCAGTAGAGCTTGAGCAGCTGATTAGGGGCCGTCCGTACAATGAAACACAGTGCAGTCATTAAAAGGCCGACACGGCTCTACAGTGTGTATCTTAGAAAAATGTCCACCTCATATTATCGGATGGGAGACAGCAAATCACAGCGCAGTGCATGCGAGGGTTCCCTTTTATATGAGACTGCTCACACAATGGGGCGTGCATGTGCTCGGCACAGCGAGACACCAGAGGCCGTGTGGCTGCCTCGTCCCCCACTGGAGGGAACAGAACGGGTTGCCATTCCGTCTTGGTGCTTGTCTGAGAGCTTTGAATTCTTCACCACGATCATGTATCATCTTCATAATCAGCAAAAGTACGCTCAAGTGGTTCATGTTTTAAGAAAACGAAAGCAGATTTGATGAGGGGCAGAGAAACGGGAATCCTGAAGGCTTGCACCTTGCGAGTGGGAATAAACTAGCCTCCCTCTCAGGAGTGAGAAGACACAGCATGGCCGCCCTGCCCATCCCTCCACTACTGCTTCAGACCTCCTGGGGCTGTCCCTGGCGTTCACTTGACACCCTGCTCTTGGCATGCTCTCATCAGGGCAAACAGCAGGCTCCCTGCTCCAGCCAGGGCCTCCCCTACCCCGAGGACCCCGGCACTAGAGGAACACAGGCATAAGGCCAGGGCCATCCCCAGGGGTGTTGGTGGGGGACAAAACAGAGTGGGTACAAGAAGGCCACTGAGGCCAAGGCCACAGAGCCAGGTATACTTTCCGTATGTCAGTGGACAGGGGCTTCGGCCTCCATAAGCCTCAGTTTCCTCTTCTGTCCAATGAAAGGCTGATGGTACCTGCCTTACCAAGGCATCCGAAGGGGCCCTGAACTGAGGCACAGCATCTGGGCTGGGACTCGACTCAGGCTTCACACTGGGAGGGAACCGCTAGTCTGAACTGTCATCTTTTAGGAGTATAGTTCTTGTCCTCCAGAGACGCTGGTGGTACGCCGACAGATTCTTGCCTTCCGCCCAGAGATCCTGGTTGGTTCCCAGCCAATGCGGCTCCTGGGCAGCCACTACCCATCAGTCAGGGAGGCCTGTGTGTTGTGACGATGCTGAGCAGGTCTCCACAGAGCTTTCAGACTGACAGGAGGAAGAAAGGCCTGGTGACTTACTTCCAAAACTCAACCAATGAAAGCCCAATGGATCCCAAAGGTCCAGTCACAGCAGGTCATGAGCATGGGGCAGGACTGAGCACCGTTTCACTCTGCTGGGCAGGGGGCGCCATGAGGCGGGGCTGACTTCACCACTGCTAGCGGCAACCCTGTCCTCCAAGGAAGTGGATGCTGGCAGGCAGGTGGGCCTTCAGTATGACACTGGCGCCTTGGGATACTGACTCTCAAGCACAGAGAGGATTATGGTGAGCAGGGAACTCAGAGGAGTCGGGGAGCAGACGCTTCCTTCAAGCTCACCCACCAATGAGCACACCACACAGACTCTCAGCAGCACCACACACGTTCACCGTTATTTCACTTCTTACGACAAATGTGTGGCCCATCCCTCCTTGCACGTTTGGAAGCCATGGCTCACAGAGCTTATGTGACCTTCTGAGTCACACGCCCAGAAAATGCCAAGCCAAGATCTTATCAGGACCTTACCCAGACTCCCAGGTCCCAAAAGTGAAGAACAGAAAGCCACCACAAACTCTCCACCACTTCCCACCCAAGAACTCGTACGCTATCCCCCAAACCCCAATGCCATGAGGCTTCCATGCCCTTGTGAACTGGGGGCATCTTCTCGTTTCTCTGTGTCAAGCTGGGGTCACTCCTGTGACCAATTTCAGCGTCATGTCAAACTCAATGAGAGCGCACGTCTGACATTTCAAAAGTGCTCTTGTACATCAGGCGCGTTAAGAACATAAACATACACATGGCACATTTATAAAGCCCGTCTTATTCATGAGGGGACACGCAGCCAAAGGCCCCAAACATGTTTTCTGGCCCTGGCCACAGCAATGTGTGGGATGAAAGGCCCCTGCATCAGGTGGCTGTTTGCTGAGAGCACAGCACATCCTGGAACTGAGGGGGCCTTTCACACTCAGAAAGCCACGCGCCTCCCAATGGCCAGGGGGCTTTGCATCCTGTTGAAAAAACATGGAGAGGGAAGGAAAACAAGAGCAACGCCAGGAATGTGCTTTAAGGCCCAGACCAAAGGCCACGTCCCTCACGAAACCTGCCGAGAGCGTCCCCCACCCCCACCCCACAGCACAAACGCCCTCCCTTTATAACAGGAGAGCCTTGCTGGGGCCCCACTGAGCAGCCCCACACCACAGGCCTGTGCAGACAGGACCTTCATTACCTCCACGTTGCAAATAAGGAAACTGAGGCACTGAGATTAGGCTCATCTTTGTCTCTCTGATCACACACCCAAAGCAGGTGCTGTGGGCCCAACCTGCAGTTACACGTCCCAAACCTTGGATCCAAATCAACTCTGGACTCTGGAGTCTAGTTGGTAGTTAACTAACTATAAATCAACAGGTAAGAAGGCCGCTGGGTGAGCAAGAGGCTTGGATCAGCTGCTAACCCGAAGGTTAACAGAAACCCACCCAGTGGTGCTGTGGAAGAAGCACCTGGGGAACTGCTCCATGAAGGTTACAGCCAAGAAACCCCACGGGTCACTTCCCTCTGCAACACACAGGGTCACCAGGAACCAACCCAGTGACAACAGGCTGTTCCTGGTTTTTGTTTTCTATTACTAAGTGGTTAAACACCCTGCAGTACGTCCATATCACACAACAGTACTCAGCAACAAAAGGACCACACTGGCTACATACTGGCATCTGGGTCAATCTCAAGGGTGAGTGCTGAGTGGGAAAAGCCACTTGTGAACACTGTACAGTTCAATCTCCATCACATTCCAGAGAGGGCAAAAGATTCACGGTTGCTAAGGATTAGGAATCAGGATTGGGTTGCAACTACAAAGGGGTAAAAAAAAACTCACTGCCATCAAGTTGATTCCAACTCATAGCAACCCCTCCTTGGGTTTCTACTTCTACAGAAGTAGATTGTCCAGTCTTCCTTGGAGTGGCTGGTGGGTTTGAACCGCCAGCCTTCTGGTTAGCAGTCAGGTGCTTTAAGCACTACACCCATGAAATTGTGTAGAACTACACATACCACATGAGATCTGAATAAGGTCCCTGATCTAGTTCATTGTACCACACTGTCAATGTCCTGGTTGTGACCATGTATGATGGTTATATAACATGTTATGTTTGGGCGAAGCCAGCTGAAGGAGACACAAGAACTCTCTGTACTATTTTTGCAACTTCCTGTCAGTCTAAAGGTAAAAAGTCTTAAGAAGCACATCTAGGATCCGACCATTTCTTACCACTTCCCCAGTCCAAGCCACCATCATCTCAGACCTGGTCACACTGCCTCAGCCTTTGCTCCTCCTCCTCAGTGCTCCCCATTTCACATGGAGCAAAGGCCAGACCATTACAATGGCAACAAGACCCTGCATAATGTGTCCATATCCTGTCACCTTCTGGCTTCAGTCCTCACCAGCCACACTGGCCTCCTTGGTCTCCCTCTGTCAGGACAACCATGCCCACTCCTCACCTGTCCTGTGGCTGTCTCCCTCTGGTCTCTGCTCAGATGTTACCTCTCAGGTGTCACCTTCCCTGAACACCCACCTAAAGTGTCCTCCAGGATTGGCTGGGAAGAGATGCAGGGACACTTTCTAGGGTGATGGAAATGCCTGGTGCTGGTGTTGGTTACACAGCTGTATACAACTTATCCAAATGTGACCAAAGACTCTATGAAAAGATCCCCAATGAAAAGCAGAAAAATACAGAACAGAATTTACATTCTCATGAAATGCCTGTTTTGTAGTGCCACGGAGGCTGAATGCACCCCTGAAGCTGTTGCCATGAGATAATCTTCAAATCTGAAATCAAAAATATTCCCTGAAGTCTTTTTTTTAATGGTATTTCTATTTTAATGCATTTTATTGAAATATAATTTATGTACAGTGAAATATACACAACTAAAGTGACATGGGTCAATGCATTCTTTTTTTTTTTTTTTTTTTGCACTGTACCCTCCCCTCCCACCCCGCAACCAACAAAGAAAGTTAAGTTTCCTTCCATATATACACCTTTCCCTGACCCTCCACAACAACTAATACTATATTTATCCTTCTGTGATTGACTTATTCACTCAGCATAATGTCCTCCAAGTTCATCCACGTTATGCAATGTTTTGCTGACTCTACACTATTCTTCAGTGTTGCATAGTATTCCATTGTGTGTATGTACCATAGTTTGGTTATACATTCTTCTGTTGATGGGCAAATAGGTTGTTTCCATCTTTTTGCTATTGTAAATAGTGCTGCGACGAACATGGTTGTGCATATATCTGTTCCTGTCCTGGCTCTCACTTCTCTAGGATATATACCTAGAAATGGGATTGCTGGGTCAAACTGTAATCTCCAATTCCAGTTTTCTAAGGAATCGCCATACTGCTTTCCACAGTGTTTGTATCACTTCACAGTCTCACCAGCAGTGTATGAGAGTCCCAACCTCTCTACATACTCCCCAACATATGTTATTTTCTGTCTCATTGAACCTTGCCATCAATGCCGGGGTGAGATGGTATCTCATTGTTGTTTCGATTTGCATCTCTCTGATAACCAAGATCATGAGCATCTCTTCATGTATTAGCTGGCTACCTGAATATCCTCCCTAGTGAAGTGTCTATTCATTTCTTCTGCCCATTTTTCAATTGGATTATTAATCCCTTTGCTGTTGAAGCGTTGGAGTTTTCTATAAATCTTAGAGATTAGTCCCTTGTCTGATATGTAATTATCAACAAGTATGAATTTGTTGTTGTCATTTTGTTATATGCTTTTTCATGGTGTCAATTTCTTTGTTCCATATAATTTTCTAAGCTGAGTTCATTTTGTTTATCAATCATGTTATCACTTCCTTCATTGCTATTGTTTTAGTATTTGCTAAATATTTGTGCTGATTCTCTTTTTCATTTTTATGTGAAGGTTTATCATTTTTCTTTGAGGTTACCCTGTGATTTGTAGTTTTCTTCCCAAGTTTAGAATAGTCCATTTTATCTTGTAGTTGTCTTGACTTCCTTACCATTTAGAAGTTCTGTAACTACACAATTTTCTCCCTCTTTTTGGTTTGTACTTGTCCTCATTTGTCAATTGATGTCTCTGGCTCCCTGTTTACAATCTTGTAGGCTTATTTACTTTGGACACTTCTATAACTGGGTTGGTTTCTGGGTTATGTCATCATGTGTGTCAGTTATTGTTTGCTGTTGTTGGTTCTCTGTCCAAAGGATTCCTTTTACCATCTCTTGTAAGGTTGGTCTGGTTTTGAAAAATTCCCTTAATTCCTGCTTATCTGGAAATGTCCTAATTTCACCATCATATTTGAGGGATAGTTTCGCTAGGTATATAATTCTTGGTTGGAAATTTTTCTTTTTAAGGCTTTATATATACCCTCCCATTGTCTTCTCACCTGCATGGTTTCTACCAAGAAATCTGAGCTTAGTCTTACTGGTTGTCCCTTGTAGGTTACTTTTCATTTTCCCTGTGCTGCTTTCAGGATTCTTTCTTTGTCTTTGGTTTTGGTGAGTTTGATGATGATATGTCTTGGTGATTTTATTTTGGGGTCTATCCTGTTTGAGGTTCATTGGACTTCCTGAATAGATATATTCTCATCTTTCATCATATCAGGGAAGTTCTCTTCCAATTTGACCATTTTTTGTCAGTTTTTCCAATTTGTTCCAAATTGACAATTTTTTCTGTGGTTTTGTCAGTCTCTTCCTGTTCTGGAATTCCAATTACACGTAGGCTATTCCTTTCACTGGCATCCCACGTGAACCTTAGGCTTTCTTCATTTTGTTTTGATTTTTGTTCTGATTGATCCCTTTCCAAAGAAGTCTTAAAGTATTTGCCTTAATCTCACTAATTCTGTCTTCCATTGATTCAATTCTACTCCTTTGCTCATTCAAAGAGTTATCTATTTCTGAAAATTTAGTATGAATCTTCTGGATTTGTCTGTCGATTTTCTATCATTTCTAATTTTTCATTTATTTTGTCATTTTGTTCTTGTATTGTCTTTCAAAATTTTTCTAGAGTCTTCTCTGTGTTTTCCTTGATCTGTCTCTCAATTCGTTGAAAGTACCTAAATATAATTCTTTTGAATTCCTTATCAGAGAGTTCCAATGCTGTACCCTCCTCAGGGATGTATTTTGGGTCTGTATCCTGGTCCCTTGTTTCTACTGCTTTATCTTGGATCTTGCTTCTTTGTGTGGACTATGATGTTCTGTTGTCTCTGAGGCATTGTGATGTTTTTGTGTTTATATTTAATTGGCAATTGTATGGTGGAGTGACTTGCCTATGATTTTTGTTTCCTTTACTTTGTTTGTATGTTATCTGCATAAGCAGCTACTGTGCTGTGCTCCTCTATTCGCTAAGTGGCAGCACTTATACACTCACCACCTGTCTCCTTTCCCATTGTCTGCCTCCCATTTGTCCCTGTCATCCTTGGCAAATGGAGTCTATTCTTAGGTCCCTGGACTCCAGATGAGAATGCTGTCACTTTAAAATCCAAAATGGCCACCACTTGTAAACATTCAAAATGGCCACGCCCTCAGTCACTTTAAATATCAAAATGGCCACCACTTGTAAACATTCATAATGGCTATGCCCTCGGTCACTTTAAATATCCAAAATGGCTGCCACTTATAAACAATCAAAACGGCTGCACCCTCTGGACAGCTGAAAGTCCACAGCTCATGTTGTCTCTCTCCTTGCTGTTTCCCTTCCTAGTCACAGGCCACCAGTGCAGTCGTCCCTGCAGACCTTGATGACCAGGGCTGATCTTTAGGTCAATTATCAGGTCCCAACACCACTTGGAAATATTCAGGCTGTTGGTCCTGTCAGAGTAGCTGGTAGTCCACACAGCTCCGACCATCTCTGAACTCACTGTTTTTGTTCAGGTTTTTCTGCTAGTTGGTGCCTAATCCACTTCTGTATCCTTCCTTTCAAAGCTCAGGGCTCTAGGATTATCTTCTGTATCACTGTCATTTGGTTTCTCTTTTCTTTGTTGAAGAGGGTCTGTGGAGCTTATCTATCTATTCCTCCATCTTACCAGAAGTCTCTCCCTGACATCTTCTTAAAGCCAAACAATAGTTTTAGCCTTATTAGTAAAGCATGCCAGCCTTGAGTACTGTGCTCTTTTAAGAACTGACCAGATGGGATCAAATTGACAACAGCCAACTTGAAATATTAGATAGGAAGCTTAGGGGCAGTGAGTTGATGTTAACAAAGGCAGAACAACTTGTAAAATGAGGGTGAGGATGGTTGCACAACTCAAGGAATGCCATCAAGGTCCCTGAATTGCACATGTAGACACTGTTGAACAGGTGTGTGTCCTGCTATGAATATTCTCAACAACTACAAAATAAATTATATAAAAAGAAAAATCTTATCATAAAAAATGTCCACATGCAGTATAAAGCTAACAGGGGACAGAGTTAGGATAACTTGTTAGCCACAACTAAGCACTTTGAGGGAATGAGTTGCTGGGCCGGTGGGCTTGAGACCATGGTCACAGGGACATCAAGCTCAACTGGCACCATGCAGTATACAAAAGTATTGTGTTAATCCTACTTCAGTGAGTAGACTGGCGTCTTAAAAGCTGGCAAGCAGCCATCTAAGATTCAGCTATTGGTCTCTCCTCATCCAGAGCAAAAAAGAATGATGAAAATCAACCAAACCAAAACCAAACTCACTGCTGTTGAGTCAGATCCGACTCACAGTGACCCCTCCTTGGGTTTCTGAGGCAGTATCACTATGGAAGTAGATCACCCAATCTTCCTTCCAAGGAGTGGCTAGTGGGTTTGAACCACCAGCCTTCTGGTTAGCAGTCAAATGCCTTAGGCACTAGGCTACCAGAGCTCCCTATGAAAATCAAAGATTCATGGAAACAATTAGTCCAAAAAACTAATGGACCATGAGAACCTCAGCTTATATGACTCTGAAACCAGAAGAACTAGATGGTGCCCAGCTACCAATGCCAGACACTCATAAAGGGATTAAAAATGGAGATCCTGGATAGAGTGGGAGAAAAAATGTGGAACAAAATTTAAAAACATAAAAAAGCCCAAGATTACTGGTCATAGAGATTGGTGCAACCCCTCAGACTATGGCCCGCCATCACCCTTCAGGCCTGGAATTGAATTCATTCCCGTGGCTTAACTATCCACCAAACAACAGGCCTACGAGCTGAGCACCTATACCAGGGAGATGCACTCCTTAGAACAATCAATCATGGGAGATGAGAAGGGCAGGACTGGCACAGGGAAAAAGACAGGGAGGCAGGAATGCACACGCAAGAAATGGAGGAAGAACAATCTTATGAAAGTCAACACATCATCTGTGCATTTTTGTGTAGGTCCTATACCTAACTAAAAGTAAAATGACTTCACTCAGAACCCTTTCCCACAGGGCGGCACCATCCTTCCATGTGCTTTCCTCATGGTGCTGGGCAGCATCTTTAAACACCCTGTCCTTTATATGCTTTTCTGCTCCTTGCCATAGACCACGCACTAGACACACACTCACACGAGTTGCAAACTGTCCACACAGGAAAAGGCCTCTGTGACTTCAGGGACCAAGTCTGGCCTGTCCCCACTTCACCCCCAGCATCTGGCTCAGTGCCTGGCACCAAGCAGGTGTTTAGCACATTTGCTGAATGAATAATTAATTATCTCCTAGCCTTATCCCAAGGAGCCCTGGCAGTGCAATGCTTAATCACTCAGCTGCTAACCAAGAGGTTGGCAGTTCAAACCTACCCAGTGACACCACAGGAGAAATACCTAGTGATGTTCTCTGATGAAGATTAAGCTCAGGAAGCACTATGAGGCAGTTCTACTCTGTCACACGGGGTCGCTATGAGTTGGAATCATTTGATGGCACACAACAACTTTTGTCACACTCTGCATGAACCCCGATTTCTCCAGCCTCTATCATCCAAATGCCCTCCTCTTCTGCCTCAGGGCAAATTTAGAAAAGTTCAACGAATGGACAGACTCGATCATTTGATGGCTGTTTATTGAGTGTCAAGGTGCAGTGGTGACCAGAACAGCCCAGATCCTGCTCTTGAGAAGGGTCCATTCTAGAGGGAAGATGGGCACAACACATGTAGGTATGTAATGAGCCAGAAGACTTAAGACCACCAGGAAGAAAGATCAAGATGGATGGAAGCAAAGACTGGATGACAGAGAGACCCAAGTACACTAGGAGGGAAGAAGTTCTAGAAATCAAGGAAAGTATGTGTCAATGCCTTAGGTGAGAGCATATTTGGGGCAACTGGGGAACAGCAAGGCACATTTGCTGAATGAATAATTAATTATCTCCTAGCCTTATCCCAAGGAGCCCTGGCAGTGCAATGCTTAATCACTCGTGGGCGAGGCTGGAACAGGGAGGGCAAAGCAGGATGAGTGTGTAGGGTCTTGGGGACACATAAGGACTTGGGATTTTACTCTGAGTGACACTGGAAGATTGGGCCCAAGAGCAACATGATCTTAGGTTTCAGTGGGGTCCCTATGTGAAGACAGAACTACAGGACACAGGGTAGGCAGGCAGAGCCATGGGAGGCTGCTGTGGCTTCCCAGGGGAGAGCTCACAGTGACATGGCCTTGGGGGATAATGATGGAGGTAGGAAGGAACCATCAGATTCAAACTATATTTCAAAGGCAGAGCCAATGGGATTTGCTAACAGATTAGACACAGGATGGGTGATAAGGAAGGCATCAAGGACACTCCAAGGGGTTAGGCTGGAGCAACAGGAGGAATGGGGTTACTATTTACTCAAGAGACCAATGACTGGGGGAGAAGCATCTTCAGAGAGGAATCTGAGTCCAGTTAGGGACAGTTAATGAAGGGAGATGTCAAGTTGGCAGTGAGGGAAAGGTGCAGGGGGAGATCGAGACCTGGAGGCTGTCAATACACAGCTAGCACATGAAGCCTGTTTTCAGCACCTCACCTAGGAAGGAGTTTGAGGGACCAGCAGTTAGAGTCTCAGGAGCTCAGAAGAATCCAGCAGAGAACACTGACATGGAGCAGCAGTGGGGCTGGCAGAGAACCAAGAAAGCAGATCCTGGAAGCCAAGGAAGAAAACGTTTCCCAGAAGAAAACAATGATAAACAACGTCACATGGTGCCGGGGGGGG
>NW_006921882.1:1689909-1701730 GCF_000298275.1 Orycteropus afer afer
AGACTGGATGTGGATTGAACCACATTGGTTCTGAGAGTCTCTCGGCTGAGTTTCAGAAGTAGATCACCAGGCCTCTCTTCCCAGCCCATCTTAGTCTGGAAGCCCCACTGAAACCGGGTCAGCGTCCCAGCAACACGCACGTTTCCACCAACAGATGGGGTTCGCTGTGCAGGCGTCACCTTGCCAGGAATCGAAGCTGGGTCTCTCTCATGGAAGGTGAGAATCCCACCACTGAACCACGACTGCCCTCACCAAGGGCCTGACAAGCCTGAAAAGAGTTGCATCTATGGCCTGATAGGGGTACAACGTGGAAATGGGAACCGTGGGCTTGAAGGTGAGTGGAGAGCAGGTAAAGGTGGGGCAACACTCAACTCTCTGAGGAGAGTGTAAGCAAAGGAGAGCTGAGAAATAGGCTGGGGCTGGAAGAGGACACGGGATCAAGACAAGAGAGCTTTTTTATGAAGATGACAGAAATACAGCAAGCCACTGAGCAGTGTGAGAGGGGAAATGAGGGACACAGGAGAGAAAAGGGGAAAATGCAATAGCAGCGCACTGACGTCAACGGGAGGGGACGGAGCCCAGCACGCACACAGGGAAGCTGGCACCTGGGAACACAGACCATTTAAGAAATTGTGCTTCCTAAAGAACTTCCTTACTTTCCAGCACAGGTAATGACTAAAAGTAACTCCTAACAAAGTGTGTTCTGCCAGGCATGGACTTGTGCATAAGGGACACTCAATAAATATTTGTTGATGGATTGATTTTCAAGTGCAGTTCCCGCTGTACTCACAAACACCAAGGTTCGTTTATAATCGGAAGCATCTCGTTGCCTCCACCTGGTGAGTACAGTCCTTAAAAACAGTCTGCTCTCAATCCTGCTCTCACTGCAACCAGCCGGCAGCCTGGTTCCCAGTTAATTTATCACTTCAAAATTGGTGAAGCCTGAATTAACGAGATTTCACTGCACTCACGGCTGTGGATTACAATCAATGCCATTCCCAAATCTGAGTTGATGAAAAATGGTTGGGGAAAAGCAGAAAGTAGTAAACAACTCACTCTTTTTTTTTTTTTTTTTTTAAGACTGGCCCAGGCCCTCTGTCCTTCTGAGCTTTTTACAGTAAAACCCTGACATGACGAGCTGACATCAGAACTGGAGTGGTCAGCACCTACTATGCAGGTATAGGGACAGTTTTCTCCCCATAAAAAAAGCAAAGTGTTTTCTGTAGTACTATTCACAAGAGCCAAAAGGTGGAAAGAACCCAAGTGTCCATCAGCAGGTGAATGAATACACACAGTGTGGTTCATCCACACCATCCAGTGCCCATCAACAGGTGACGGATACACACAACGTGGTCCATCCACACCATCCAGTGTCCATCAGCAGGTGACGGATACACACAACGTGGTCCATCCACACCATCCAGTGTCCATGAGCAGGTGACGGATACACACAACGTGGTCCATCCACACCATCCAGTGTCCATCAGCAGGTGACGGATACACACAACGTGGTCTATCCACACCATCCAGTGTCCATCAGCAGGTGATGGATACACACAACGTGGTCCATGCACACCATCCAGTGTCCATCAACAGGTGATGGATACACACAGTGTGGTCCATCCACACCATCCAGTGTCCATCAACAGGTGACGGATACACACAGTGTGGTCCATCCACACCATCCAGTGTCCATCAACAGGTGACTGATACACACAGTGTGGTCCATCCACACCATCCAGTGTCCATCAACAGGTAATGGATACATACAACATGGTCCATCCACACCATCAAGTGCCCATCAGCAGGTGACAGATATGCACGTGGTCCATCCACACTCTCAAGTGTCCATCAACAGGTGACAGATGCACATGACATGGTCCATCCACACCATCAAATGTCCATCAGCAGGTGAGAGATACACACAACATGGTCCATCCACATGATAGAATACAACTCGGCGATAAAGAGAAATGAAGGCCTGATACAGGTGACCTCATGTTGTTGTTGTTGTTGTTGTTGTTGTTGTTGTTATGTGCCGTCGAGTCAGGCCCGACTCATAGCGACCCCGACTTGGGTTGCCGAGGCAGTATCACTAAGGAAGTAGATTGTCCCATCTTCCTTCCGAGGAGTGGCTGGTGGGTTTGAACCGCCAGCCTTCTGGTTAGCAGTCAAGTGCCTTAGCCACTGTGCTACCTCATAGATGAATTTTAATGCTGAGCAAAATAAGCCCGACACAGAAGGACAAATACTATATGAGTACACTTCTATGGAAAACCTAGAACAGACGACTACATGCAGATCACCATTTATTAGTGGTAGAATGGGAGTGATTGCTGAAAGGGCACAGGTTCGGTTTGGGGTGACGCAGAACTTTTGGAAACAGCGACGATGGCAGCAAAATGTGGTGAACACGAATAATGCCACTGAATTGTACATTTAAAACAGCTCAAATGGCAAACTTTTTGTTATATGTATTTTTTTGTTGTTGCTGTAACATTCCATGGAATCAATTCCAACTCCTAGTGATCCCACATGACAGAGTAGAACTGCCCCCTAGGGTTTCCTAGGCTGTCATCTTTACAAGAGGAAGAGGAAGACCCTCAATGAAATAGACTGACACTCTGGCTGCTACAATGGCTCAAACAAAGCAACAATTGTGTGGACGGTGCCAGACTGGGCAGTGTTTCATTCTGTTATAATAGGGAGCTCTGGTAGCATAGTGGCTAAAGCACTTGACTGCTAACCAGAAGGCTGGCGGTTCAAACCCACCAGCCACTCCTCGGAAGGAAGGTTGGGCAATCCTACTTCCGTAGTGATACTGCCCCGGAAACCCAAGGAGGGGTCGCTATGAGTCAGGGCTGACTTGACGGCACATAACAACAACAACAACATGAGTCGAAACCAGCTTGACAGCACCTTACAACAACAATCTTTCTGGGGGCAGATTGCCAGGTCCTTCTCCCTCAAAGCAGCTGGTTGTGTTCAAACTGCCGAGTGCTTAACCAGTGCACCACCAGGGCTCCTTTATATATATCTTACCACAAAAAATAAAAAAAAAAGTAGGGCTTGTTGAACAGAATTAGGGCCGAGTTTCTCAAACTTGAATGTGCACATGAGCCACTTGGGGCTCTCGCTGAAGTGCACCTTCGGACAGCTGGTCTGGCTGGGGCCGGGAGTCTGCATTCCCAGCCAGCTCCCAGGAGCTCCGGTGGTGCATTTCCTAAGGCATCTGACTGCTAACCAGAAGGTTGGTGGTTCAAACCCACCAGCCACTCCTCGGAAGGAAGACTAGGCAATCTATTTCTGTAGTGACACTGCCTCAGGGGGGTTGCTATGGGATATCATCCCAAAGTAGAGGGGGCATTCTGATTAGAGTCTGTGATCTTCACAGTCCTGTCCCTCTGGCCAACAGGGCGCATGTTGGTGGTTGCTGGGAGCTTCTGGAAAAGGTTTCTGTTGAAGAGAGGCTCAAAGAAGAGATGACTCTTTTCTTGATGGCAGTTGAGTTTGGTTTTCTGTTTTTGTGTTTTTGAGCCAGCTCCCAGGATCCAATGCTGCCGAACCACAGACCACTGGGAGGACCAATCATGAGGCTGCATGAGGCTGAGAGGAACAAAAGCCAGACTTCAAAGTGACTGAAATCACAAGGACTTTTTATCATGTCACACACCAAGAGGTCCTCCAGCAGGACAGGGCCAGGGGTGAGACACAAGGGCTCGGAGATTCCCATCAGTGATCCAGTCCTTTCCATCACTCTGAATCTGCATCCCTGGAGGGCAAGCTGAGATCTCAGGCCATCACAATCATAAGATGGCTGATGCCACCCCAGGCATCACACCCAGTCTCAGTGATGCCAGAGAAAAAAAGAGTCATCTCTCCTTTGAGCCTCTCTTCAACAGAAACCTTTTCCAGAAGCTCCCAGCAACCACCAACGTGCGCCCTGTTGGCCAGAGGGACAGGACTGCGAAGATCACAGACTCTAATCAGAATGCCCCCTCTACTTCGGGATGATATCCCCTTCCCTGAAAGCCTTCCCACCTTAAAGAGGGTGGGTTCGCAAACCAAACAGAGGTTCCATTGGCCAGGATGAGGACAAGTGGTCACAAGACTTCCTACAGTAAGAGTTGTGATGTTCCATAAGGAGACTCTGCAAGGGCCCAGCTCTTGGCCGTTGTTGTCGTGTGCCATCAAGTCAATTCTGACTCAGAGAGACGCCATGTGACAGAGCAGAACTGCCCCATAGGGTTTCCCAAGCTGCAATCTTCATGGGAGCAGCTCCCCGGGGCTTCTCGCCCACGGAGCAGCTGCTGAATTTGAACTGCCTACCTTTTGGTTAACAGCTGAGCACTTAACCACCCCAGGTATCACAGGGGCTCCACTTGTGGGAGGAGGTGGGACTCAGGAAGAAGAGATGTGACTGGATTGTAAGCTCAGAGTCCCCTGTGTGACCTCCTTCCTGCTGGATGGTGAGCTCCACAGAAGAAGGGGACACTCCTGGACACACTGTCCCCCAGGAGGCAGCTGACTCCACTGCAGAGCCTACTGAGGTGGGCCTGGAACCCCCCACCGAGGGTTTGAAGTCAATAAAAGCCCTATCGACAGCACATCATGGTGGCGGAGCCTGAATTGTCACAGAACTTGGATTGTGAACACAAGGACAGATGGTGAGTCAGGGACATAAAAACAAACCCTCCATAGCATTGGGGGACGTTGCCAAGGGACAAAATCAAAATCTGTACCCAGCTGTGTTTTCAGCCAGGCTATACTAACAAGAGGCCAGGCAAGGCCACCAACACAGCGACGATTTTTCTTTGCCAGTGGGGCTTGAGGAATGGCTCCGGGGGCTGGAATTATAGAACATAACACAGACAGCCCACTGTCTCCCTCCTCCTCCTCAGAACTTTATGAAAGGAAACGGCCATAGGAGGAAAGTTTACTTTTCCTGAGCCATTGCATGATCACCTGATGTTGCCACCTAACAGATTCTTTTACCACAGACCCTCCCACCGCCATTCCTCCCACACCTGAACCAATACCACTGACCTTCACAGGGATGGACACATGCTCCCCCGACCCCCATGAGAGTGCTGTTGCCTGCTCCCGTGAGTCCAAGCTAAGCCAGTTATGAGTCAACCCTGCAATCCCTTAAGGGCCCCCACTTCCAAAACGTAGGATGAGGGGCCTGACAGGACCCAAAAATAATGCAGCTGTTGAGCAAAGGCCCAGAACAGAGACAAGCAGCACAGAGCAAGATCTTGCCACTGGGAGCTGACACGGGTGGTTCTGGAATACCACATGCTCCCAGGGGTCCCTTCGGCCACATTTCTCCTGAAGTGCCTCCGGAGACTCTGGGTGACAGTTAACATGATTGGCTGCTAGCTAAATGGTCAGCAGCTTGGATCCACGCCGAGGAAGACAGGCGTGGCAATCAACTCCTGAAACATGGCCTTCAAATCCCCACAGGCTCCCCAGAACCACTGCCCCGAGGTCATCTTCACCCGCTAAATCGAAACAGCCCTGGAAGCTTTCTTAAAACCAACCAATAGTTTAGTTCTTAGAAAACAATGCCTGCCCTGAGCACTGTCCTCCTTTAAGAACTCGCTCCATGGGATCAAACTGACAACAGCAACTGGAAAGGTTAGACAGGAACCGTGAGGGCAGTGAGTTCATGCTAACGTGGGAGGAACAACACCGAGTCGGAGGGTGAGGGTGGTTGCCCAACTTGAATATCATCACGTCCATGTCACTGAATTGTGCGTGTAAAAACTGTTGCGGGGGGATGTTTTCCTGGGTATATTTTCAACAACATCAAAATAAAACTACATTTTTAAAAACAACTGGAAAGAAAACCCTCTGGAGGGCAGGTCTGCTCCGTGTGACACCCACGGGTGTCATGGAGTCATGGAGTCAACTCAAAGACAACTGTTTGGTGGGTTTTTTCTTCACTTTTGTGGAACCACTTCCACCACCTGTCTTTCCCCTGCCTCCCTGCTGGCGCATGCCAAATACAGGGGCCCCAGAGCTGATCCTCCAACCCACGCCTCCCGTGAATAACACCCACTTGTGCTGCGAGCTTTGGGCACTTCCTTCCACAGAGACTCCACCAAACCGAGGGCTTGAAAAAACTCTCCCAGCCCCCAAGTAACGACTGAGAGGCATTTAGGTGAGACAAGATGTTCGTGTCAGAAACTTGCCTCTGAATGGGCAAGTAGGTCTTTGCCCGTCATTTGTCTGCTCTGCATAAGATTTCCACGCACGGCTGGAGATTTCGTCTTCATAAACAGATGCCCCAAACTTCCTTCCTCTCTCTGTTAAACCCAACACCTGGGCTTCCACATGGACACACCACTGTGGGGGCTTCCGTGTAGGGGCAGAGCTGAGGGAGAATTCCCAGACTGTGGGCAGAGCACGGAACCTGCCTGAGGCTCAGTTTCCTCCTTGATGAGGCGTCACTTCACCTGCAAGCCTGCCGAGCAGAGGAAGCATCGTCGGGACTGCCTTGAATATGTGAGCGGCAGCACCCTACTGCGAGATACAGAAAACGGCACTTTCAAGTCTCTAAGAACCTTCTGAATCCAGCTGGGCCTCCCAAGAACTGCTCTGATGACATGGTAACAGTCCAAATAAGCCATATGTTAGAAACTTCTCCCAGGCTGGACGTGTGCTAAGTACACAGCATACCTTGGTTCACCATCTCAACCCTCTGAGGTCAACGTGATCACAATCTCCATCTCCCAGACCCAGTCGGAGAGGTCAGCTGACCTGCACATGCCACTTAGCTATGGACAACGGGGCCAGGCCGAACTGACCTGCACAGTGTTGCTCAGCTATCGACAAGGGCCTGGCCTAACTGAGCCCCGGGTCTGTGCACTGGACTCAACACCACATCTGACCTTGCTAGCTCCCCCACCCCACCCCCGAGCCTCAGTTTTCTCCTCTGCAGAAGCAGAGAAGACTCAGGGGACTAGGTGCCACTCAGCCTCCTCCCAGCCTGGATGAGCTCTAGTTCTCGGCAGGAGACTTGGTTGAGAGCAAATTGCAGACGGAAAGGAAGCCCTTAGTGGCTGTGCCATCTCCCCCACTGTGAGGATCTGCGTCAAGAGAGAAGAGCTTCGTGTCGCTCCCTCTAGGTGACGCTGGCTTCTAATAGCCTGACCAACGATTACATGGAGACAATCTGGTTTGAGGGGATGCTTTCTTAGGCTCATCCCCCCTCTTCCTATTTTATAGTCTTTTGCCTCACCAGACGCAGATTTCCGAACCTGTTGCCAAGGCAACACTAGGTTTCTCTCTTTGCACTCTAATGTCTCAATGGGGGTATCCATAGCAACAAGAATACCTTGTGCTTTCAAAGTCAGTGACCTCGCAAGCTTCGTGGGACTTGTGGAAGTAATTGGATGTAGAAAACTTTTTACCTCACAGTCTAGCTGATGACGTCTGGACTAGCTAGCTTGTGGTACTCAGCAAACAGCCCCAAACGTAGGTGGCTTGAAGCCTCAACATTGACCTTAGCCCTGAAGGTCAGCCAGGTGGTTCTTCCCATCTCGGCTGGGGTCACTCGGGTATCAGCAGTCTGCTACAGGCAAGGTACCCACATGCTTGGGTCATCTGGCCATGGCCTGGATAAGGATGGTCCCAACCAGGACAAATGGCTTTCCTCCACAAGTCTCTCATCCTCCAGCAAACTAGCTCAGGCTTTGTCACATGGGGACAGCAGACTTCTGCAAGGAAGAGACAGAGACAGAGTGAAGCCCCTGGGACTCCGAGGTTTAGAACCAGCAGTGTCACTCACACCACATTCTATTGGCCAAAGCAAGTCCCACGCCAGGCCAGATTCAAGGGATAAAGAAACGGGCTCTGGCTGTGGATGGGAGCTGCTGCAGGGCCACATGGCAATGAGTGTGGAGATCTGGTCCCTTAAAGATTGTTCTTGTGCTTGTTAGGTGCCGTCGAGTCAGTTCCAACTCACAGTGACCCCATGTACAACAGAGCGGAAGAGTGACCAGTTGAGCCTTCTTCACGTCGCTGCTAGTTCAAGCCACTGTTGCAGCCACTGTGTCAATCCATTTTGCTGAAGGTCTTCCTCTTTTTTAGCTGACGCTCTACTCTACCAAGCATGGTGTCCTTCTCCAGGGACTGGTTCCTCCTGCTAACATGTCCCAAATACATGAGACAAAATCTCCCCAACTTCATTTCTAAGGAGCATTACTACAAGACAGATTTGCTTGTTCTTCTGGCAGTCCATGGTATATTTAAGATTCTTCACCAACACCATAATTTAAAGGGATCGATATTTCTTTGGTCTTCCTTATTCATTCCCCAGCTTTCTCATGCACATGAGGCAACTGAAAATACCATGGCTTGGGTCAGGAGCTTCTTAGTCCTAACGGCAAAATCTTGGCTTTTGAAAACTTTAAAGGAGGTCTTTCATCGCAGATCCCGCCTGATGCAACGCATCATTTGATTTCTTGACTGCTGCTTCTATGGGCGTTGATGTGGATCCAAGTGAAACAAAATCCTTGATAACATCAATATTTTCTCCATTTATCATGATGTTGCTTATTGGCCCAGTTGTGAGGATTTCTGTTTTCTTTATGTCGAGGGTCAATCCATATTGAAGGTTGTGGTATTTCATCTTCATCATGCTTCAAGTTCTCTTTGCTTTCAGCCAGCAAAGTTGTGTCATCTGCATATTGCAAGTTGTCAATGAGTCTTCCTCCAACCCTCATGTCTTCTTCACATAGCCCAGCTTCTCAAATTATTTGCTTAGTAAACAGATTTAAAAAGTATGGTGAAACAATATAACCCTGACACACACCTTTCCTGATTTTAAACCAAACAGTATCCTTTTGTTCTGTTCACATGACTGCTTCTTGGTCTATGTACAGGCTCCACTTGAACACAAGCAAAGTTTTCTGGAATTCCTATTCTCCGCTATGTGATCCATAATTTGTTATGATCCATACAGTCGAATGTCTTTGCCTAGTCAATAAAACACAGGTAAATATCTTTCTGATATTCTCTCCTTTCAGCCAAGAGTCATCTGACATCAGCAACAATATACCTCGTTCTATGTCCTCTTCTGAATCCATCTTGAATTCCTTGCACTCCCCTGTTGATGGCCTGCTACAACCATTTTTTAATTCTCTTTAGCCAAATTATACTTGCATATGATATTAATAATATTGTTTGATAATTTCTACATTTTATTGAGTCACTTTTCTTTAGAATGGGCACAAATATGGACCTGCTCTAGTTACCTGGCCAGAGAGCTGTCTTCCAAATTTCTTGGCATAGACAAGTGAGTGCTTCCAGCATTGCATCTATTTGTTGAAACATCTCAACCAGTATTCTGTCACTTCCTGGAGCCTTCTATCCCACCAATGCATTCAGTGCAGTTTGGACTTCTCCCTTTAATACCATCGATTCTTGACCATATGCTAACTCCTGAAATGGTTCAATCATAGCCAATTCTTTTTCATACAGTGATTCTGTATTCCTTCCATCTTCTTTTGATGCTTCCTTCATCATTCAATATTTTGCATATAGAATCCTTCAATGTTGTAACTTGAGGCTTGAATTTATTTCTTCAGTTCTTTCAGCTTAAGAAATGCCAAGCATGATTTTCCCTTTTGGTTTTCTAACTCCAGGTCTTTGCACATTTCTTTACAATACTTTACTTTGTCTTCTCAAGCTTCCCTTTGAAATCTTCTGTTCAGCTCTTTTACTTCATCATTTCTCTCTTTCACTCTAGTTACTCTACATTCAAGAGCAAGTTTCAGGGTGTCTTCTGATTTTCACTTTGGTCTTTTCTTTCTTTCTTGTCATTTTTATGAGCTTTTACTTTCTTCATGTGTGATGTCCTTGATGTCATCTCAAAGCTTGTCATCGGTTTGCAGTGCATCAAACCGATTCCTGAGACGGTCTCTGAATTTGGGATACACTCAAGGCTGTACTTTGGCTCTCATGGACTTGTTTTCATTTTCAAACACCATGGTGGTATGTAGTATTTGAAATACTCATGGCATAATTTCCAGCATCACAGCAACATGCAAGCCCACAGTACACTGACAGACGAATGGTGGCTAGTAAAGATTACAGCCTAGGAAACCCCGTGGGGCAGTTGTACTCTGTCCTATAGGAGTTGCAATGACTCAACAGCACTCAACAACCAAAACCACAACATAGTCTATTGAATGGTCACCACACACCAGAGGCAGCCCTCACTTAACCAATGCTAGCCCCTCTTACTCAGGCTTCTTCTGGTGGTAAATGACAGAAACCCAACTGAGACTGGCTTATTTCAGAAAAGAATTCACCAACTCAGGTAACTGAAATCAAGCCTGATTTGGAGTCCAAATGATGTCAGCAGCCACATTTCCCTCTTTCCTTCTGATCACAGCACACATATTTCACATTCTGGATTGCCCAGCGGGATATCTTTGTCCCACCATCATATGCTCAACATATATAATCATTTCTGGAATCTAGTGGAGCTCTGGTGATGTAGTGCCTAAGTCATTTGACTGCTAACCAGAAGGCTGGCGGTTCAAACCCACCAGCCACTCCTCGGAAGGAAGACTGGGCAATCTATTTCCATAGAGATACTGCCTCGGCAACCCAAGGAGGGGTCGCTGCAAGTCGAATCTACTTGACAGCAGTGACTTTTTGAGTGGAACCTAGTACACGCTTGGAAAATGACTGAAGTCGTAAACGAAGGATTGTGAAAAAGAAATTTCTTGTGTATCAGAATGCCTTGAACATGTCCAACTGAGAATATCAGAATGTCACAGCATTGTCATGTGTGGCCTTGAGAACTATTCTATTGCAAGTGCTGTAACAGAGGAAGACCTGGGAAGGGCT
Source organism: Orycteropus afer afer (assembly GCF_000298275.1). Taxonomy (NCBI): domain Eukaryota; kingdom Metazoa; phylum Chordata; class Mammalia; order Tubulidentata; family Orycteropodidae; genus Orycteropus; species Orycteropus afer. The sequence goes on from NW_006921882.1 coordinate 1,700,776, forward strand.
GAACCCCCAGAGGTGAGGCGAGGGTTAACTGGCTTCAGAACAGACTCTACTGGCAGTGTTGTGCGTCTTGTTGCCCACTGCAGCACTTGGGGCGCACTGCACATTGGCTGGGATAAATGATTCTCCACCATCTGCCTTTGAGAAGGCTGAAGCACCAGGGTCGACTAGGGGGACGAGCCCAGCCACCCGGTGTAAGGGCTTCTGTCCCCAGCTGCTGTCGTGCTCTCTAATGCCCTGGTGACTCATCCACTTTGAAATTCCCGCTCAGCTCCCACCTCCTGAAATGTCAGCAGCACTGTGTCACCACATGACCAATTCCCTAATCCCCAGCTTGAAAACTTATTTTTTAATAGGTGGCTGTTTTCAACAGAAGCAAAATGGAATGGCCCAGTGGGTGACAGCTGCTGGGAGAGAGGGATGAAAGTGGAGACAGAGATGGTGGGTGGGAGTCTCTGGATGGTTCTCTTTGATTATTTGCTAAGGTAACTTGCAACATGCACCCGGGGACAGTGACATTTAATTGATGTTCTCTCACTCAAGTGTGAAGAACAGAAGTTGGAAATCATCACCTCAACTAACCCCTGCACAGCCTCGTCCTGTCTGGGACTGGCCGAGAGAAATCCCAGTCTGATCTTCAGGGACAGAGTGGCTTTGATGAAATATCCTTCTGATCGGCAGCACGTCCAATGGCTGCCAAGCGACACAATGGCAGGATGGCACAATGTCCTCACAACACGCATTTCTAACAGCTTCAGTCATTTTTTCACTCACAAACATGCTGGTTTTCAACAGCAACTCTCCATTTCTGTCTCAAATTAACATGAGGAAATGGGACCACAGAAAGGAAGTAGGACACTCTGTCACCTCGTGGCTCGAGGAGCATGGCCACAGACATTTCGATAAACAGTCATTTTAGTTGAAAGCTTTTTGTCTCTGTGGCATGATTTGGTTTGTC
>NW_006921882.1:1702540-1703359 GCF_000298275.1 Orycteropus afer afer
AATGCCCAACTTTCAGGTGGTAGCCAAGCATGTAACCATTTGCACCACCCAGGGACTCTTCTGTCCAGCTCAACACATGACTCTCTGCATATCAACATAGTACATTAAAACAATGGTTGGAAAGGTGTCACTTTTGGAGACCATGCCAGGGTTGGAGTGTGGGGGCGCAGACAGGGAGACACACCACCTGTTCCTCTCAGCAGCCATCTCATGAGTGATTTCATCCGTGCCCCTTCTCAGTCATTATCCTCAGTGTTCTCTAGACGGAGGAGCAGCTCAGAGCCCGCACTTAGCCATGGCCTCATTTCCTAAAAGCCTCTCTTCCAATTTTCCTTTCATCTCCTGGTGCTATCTTCCCCCACAAATGACGCCTGCAATTCAGCCTTGAGAAGACGCAGTGCCATTGTCCTTCCAGCCAGAACATAAAGCCTCTTATCAGTCCCTTGAAGTTGGCATTTGAATACCCTCTCAAGACATATTTCATCTGGGCATTGATTCAGAAAGCCTTATTCCACATATAGCTATCATCTCCTTGGAAAAACTAAAGAGGAAAAATAATCACATTGCAAAAACAAAACAAAACAAACAAATGAAAAAGCCATGCCATCGAGTCAATTCCAGCTCATAGCAACCCCCGTTGCGTTTCCAAAGCTGTAAATCTTTACAGAAGCAGACTGCCTCTTTCTTCCACGGAGCAGCTGGTGGGTTCGAATAACCGACCTTTTGGTTAGCAGTCAAATGCTTTAACCACTACACCACCAGAGCTCCTTAACCACATGGTAGTTAAGCCTGTATGTGGCCCAGAGCTATGAGTATTTA
>NW_006921882.1:1705188-1706342 GCF_000298275.1 Orycteropus afer afer
GAATACTACATCCAGCTGCCCAGCCATTTAACCAGGCCCAGCCAAGTTGACACCCAAACTGAACCACCACACTGGCTGACAAGTAAATCATTCCTTTGCATCTCCCTGCAGCCTCACTGGCCTTTCCTGAGGTTTTACCACATTGGGAACAACCTAGCAATGTATGGAGTATTTTGCTGAAGAGAGTAGAAGTAGTGGCACGAGTGGGCGTGTGCGTGTGCAATGGGGGCATCAGCAGCAGCCTGGGGGCAGTTAGGAAGCAGTTTTGAAGCTCAGCTTGTCAACAACATGAACATGGTACCTCCCTATGACCTCTGGTGAAAGCACTGGGCAGCTGGTGACGGAGCCACAGAGACAGGGACCCAACTTTGACGTTTGGTGGAGGAAATGGTGTTTTTATCATCCAGTCAGCCTCGGCTGATGATGACGTCACATACAACAGAACCAAATGTCGCCCGGTCCTGTGCCACCTTCATGGTCACTGGAGAACCCCGAGTCCAGTGAGTCCTTCATGGTGGTCACTGTGTATTTGGGCACTTTCCACTTGTCTTCCACACACACCATATCAGGAGTATTTTGTTCTATAGGGTTTTCGTTGGTTAATTTTCAGAAACACATGGCCAGGCCTTTCTCCCTAGTTTCTTATTCCAGAAGCTCCACTAAAATCTGTCCACCACAAGTGACCCTGCTGATATTTGAAATACCAGTGGTGTGGCTCCCAGCATTACGACAATACACAAGCCACCAAAATAGGACAGACTGACAGACAGGTGGTGGGAAAGCAAGGATGCCATCGTTCACTGGGCTCAAACCACCAGGTATTGGACCAACTTTGCGACAACCACTATCCCAGACAAACCTTTTACAGAGAAAGGACCTGGGATCCACAGGGGCAAAGTCATTTCCCGAACGTCATGTAGGTCCTAAGTTATAGAACCAGATCTCAAACCCAAGTTTTTCGGATTTGAAAACCTCCACTTTACGGCATGAAAAACTAGCCAATGATCCCAACCAATATTCAATACATTACTGGAGTGGTATAAGGAACAGAATGTTCTTGGAACTTCATAATGGAAAGATTATTTCTGGGGAGGAAAAGTAAGGAAGGCTTCCCAGAGGAGGTGAAATCTGGGCCAGGCCTTAGGGCCAAAAAA
>NW_006921882.1:1706732-1709806 GCF_000298275.1 Orycteropus afer afer
TATATATAGGAGCTCTGGTAGCATAGTGGCTAAGACACTTGCCTGCTAACCAGATGGCTGGTGGTTCAAACCCACCAGCCACTCCTCGGAAGGAAGGTTAGGCAATCCTACTTCCATAGTGATACTGCCTCGGAAACCCAAGGAGGGGTCGCTATGAGTCCGGTTTGACTCGACGGCACATAACAACAACAAATATATATATATATATATATATATATATAAGTATATATATATATACACACACCATCCAGTTGGGCCAAGGAGCCCTGCTGGTGCACTGGTTAAGCCCTCAGCTGTTAACCAAAAGGTCAGCAATTTGAACCTACTAGCCACTCCTCAGGATAAAGATGTAGCAGTCTGCTTCCATAACGACTGACAGCCTTGGAAACCCTATGGAGGCAGTTGTCCTCTGACCTGAGGGGTAACTATGCATCAGAATCAACTCAAAGGTGGATTTGCTTTGGTTATTTTCCAGGCTGGGTCACACTTCCCTGTCATTGTTGTTGTTAGGTGCTGTGGAGTCATCTCTGACTCATAGCAACCCTATGCACAGCAGAACGAAACACGACCTGGTCCTGTGCCAGCTCCGCAATCCTTGTTATACTTGAGCCCATCGCTGCAGCCACTGCTGTCAATCTGTCTCCTTAAGAGCCTTCCCCTTTTTCGTTGTCCCCTCCACCTTACCAAGCATGACATTCTTCTCCAGGGAATGGTCCCTTCTGATAACATGACCAAAGCAGATGAGACGAAGTCTGGCTAGAATGTTTCCAAGGAGCATTCTGGATGCACTTCCTCCAGGACACATTTGTTAGTTCTTTTAGCAGTTCATGGTACTTTCAGCACTCTTTGCCAGCACCACAACACAAAAGCATCAATTCTTTGGTCTTCCTTATTCATTTTCCAGCTCTCACATGGTTTGTGTCAGGCGCACCTTAGTCCTCAAGGAGACATCATCTTTCCTCTTTAGCACTTGAAAGAGATTCTTTGCAGCCAATTTTCCCAGTGCTATACGTCGTCTGATGTCCTGACTGCTGCTTCCATTGGCATCAATTGTAGAACCAAGCAATATGAAGTCTTTGACAACTTCAATCTTTTCTCCATTTATCGTAATGCTGCTTATAGGGGCAATTGTGGGGATTTTTGTTTTCTTTATATTGAGGTGTAATCCATATTGCAGAGTGTAGTCTTGAATCTTCATTAGTAAGTGCTTCAAGTCATTCTCACTTTCAGCAAGCAAAGTTGTGTCATCTGCATATCACAGGTTGTTAATGATTCTTCCTCTAGTCCTGACGTCATGTTCTTCTTCATATAGTACAGCTTCTCAGATTATTTGTTCAGCATACAGATTGAATAAGTATGGTGAGAGGATACAACCTGACACACTCCCTTCTTGATTTTAAACCATGCAGGGTCCCCTTGTTCTGTTTAAACAACAGCCTCCTGGTCTATGTATAGGTTCCTCATGAGTACAATCAAGTGTTCTGGAATTCCCATTTTTCTCAATGTTATCCACAGTTTGTTATGATCCACACAATCAAATGCTTTTGCACAGTCAGTAAACACAAGTAAACACCTTTCTGTCATTCTTTGCTTTGGGCCAAGCTCTCTGACATCAGCAATGACATCCCTTGTTCCATGTCCTCTTCTGAATCCAGCTTGCACCTCTGTATCTGTATCTTACGTGAAGTAAATGAACTGTAAAAACAACGTTTGGGGGCAGTTAGGGAAATATGTTTTTAAGTCACTTGAAATAATTCTTTGTACAGGTTTGGTTGGTCACCAATGTGAAATTCATTCATGTCTGTTTCAGTTTGTTTTCCATTTTTAGCCATTGTGATTTCTAGTTATACAAAGTATGTGACAAGGCTGCAAAATAAGTCCTGCAAAATAAGATGCCTTCTCACAAGCTTCACTCCCATCATTTTCTCCTTCACTCTAACCCCTTCCTTCTCCTGTGTTGAGTGCCATCAAGTCTACTCCAACTTAGAGGGGCACTATAAGACAGAGTAGGAGCTCTAGCAGCGTAGTACCTAAGGTACTTTACTGCTAACCAGAAAGCTGGCAGTTCAAACCCACCAGCCACTCCTCGGAAGGTAGGTTGGGCAATCTACTTCCGTAGTGATACCACCTCGGAAACCCAAGGAGGGGTCGATATGAGTCGGGTCCAACTCGACGGCACATAACAACACAAAAACAACATAAGACAGAGTAGAACGGCCCCTATAGTTTCCAAGGCTGTAGTCTTTCTCCTGCAGAATTGCTGGGGAACCAACAGCCTAATGCTAAGCCACTGTGCCACCAGTGCTCCTGTCCTTCCCCCAGGTTGTTGTAGTTAGGTGCTATCAAGTCAGTTCTCACTCATAGCAACCATTTCTTTGCACAACAGAATGAACCACTGACTGCTCCTGGCTATCTTCACAATCACGGCTATGTTTGAACCCACTGTTGCAAACACTGTGTAAATTCATCTCGTTGAGAGTCTTCTTCTCTCATTGACCCACCATTTTACCAAGCATGATGTCCTTCTCCAGGGACTGGTCCCTCCTGATGAGATGTTGTAAGTGCACAAGACAAAGACTCATAATTCTAATTTCCAGGAGCTCCAATGGCATAGTGCCTAAGGTAACAGACTGCTAACCAGAAGGCTGGTGGTTCAAACCCACCAGCCACTCCTCAGCAAGAAGATTGGGCAATCTACTTCTGTAAAGATAAATTAAAATAAAGGAGGGGTCACTATGAGTTGAATCGACTCGCTGGCAGTGAGTTTGGTTTTTTTGTTTGTTTGGTTGGTTTTTGGTTTTTGGTTAAGGAGCATTCTGGCAATACTTCTTCAAGGCCAACTTATTCATTCTTCTGGCAGTCCATGGTACATTCAATATTCTTTGCCAACACCATAAGTCAAAGGCATCAGTTCTTCTTTAGTCTTCCTTATTCATTGTCCAGCTTTCATATCATACGAGTCAACTGAAAATGCCATAATTTGGGTCAGCATACCTTACTCTTCAAAGAGACATCTTTGCTCTTCAGTACATTAAAGAGGTCTTTTGCAGCAGATTTGCCAAGTGCAATACATC
>NW_006921882.1:1710106-1712375 GCF_000298275.1 Orycteropus afer afer
CTCTAGCCTTTTGGCACACTTGAACCCTGCATGTAGCCAAGTCATTGTTTAACAGCCTGCCATGCCCTACCAATCTTGGGACTTCATCTGGACTTGAATTAGTGGCCTGTCATGTTGTTTGGTAACATTGGGACTGTGTCTTTTTGTAAACTTTGGGCTTGTCAGCCTCAGCAGCCAGCAGCTGTCTGAGCGAAGAAAAGCCTCCAGCTTCAGTGGGCTGGGAGCAGGAGGTAGAGCTGAAGCCCAAGGTTGAGGGGCTTTCACCTACCCCTAGAGCCTGGCACTTTGAACTCGGACTTAAAGCCTCCAAACTGTAAGAGAATACACTCTTGTTCATTAAAGCCATTCCATTTGTGGTATCTTCTGTTAGAACAGCACTAGGTAACCAGTACAAGTTGTGAGGATTTTTATTTTCTTTATGTTTAAATATAATCCATACTGAAGACTACAGTCATTGATCTTCATCAGTAAGTACTTCAATTCATCTTCACTTTCAGCAAGCAAGGTTATGTCATCTGCATATCACAGGTTGTTAATGAGTCTTCCTCCAATCATAATACCATGTTCTTCTTCATTTAATTCAGCTTCTTGGATTATTTGCTCAGCTTCCAGACTGAATAAATATAGTGAAAGGATACAACCCTAAAGCATGCCCTTCCTGATTTTAAACCATGCAGTGTTCCCTCGCTCTGTTTGAATGACTGCCTCTTGGTCTATGTATGGGTCCTACATGAGCACAATTAAGTGTTCTGGAATTCCCATTTTTTGCAATGTTATCCATAATTTGCTGGGATTTGCATAGTCTGATGCCTTTGCATAGAAGCTCTGGTAGCATAGTGCCTAAGGCACTTGACTGCTAACCAGAAGGCTGGCGGTTCAAACCTGCCAGCCACTCCTCAGAAAGAAGGTTGGGCAATCTACTTCCGTAGTGATAACTGCCTTGGCAACCCAAGGAGGGGTCACTGTGAGTCAGGGCCAACTCGACGGTACATAACAACAACAATATTGCCTTTGCATAGTTAACAAAACACAGGTAAACATCTTTCTGTTTGTCTCTGTTTTTAGACAAGATCCATCTGCCATCAGCAGTGATATCCCTCATTCCACACCCTCTTCTGAATCCAGCCTGAATTTCTAACAGTTTCCTTCCTATGTTTTGCTGCAACATTTTTTAATTATCTTCAGCAAAATTTTACTTATGTGTGATCTTACTGATACCGTTCAGTAATTTCTGCATTCTGTTGGACCACGTTTCCATGTTTCTTGGGAATAGGTATAAATATGGATCTATTCCAGTCAGTTGGCCAGGTAGCTGTTTTCTAAATTTCTTGGCATAGATGAGTGACCACCTCCAATGCTGTATCCATTTGTTGAAACATGTTAATTGGTATTCTGTCAATTCCTGGAGCCATGTTTTCACCATTTCCTTCAGTACTATCCTCCTTCCTCCTTCAGTACTATCAGTTCTTGATCATATGCTACCTCCTAAAATGGGTGAACATTCCCTTATAGATACCCATAGGAATAAGTTTTTGGCTTATAATTCTGTTCTTTCTTTTTTCCTTTTTAAAATACAAGTGTGCATATAAATGCATAATATATATATTATAGTATATGTATAGTGTGTGTGCATATATATATACAGACACACACACACTTGTATTTTAAAAAAAAAGATAGAATTATAAGCATATGTATAGTATTCTACACAAAAAGCAGAAAACTATTATGAATGGTGTTTGTATTTTCACTTAAAATGGGTATTGAAAATCACTTCCTATCAGTATATAAAGATTCACCACTTGTTTCCTGCTGTGTAGTACCTTGGGTCTGCATTTACCAATTAATTCAGCTGAGTCTTTCCTGATGGAGATCTGGTCATTTCTGGTCTCTTGTTCTTACAAATGACAACAGGTCACATTGAGTTGCTGTGTTGTGTCTCATGGGAAAATGCACATTCTCGCTGCCCAGCCTGTGGCCAACTAAGGATGCTGGTACAAAGGCCTTCCATTTTCAGCCTCTGAAATGGTACCACTTGGATATCTTTCAGGTATCCCATACACAAGACACAGTGAGAGAGCAACTTGGCTTTGAGAATCAAAACAAGGTGGTGGCTTAGAGCTCAGGCTTTGGGGTCAGCAAAGCCTGGGTTCCAACACTGACCCCACCAGGGCCCAGCTGTGGGACTTTTAGTGGTGTCCTTACCTTTCTGAGCCTCAAGCTCAATTGTGAAATGGAGAGTGATAACACAGTAGACCTCCTACGGGGG
>NW_006921882.1:1718315-1722015 GCF_000298275.1 Orycteropus afer afer
TGGTTTCCCTTTTCTTTGTTGATGAGGGTCTGTGCAATCCTTCTGCCTAGTCCGCCATCTTGCCCCGCCTAACCAGAGCAGGTTCTTTCTTGTGGGGTCTGTCCTGACCTTTTGTAGGATTTTCAGCAGCATCCCCTCCATTTCACAATTGAACGTGAGGCTCAGAAAGTACCTGGGGATGCTGCCAGTAGCACCATCTCCCCAGCTATGGCATCAAAAATGTCCCCAGACAGTGCCAGGTGTCCCCTAGGGGGCAGAATCACCTTGGCTGTGAGCCACTGGCCTAGCAGGCACGCAGCTCTGTGATGGATTAACCTCAAGCAAATCTCTTCCCCTTCAGGGACTTCATTTCCTCACTTGTAATAGAGCCCTTCTAGCTGGCAGGCTGGCTCTGAATTTTCCAGGTCACACGAGGTCATGATTGTAAATCACTTTTGAGCCCTGAAGTTCTCAACCCACAGAAGCAATGGGAGGCCTAGTGCCCGCCAGATGCATCTTAGTATCTGTCATTCTTCCCTTTCAACCTGGAAGCAAACATGAGTTTCTGGACCAAAGGTCAGAGCTATGGCTTACAGCAGTGCCGTACCAGTTCTCCATGCCCAGCACCCACAGGCAGCCTGATGACAGCCCAATTCACACCACATTATGTTATCAGCATGGCAGGAGAGGACCCTGAAATCATTAATCCAGGAGCTTGTATCACCAGGCTACGCACTGCCCCTCACCTCCTGAGACCCAGAGAGAAATCTTTGGTTTGGAATGTAAATGACTTGTTCCAGAAGAGGAAGGAGGAAGCGCCGACCCTGGGCACACAAGCATTTGGAAAGCCAGGCCTTACTGCCCCTTGAATGAGCGTCAGAGGCTCCAGACACATTCTTCTTCAACACCCATCCATTCTGACTCACGGAGACCCCACAGGTGCAGAATAAAACGTCCCCAAAGGGTTTTCAAGGCTGTGACCTATTAGAAGCATATAGCCAGGCCCTACTTCTGACGCACCTCTGGGTGGGTTTGAACCACCAACTTTTAGGCCCAGCCCTTAACCAGCTGCACCACCCAAGAACCCCTGGCTGCAAGCCTGCCACCCTCTAATACCCAAAGCTTGCCCTTTAAGCCAGCTGCAGCCACGTTTCCTCAGAAAGCCCTGACATGGAGAAACGTGAAAATGCACCTCCTGACACCACCTAAGCCAAAAACCTAGACACCTGCCTTGGCCTCCCCCTCCCCTGCATCCCTCCATCCAACCGCTCACGTGTTTACAACCTCAAAACATCCTTGTGTCTGCCTGTCCCTGGTGGTCCCCAGATGTTGCCTCAGCTGGGGTCCTACCATCTCCCTGCAGTAGCTGCACCATCATCCTGAGGTCTTCTTAAAAAAATAATATTTTATTGTATTTCTGGTGAACATTTACACAGAAAATTAGGATTCCGTCTGACAATTTCTATACCAATTGCTCAGTGACATCAGTTGCATTTTCAGTGTGTCAGTGTTCTCTTGAATTGTGTTCCGGTTCTCTTGTTTGCAGTCCCCTAGTTCCCCTGTCTCTTGTCTTCTCACCTTTGCCTGAGAGCAACAGTTGACCTTTTGGTCTCATATGGATGGTTTTTACTGGAGCCCCATACTCATGGGTAATAGCCTTTATTTTGACCTCAGGGGATAGTTCTGTTCAGCTTTACGGAGTACCTCAGGATGATAGTCTCAGGAAGCTCTGTAGTCTCAGCCAGTCCAGTAAGTATGGAGTTTTTAAGAATTTGAGTTTTGTTCTGTATTTTTCTCCCGCTCTGTCAGAGTCTATCTATTGTAATCCTGATCAGAACGGTCGGTAGCAGTAACCAGGCACCATCTAGTGCTTCTGGTCTAAGAGTAGATGAGGCCGTGGCTTGTGTAAGTCATTAGCTCTGAGCATCTTTGAAGTTTTGCTGACCCCACAATCTCCTCCATGGCTCCACTGGCCATCCAGAGTCCAGCCACTTCCCTGCTCTAAGTGTTCTATGACTCTGTACCACTGTCGTTAATGTTGACCAAACATTCAGAGTGCACCAAGGGCACTGCTTAATGGGCTAGGAGGACCCACACAAGCAATGTTCCCATTTGAATGGGTATGTTTCTATTTCACAATGGCCACTTGATGGCAAGTAATCCTAATCTTCCATTTGCAGCCCAACTATGATGCTACCTTTTGAAAACAAAAAAAGTTTAAAGATGAGTTTATTTAAGTAGACATTTTAAATAAACAGCTGCATGGGAAGTTTATAATTTCTGCAGAGACAGTAGAAGACTGAAAGACTGAGTTTGGAGACTACTGACCTGCAGCCATCTTTGCCCATGATATGATCTAGTCCCTTGCTTACTCTCTCCCTAGCCACAGCCCCCCCCCACACACACATATATATACACACACTTAACTTCACAGGAGGGAGTACTTGGGGAACTTGTGCTCAATAACCTCTCTTTCTCCCCACTTTGTTACAGTGGGAACATATGCAAACAGCATCATCACCACCTAAGATTGTCATTCAAATGTCTGTGTTTAGTTGTATATGAATTGCCTCCCCTACTAGAACATAAGTGCCATGACAGCATACCTCAGATCTGTTCTTACTGTGAATCCCCAGTTCCTGGAAGTGCACCTAACACTGAAAAGGACCCAATAAATGTTGACCCCTGTTCACCTTGTAATGCCCAAACATGCCAGGCTGCTTTCCACTATAACAACAGTTATATGTGCCATTTCCTCTGCCTAGAATGTTATTCCTTGCCTTGATGGCGAACTCCTACTCATCCTTCAAGACCCTGCTCAGTGGAAGAGCTCCAAAATACAGAAAGCAAACATTAACTGAATTGAAAGGAAAAATAGACAACTCTGCAATAGTAGTAGGAGATTTTAACACACCACTTTCAAGGAAGGACAGAACAACTAGGGGGGGAGAAAACTCAACAAAGGTACAGAAGAACTCAACAACACAATTAACCATCTTGACCTCACAGACATATGAAGAGCACTCCATCCAACAAAATCACAATAAATTTCCTTCTCCAGGGCACATGGATCATTCTCCAGAAGAGACCATAGGTTAGGCCACAAAACAAGCCTTAATAAATTTAAAAACACTGAAATATTACAAAGTATATTCTCAGATCACAATGTTATAAAATTAGAAATCAATAATAGGAAAAAATAAAAGGGAAAAAATCAAGTATGTGGAAACTGAATAATACACTGCTCAAAAACTACTGAGTAACAGAAGAAATAAAGTGTGAGAAGAAAAAAAATTCCTATAAACAAATCAGAATGAAAATACAATATACCAAAACCTTTGGGAGACAGTGAAAGCCGTACTCAGAGGTCAATTTATAGCAATAAATGCTCACATCAAAAAAGAGGAAAGAATCTAAATCAACACTTTAACTTAACAACTCCAATGATTAGAAAAAGAGCAACAAAAGAAATCTATAACATCCAGAAGAAAGGAAGTAATAAAAATCAGAGCAGAAAACAAAACAAAACAAAATGGAGAAAATCAAGAAGACAAGAAACTCGTTCTTTGAAAAGATTAAAATCGGCAAATCACTGACAAATTTAACAAAGGGAAAGAAAGAGAAGATGCAAGTAACATGAATAATAAATTAAAAGGGTGACATCACAACACAACCAAATGAAATTTAAAAGATAACAATAGAATAGTATGAAGAACTGTAC
>NW_006921882.1:1722330-1723889 GCF_000298275.1 Orycteropus afer afer
TCTGAAGCAAGCATAACCCTGATACCAAAACCAGGTAAAGACACAACTAAAAATGAAAACTACAGACCAATATCCCTCATGAACATAGACACAAAAATCTTCAACAAAATGCTAGCCAACAGAATCTAACAATATATCAAAAATAATAATAATAATAATACACCATGACCAAGTGGGATTCATACCAGGTATGCGAGGATGGTTCAACATCATAAAAGCAATCAATGTAATCAATCACATACGTAACACAAAAGAAAAGAACCATATGATCATATCAATTGATGCAGAAAAGGCATTTGATAAAATCAAACACCCATTCCTCTTCAGAACTCTCAGCAAAATAGGAATAGAAGAGTAAATCCTCAACATAACAAAGGGCATATATGCAAAACCAACAGCCAACATTATTGTCAATGGAGAAAGACTCAAACACTCACCTTGCTAATAGGAACCAGGCAAGGATGCCCTCTATCATCACTTCTATTTAACATTGTATTGGAACTCCTAGCCAGGGCAATAAGGCAAGAAAGAGAAATGAAAGACATCCAAATTGCCAAAGAAGAAGTAAAGCTATCTCTATTTGTGATAACATGATCCTGCATATAGAAAATTCATGATACTCAGCAAGAAAATTACTGGAACTAATAGAAAGGTTTGGCAAAGTATTAGAATACAAGATACAAAACATACAAAAATCAGTTCGATTCTTCTACATTAACAAAGAGACCTCTGAAAAGGAAATAAGAAAAACAATACCATTTACTATAGCTACCAAAAAGATTAATTATTTAGGAATAAATTTTACCAGGGACATGAAAGATTCATACAAAGAAAACTACAAAACACTACTACAAGAAACTATAAGAGACCTACATAAATGGAAGAACATGTCATGTTCAGGGATATTAAAAAAAAAAAAAAAAAAAAAAAAACTCACTGCCATCAAGTCAATCCTGACTCGTAGCAACTCCTCCTTCAGTTTCCAATGTGGTATCTCTACAGAAGTAGATTGTCCATTCTTCCTTCTGAGGAGTAGCTGGTGGGTTTGAACTTCCAGCCTTCTGGTTAGCAGTCAAATACATTAGGCACTACATACACCACTAGAGCTCCCATGTTCATGCATAGGAAGACTGAAAATTGTGAAAATGTCAATACCACCCAAAGCAATTTATATATTCAATGTAATCCTGATCTAGATTCCATCAACATTCTTTAAGGACATGGAAAAACCAATCACTAACTTCATATGGAAAGGAAAAAGACCTTGGATAAGCAAAGTACTGCTGAACAAAAAAATAAAGTAGGAGGGCTTACATTTTCCAATCTCAAAACCTACTATAAAGTCACAGTAGTCAAAACAGCATGGTACTGGTACAATGATGGAAAAATAGACCAATGGAACAGAATCAAGAACCCAGAAATAGACCCATCCATCTATGGACAGCTGATCTTTGAAAAAAGGTCAAAACCCATTAAATGGAAAAGAGATAGTCTCTTTAACAAATGGTGCTGGCAAAATTGGTTATCCACTTGCAGAAAAATGAAACAAGACCCATACC
>NW_006921882.1:1727285-1730426 GCF_000298275.1 Orycteropus afer afer
TATTAGTTCATTGTTGTGGAGGGTCAAGGAAAGGTTTATATATGGAGGGAAACTTTCTTTGTTGGTTGCCAGGGGTATGGGGGGGGGAGTGAACACTGAAAAAAAAATGCATTGAGTCATGTCACTTTAGTTTTGTGTATTTCACTGTACATAAATTATATTTCAATAAAATGCATTTTAAAAAAAGACAGAATAATGAAGAATCCACAAATTATCACATAATGTGGGTGAATTCAGAGGACATTATGCTGAGTGAAATAAGTCAGTCACAGAAGGACAAATATTATATGAGTCCATTATTGTAAAAAGTCAAGGAAAGGTTCATGCAGGGAAGGAAATTCATGTTGTTGGTTACCAGGGATGGAAAGGAGGGGAAGGAAAATTTCAGACTAGTTGGGGGTCACATGTTGATTTGGGTGAGGGTAGAGGCAGTATGGCAACAGTCTGTGACCAGAACAGTGACAATGGGGAAAGGGAGGACACAGAAATGTGCACAAAAGATACAGACAACAGAGGCAAATGCTATTACATGCACAATACTGCATTACCACTGGCACCAAACACCATGCCAAACACCAGGCTACAGGTAAACCCATAGACAAGGAGAAGATCAGGTGGGGGTAGGCAAACAGGAATATATCCAAGACCAGGGATGGATCTGGCTGAAGATAATCTTACATATGTACTTGTGCTACAAATTTATCCACATACATTACAGAAGTAACAGAGGACAAAGTTGGAGTAGCTTCTCAGAGAAAATCAAACACCCTGAGGGAGAGAATCACTGGGCCTTCAGGCTCAGGACCACAGTCTCAGGGAACACCATGTTCAATTGGCACAACATAGTACATAAAAATCTTGCTCTACATCCTACTTTGGTGAGTAGTGACTGGGGTCTTAAAAACTTTCGAGTGGCCGTCTAAGATGCAACTATTGGTCTCATCTTGCCTGAAGCAAAGAGGAGTGAAGAAAATCAAAGTCATTTGGAAACAATTAGACCACGAGGACCTCAGCCTTCACAACTCTGAGACCAGAAGAACTAGATGGTGCCTGGCTAGCAATGCCAACCACTCAGAAAGGGATCTAAATTTGAGATCCTGGATAGAGTGGGAGGAAAAACGTGGAACAAAATTCACAAAACACAAAAATGACCAGAATTACTTGTCAGGCAGAGGCTGGTGGAACCCCTGAGACTATAGCCCCAGGTTATCCTTCAGGCCTGGAACTGGACTCACTTCCGTGGATCAGCTCTCAGCCAAACAGGAGAAAGACCTACCCCAGGCACCTACCCCCAGCAGATGTACCTACCCATCGTAGGGAGCTGCATCCCTAGATCAATCAACCATAAGACATCTGAAGGGCAGCATTTGCATAGGGGGAATGCTGGACAGACAGGAATACGTGGATAAGAAGGGTGCAGGGAAGGGGTAGTCACGGAGAGGAGAGGGGAGGAGAGCATTTTGTGGCTGGGATTGTAATCAGGGTCATGAAACCAAATGTGCATGAACTGCTGTGTATAAAACAAATCTACTCTGTAAATTTGCACCCATATCACAATAAAAAATGAAAATAAATAAACAGATCCTGCTTAGACTTCACCTCTATGAAATCTCACGTGTTGTTGTTGTTGTTGTTAGTTGCCATCCACCAGATGCCAACTCACCGCGACGCCAGGTGTGCAGAGTAGAACTGCCCTGTGGAGGGTTCTCAAGGCTGTGGCCTCTCAGGAGCAGATCGCCGGGCCTTCTTCCAAGGTGCCTCTGGGTGGGTGTGAACCACCAACCTTTCAGTTGTAGTCATGTGCTTAACCGTTTGTGCCACCTATGGACTCCTCAATCTCCCATAGCACCTCAACTGTACCGGTAATAACAAAAACAGCATCTGAGATCTTCTAAGCATGACCACGTGCTGAGCATTGGACTGAGCACTTTGCACGTGGTAACTCATTTAGGCCTCACAATGAGACCAAAGCGATGACTATCTCCATTTTACAGAGGAGGAGACAGATGTTCAAAGAGGTGAAGCCGCATGCCCAAGACCACAGATACATTAAGTGATACAACCAGAATCTGAACTCACAGGCTCAGGCTCCAGGACCCACAAAGGTGACTGTTTTGTATACAGCCAACAACCACAAACTGAACAACCAAACATCCTGTGGGATAAACACTAGCCTACTTCCCTGGGCTCCCCCATGCAATTGGTGGCCCCCAAAGGCAGACGCTGAGTGTTATTTCTCCCTGTAGCCTTACTGTGTGCTTCATGGTGTGCGTATTGGGCCTGGCACACATGAGGCACTCAATAAGGATGGCATAATTGATTTTCATTGTGCTGACATGTCCTTGGGATTCTATTTTCCCTTGTTTTGAAACCGGTTATCAGTTTATAACTGAACCCAAACCAGAAAAAGTCCAATAGGTAAACAAACACAACATATGAGCTCATAGTTGTCAAAGTTGTTTGGACTTCTGATCTCATCCGAGGGAACCAACTCCTGGGAATGCCCATTAGTCTGGTCTGAAGTTAGAGAGGGGAACTCACTGGTCTGCGAATGACAAGCCGGCCAAAACCGCCACCAGAAGATAACCTGGACCCAAGGTGAGCAGCCACAGTACCAGACGGGGAAAGATTGTGTTTCACACTTGACTTCCCTGCCCAGAAATTCAGCCCACAGCTGAACGGAAAGGGGGAACTGGGCTATTTGCTCCTAATCACTTTTCCTTCGCAAGCCTCTTTCTTCTCTTCCAGATTCCCATCCTATCAGGTATGGCGAGAAAAGATCACAAGCTGATTTTCCACCCTGGTGACTGGACGTGGAAGGAGGGATTCATTTATTTTTATCAGTTTCTCACTGGTGCATGATGGTGTTTTTGAAGCTGTGGCAGGCACATATAGCCACCCACACAGGGGGGAGAGTGTGTCCCTTGTTGCCATCCAACACCACGTGAAAATTACAATTATTTCATTCTGCAAAACTGACATGACACCTTGCCTCTGGAGAGCTCTCAGCAGTATTCAAATTACATTTAAACACCAAATTAAAATTTTAACGATAAAAATAAGGGGATAAACTAGACAGAATCGTATTAGAATATTCTATTAGTGAAAATAGTGCTGGAAGAAGGAAGTGGATTTTCCATA
>NW_006921882.1:1730796-1731890 GCF_000298275.1 Orycteropus afer afer
CCACTCTGTGGCTGGACAAGAGTGTTGGACAGGGGCACCCTTTTCCTTCGCAAGGCTCTTTCTTTTCTTCCAGCCCCTCTTTCCCACCCCACAAGCAGGTCCATGGACCTGTTTCAAGCTATTGGGGTTTTTCAAGCAGGATTAGAAAAGACTGGACATATTTAAAGGAGAATTTGGTCTCAGGACATATTTATGTAAAATAGTAAGTGGTGCCACTTGGCAGTTTATAGAGTTAGGGATAAAATTGGATTCTAGGCAGCCCTTCCCTATGCACCAGGGGTAAATCTGATGGATTACTGCCTTCGTATTCCTTAGGATAAAAGCAGCTCATGGAAATTTACAAGGCATTCCTTGAGAAAGCATTCCTCAGTCATATCCAGTAATTCAGGAGACTATGTCAAGTCCCCAAAATGACTCAACTTTAATTTTGGAACAATACTTGGAAAAGAGTAAGCTGGTGAAAACTAACATGTAGTGAACACTTATGAGAAGGTGCTTTACTCTCCCAGCCAAACAGAAAGAAGGGGAGCAGGATGTGACCTGGAGGGTTGGACGGAGAGACATTTCACCAGCTGGCCAAGAAGGCAGGTCCCTGTTTCAGACAAAAGATGCTCTTGACCTAGGGAGTTTCACCTTTTCATGTTAGGTGCTGTCAAGTAGTTTCCTACTCACAGTGACCCTACGTGCAAGAGAACAAAACACTGCCAGGTCTTGCACCATCCTCACAATTCTTGCTACATTTGAGCCCATTGTTGCAGGCACTATTGTCAAGCCATCACTTGAGAGTCTTCCTCATTTTCTCTGACCTTCTTCTTTATCAAACAGAATATCCTTTTCCAGGGACTGGTCCCTCCTGATTTCATGTCTTAAGTACATGACACAATGTCTTGCCATACTTGTTTCTAAACAGCATAATAGCTGTACTTCTTCCAAGACAGATGTGTTCATTCTTCTGGCACTCC
Organism: Orycteropus afer afer; assembly: GCF_000298275.1. Classification (NCBI taxonomy): domain Eukaryota; kingdom Metazoa; phylum Chordata; class Mammalia; order Tubulidentata; family Orycteropodidae; genus Orycteropus; species Orycteropus afer. The sequence continues at coordinate 1,731,759 of NW_006921882.1, forward strand.
ATAGTATATTTAATATTCTTCCAACACTATAATTTAAAGACATTGGCTCTTCTGCAGTCTTCCTTATTAATTGTCCAGCTTTCGCACGCATGTGAGATGATTGAAAATACCATGGCTTGGGTCAGGTGCATC
>NW_006921882.1:1732670-1733237 GCF_000298275.1 Orycteropus afer afer
AAGATACAATGGACTGTTCTAAACTTGAGGATAAATTTATACATCATAGAGTAACCTCAAAGAAAAATGATAAACGTTCACATCACTATAAAAAAGAGGACAAGCACAAATATTCAGCACATACTAATACAACAGCAACAAAGGAAATGATAACACTATTCATAAACATAATGAGCTCAGCACAGAAAATAATATAGAACAAAGAAACCAGGGACACCATAAAAAAACACGTACCAAAATGACAGCAACAAATTCATACCTGTCAATAATTACTTTGAATGTCAATGGATTAAATGCAGACAGAGTTACAGATTGGATAAGAAAACAAAACCCATCAATGTGCTGCCTACAAGAGACACACCTTAGAGATAAAGACAAAAGTAGACTAAAAATCAAAGGTTGGAAAAAGATAAATCAAGCAAATGGCAACAGTAAAAGAGCAGGAGTGGCAACATTAATTTCTGATCAAATTGACTTTAAGAAAAAAACCACCATACGAGACAAGGAAGGACATTATATAATGATTAAAGGATTAATTGAACATGAAGATATAACCATAATAAATAT
>NW_006921882.1:1745657-1746572 GCF_000298275.1 Orycteropus afer afer
CTTTAATCCAATCTTGGAGCAAATAATCCAAGAAGCTGGACTATATGAAGAAGAGTGTGGCATCAGGACTGGAGGAAGACTCGTTAACAACCTGTAATATGCTAATGATACAACTTTGCTTGCTAAAGGTGAAGATGAATTGAAGCACTTATTGATGAAGATTAAAAACTACAGTCTGCAGTATGGATTACATCTTAATGTAAAGAAAATGAAAATCCTCATAACTGGACCAATAAGCAGCATCATGACAAATGGAGAAAAGATTGAAGTTGCCAAAGATTTCATATTACTTGGTTCCACAATCAACACCTATGGAAGCAGCAGTCAAGAAATCAGACAATGTACTGCACTGGGCAAATGTGTTGCAAAAGACAGTGCAGATGAACCCTTCTGCACATACAGTACTGCACTGTCAGTGAAGGCAAACATGGATATACGGCTGGATAGATGGGTAGACAGGCTGAATGATTAGGTTATATCTATGCAGGGGGAAGTGTCCAAGACCATGTATAGGGTTGGCAAACAATGTTTCTACAAGTGTATTGCTATGTTCTGTAAGAATTCCCAAGTGTATAGTAGAGCTGACAAGGGACAAGGTTGTAGTCACTTCTTGGTCACAGCCAGCTACCCAAAGGGACTGAGTAGTTGGACCTGTGGGCTCAGGACCATAGTCACAGGGGACATCAAGCTAAATTGGCATAACATACTACACAAAACTGGGATCTTAGAAGCTTGCAAGCAGCCATCTAGATGCAATGATGGGTCTCTCCTTGTCCAGAGCAAAAAAGAATGAAGAAAAACAAAGATTCATGGAAACAATTGGTCCAAGCTACCAGTACACCATGCGATCCTCAGCCTATATGACTATGAGACCAGAAGAACTAGATGGCGCCCAGCTACCACTGTCAACCACTC
>NW_006921882.1:1747442-1748802 GCF_000298275.1 Orycteropus afer afer
TGGTAAAGTGGAGGGTCAACGAAAAAGGGGAAGGCCCTCAACAAGATGGACTGACACAGTGGCTGCAACGATGGGCTCAGGTACAGCAAGGATTGTGAGATTGACCAGCCAGTGTTTCATTCTGTTGTGCATGGGTCACTATGAGTCAGAGACAACTCAATGACACCTAACAACAACAAGAAGAAGATACATATACACATACACATCCTCTCTCTCTCTTGCTCTTCTATGTGTGTGTGTACCACTCTCTCTATATATACATATATGTGTTTGTGTGTACATATACACATACACGTTTTCTCTCCCTCTCTCTTGTTCTGTGTGTACACCTCTCTCTCTCTCCCCCCTCCCCTCTCTCCCCTCTTTTCCTCTCTTCTCTCCTCTCCTTCTCTCCCCGCCTCCTGGTCTTGTCCTTGTTGTTGCTATGTGCTAGGTGGTGCTGAGCTGGTTCTGATTCACAGCGACCCACAGTACAACAGAACCAACACTGCTCTGTTCTATGCCATCCTCACCACCATTGCATGCTTTAGCCTATTCTTGCAGCCACTGTGCAATTCCATCTCATTGATGGTCTTCCTTTACTTCACTGACCCTCTACTTTACCAAGCATGATGTCCTTCTCTGGGGACTGGTCCCTCCTGATAACATGTCCACAGTATGAGAGATGAAGTCTCACGAACCTCACTTCTAAGGAGCATTCTGGCTGTACTTCTTCCAAGACAGATTTATTCGAACATCTGGCAATCCATAGTATATTCAGTATTCTTCCTTCACACCACAATTCAAAAGCATCAATTCTCCTTCAGCCTTCCCTATTCACTGTCCAGCTTTGCCATGCATCTGAGGCGACTGAAAAGACCAAGGCTCGGGTCAGGTGCAACTTAGTCCTCAAAATGACATTTTTGCTTTTTAACATTTTTGAAGAGGTCTTTTGCAACAGATCTGCCCAATGAGATCTCTGGACTGCTGCTTTGTTGGGTTTTGATTGTGGATACAAATAAAATGAGATCTGTAATAACTTCAATCTCTTCTTCATTTATCATGATGCTGCTTATTGGTCAAATTGTGAGGATTTTTAGTTTTTCTATGCTGAGGTGTAATCCATACTGAAGGCTTTAGTCTTTGATCTTCATCAGTAAATCCTTCAAGTCCTTTTTGCTTTCAGCAAGCAAAGTTGTATCATCTGCATACCGCAGGTTGTTAATGAGTCTTCCTTCAATCCTGATGCTATGTTCTTCTTCATATAGTCCAGCTTCTTAGATTATTTGCTCAGCATACAGATTGAGTAAGTGTGGTGAATGGATACAACCCTGATGCAGAAATTTCCTGATTTTAAACCATGCAGTATCCCCTTGTTCTA
>NW_006921882.1:1749605-1750632 GCF_000298275.1 Orycteropus afer afer
TTCATTATAATGCTTTCCTTTGTCTTCTCGAGCTACCCTTTGAAATCTGTTCAGCTCTTTTACTTCATCATTTCTCCCATTCACTTTAGCTACTCTCCATTCAAGAGCAAGTTTCAGAGTCTCTTCTGACATCCATTTTGGTCTTTTATTTCCTTTCTGCCTTTTTAATGAGCTTTTGCTTTCTTCATGTATGATTTCATTCATGTCATCCCACCCCTCACCTGGTCTTTCGTCTTGGTGTTCAATGAATCAAATCTATTCTTCGGTGTCTTAGCTATCTAATGCTGCTGTAACAGAAGTACCACAAGTGGATGGCTTTAACAAACAGAAATTTACTCTCTCACAGTTTGGGAGGCTAGAAGTCTGAATTCAGGGCACCAGCTCTAGGGAAGGCTTTCTCTGTGTGTGTCTCTTGGTCCCAAGAAGATCCCAGTGCAGGTATCCTGGGTACAAAGGAAGTACTCTTCTCCTGGGTCCTCTTTCTTCATGGTAGTAGCTGCCCCCTCTCTCTGCTCCCTTCTCTCTCCTTTTATCTCTTGTAAGATAGAGAATGTTGCAGACCACAACCCCAGAGGAGCTCCCCTTACATTTGGATCAGGGCTATGATGGGGCTAAAGGTGTTCTATCCCACCTTTAATCCTTTTACACTTGATTGGCATATCACATCAGATCACACCATGGAGTATCATTATATATCTGCCACATTACATTATTACATTACATAATTACATAATGTAATATAACAGATGCCCCTCATAACAGATGCCTCTTGGGAGGCCCCAATTCCAGTTCTTCAACCCACGCAACCCCAAACCTCTTCTTAACACTTGAACCTTGTGACTCGACTCTTCTAGAAACATCTCTGTATTTCTTAGCATCTGGAAGGCCCTCCTGCACACCTTCTCTGCCCTGTGCTTATTCCTCTTCCCCCTGAATGCAATAGTCTCCAAAGACCTTTCTTTGTTCCTTACCACTGTCTTCTAGGCTTTGGCAAGCAGGCACAATCTCCAAATTTCATTATGTATGA
>NW_006921882.1:1750977-1753825 GCF_000298275.1 Orycteropus afer afer
GTTGTTGTTGCTCTTGTTAGGTGCCCTCGACTCAGCTCCAACTCTAGAAAACCCTATGGGGCAGTTCTACTCTGTCATATGGGGTGGCTATGAGTAAAAGATGACTCGTAGCCCCAACAACAGCACAGCCAGACCCTGAGAGAAACTCTAATGTGCATTTCCAGCTTCAGACTCCTCCTCCTAAAGCCATATTCAATAAATATTTACCAGGTGCCTGCTGTGTGTTGCCACTGTTCTAGGCACTGGACACCACACTCACTACCTGGGAGAGAATCAGTGACAATCAGCCCATCAAACCCTGAGCACCTTCCCCAGGATATTGTGGATACTCTGTAGATACTTGTGAAATGAAAGACTATTAGCCTGTGCTAGCCAGAAGGACAATGAGAGGGGGCCAAAGGTTATCTTCATGACAACAATCAGACACACCTGAAAACATAACTGTAAATACAAACAGAACCTTAAAGGTCTCGTACAGAGCTTTCCTGGGTGAAGTAACTCAATGCCGCTGAAAAACTGGAACGTTTGAAATGCACTGAAATAGCTCATTCTTTCAAAAAAATAATTCAGTCTTTCTCTCAATGATATAATTGGTAGTCACATGACTTCCCTGTCTTTTGTCAAGTTTCCTTAAAATATGAGAATACAGATATTTCTGTTTCAGTACCTTTTTAAAAAACTATAATCTGAAGTAGTAGAAATATAGTAAACCAATATATTTTTTTTTTCATTTGGTTAAATTGATCACCTTTGGATCACATTTAGAGTAAAACAATGAGTTCTTACTAATGATTTTAAGCCAATTTTATTTTTATGGAAGGAATATTTAAATGTAATATGTGCATTTATTTTCTTGGCATGCTATTTCTTATATTTCTCGTGAGTGCATTCAAAAGTCATGCAATTTAATTGTGTCACTATAATTGTCTCAATATTATCTCAACTAAGAGGTTTAAGCCTTTGAACAGGAGCAGAGTAGAGCCACTGTAGAGAGCCTGGCCTGTTTGTTCAGCAGGATGTAGTTGCTTCTTGCTGTGCTATTATTCTCCACAGGATAGAATCTGCCCGATAACACAGTGAGCTCCTGTGAAAGTTTCTCATGTCATTACTGGGCTCTGCGGAGGCACTCATGAATCATGGGAGATAATCCTGGCTTTTCATTACTATTATTATATTAGCTCTACCTGCTTTTTCCTAATACAGAGTGTTGTTGTTGTTGTTATGTGCTGTCGAGTCGGCCCCGACTCATAGTGACCCCTCCTTGGGTTTCCGAGGCAGTATCACTACAGAAGTAGGATTGCCCAACCTTCCTTCCGAGGAGTGGCTGGTGGGTTTGAACCGCCAGTCTTCTGGTTAGCAGTCAAGTGCCTTAGGCACTAAGCTAGTATTACATGCTTATTATATTTGGAAATACAGATAACGAATGAATTAAATCAACCATAATCCTACCGCACAATCCCTCTACCCAGAATCAGAATCACCACTGTTATCTTTGTGCGTGTGTGTCAAGTACAAAAAATTTTTATAGCCACTCTTTTCTTATCTACTTTCAGTTTCTTTTCCCATTAAACATTAGGTAAGATTTGTTCCCTTATCATTCAATATTAGTCTTCAGCATCATTTTTTTATATATGTAAAATTCACATAACCTATATTTAACGACTAACCATTCATAAGTGAATAATTCATTGGCGTTAAGCATTTCCACAATGTGGGGCATCCACCACCTCTATCTAGTTTAAAACTACTTTTGTCATTCCAATGGGGAACCCCATTTCCATTACGTGTTCACGCTCCATTACCCCCTACCCATAGACTGTGGCAACCATCAATCTGCTTTCTGTCTCCATGGATTTACTAATTCTGGATGGCTCATATGAATGAAATCACACTATATGTAATCTTTTGTGTCTGGCTTCTTTCACACAACATCATGTTTTCAAGGTGCATCCATGTTGCAGCATATATTGGTACTTCATTCCTTCGAGTTTTTCCCAGCCTTCTGGCTACTGTGAACAGTGTTGCTAGGAATACAGATGTACATGTGTCAGTTCAAGTCCCTGCTTCTGGTCACGTGGGTTACGTGCCTAGAGTGGAATTCTATGCTGAAACTTTTCAGGAATAGCCAAAGTGTTCTCCACAGCAGCTATGCCTTCTGCACTGTCACCAGCAACGGACAGGAGTTCCAATTTCTTAAGATCCTTCCCAACTTTTGTTCTTTTCTATTGATGACATTATGCCCATGCTAATGGGTATGAAGTGGTAACTTATTGTGGTTTTGACTTCCACAGCGTTTCTCAATGCCTGCTTAGCATGCCATTAGGTGGATGCACTGTAATTAACTTACCAAGTGCCCTGATGGTGAACATTTAACACTTTTCTGTTTTTATCATCAACGCTGTGGTGAACATCCTTCTAGCATAATCTTTGTGCAAATCCATTATTCTGTCCTTACTATATATCCCTAGCATAATGCCTACGGCATTTGACCACTAACCAGAAGGCTGGTGGTTCAAACCCACCAGCCACTCCTCAGAAGGAAGGTTGAGCAATCTACTTCCGTAGTGATACCACCTCAGAAATCCAAGGAGGGTTCACTAGGAGTCAGGTTCAACTTGACAACAGTGAATTTGGTTTTTTCTTGCTTTTTAATATCCCTAAAATAGAGTTTGTTGGGGGTAAAAATTAAGGTAAAGCTTTGGACATATAATGTCAAAAAGCCTTCAAGAAATATTGATTCAATTTACACTTGACTGTCAAGTTTGAAAGGAGCTCTGGTTGTATAGAGGAGCTCTGGTTGTGTAGTGCCTAAGGTATTTGACTGCTAACCAGAAGGCTGGTGGTCCAA
>NW_006921882.1:1754100-1755924 GCF_000298275.1 Orycteropus afer afer
TTCAATAAAGATTTACAGCCTTGGAAACCCTATGAAGCAGTTCTATTGTGTCCTCTAAGGGCATTGTAAGTCAGAATCAATTCAATGGCAGTGGGTTTGGTTTGGTCTTGTGTGACCTCTGTTTTGCATGTTACTCATTTCTTTCAAAATCTGTAAAATGCTCTTAAAAAAAATCCTACCTCCGTTAAAACCTAAATGTATATAAATCATTGTCATTTATTGGTACATGCAGATATTCCCATATACTTTAACCTACAACCATTACTGTGCTTTGAAACCATCTGAGAGATAGGAGTGCCTTACCTATATATGAAAAGCCCTTTAAACGAGACAGCTTAACTTATACAGTCAGATATAACCATTGTGCTGTTCAGGTTCAAAAACTTGGATTTGAGTGATAATTCATTGGTTTGATTAAACCTTAGAAATAAGTATTGTACTTGTACCTTGAAAACTTATCATTAATGTTCTTTAGAAAAGATGTCTGCTTGTCCCTTGATGGTGTGACCTTCATAATGTTGGCCACCTTTAACCTTTTGTCAAGAAGATGGTGGTTTATACGCTTATCATTATTAAGGCAGTACAGATTGTGTCTTTGGTGATGATCTTTGGGAACTAAAGTAAAACATTTTCTAGAACTGAGGCTTTGTGTCACTGTTTACCAAAGAAATGCTATTTCATGCATCTTGAAAATCCTACATATAATCAGCAGTTGGAGAACTGATGGTATACGGACCAGATGCACAACAGTGTTAACTTTTTAAGGATTTGATCTTATTATTTCTGGGATATTATGAAAAGATTACATGGCAGGAATTGGACTTGCCCACTTCCAGAAAAAAAAATAATAACCAAGAATGGTGGCATTTTCTACAGCATGTTATTTTACAATAATAGGTTTCTATTTTTTGGAGCATGGCACAACAAAGCTGACATGGCATAAGTAATGCAAGGCACTATTTTTAGAAGAAAGGGTGCTTATAGTCTAAAGCGCAAAGTATATAGTCACTTTGCTATATATCCTCCAAAGTATATCCTCCACTTTGGAGGACTGGGAGAACCAGAACAGCTAGTAGCATAGCACTGACAACCACTGAGATCACAATGGAAAAGAAGTCCTACCCTCAGAAAAGCATCTGTGATTTAATATGAACACAAAATGGCTTGTAATTCATACACCCCATACATTAACAGGCCTTGGGAGTATATTTAATTCCTAATGTATAGTAGGAATTAATAAATAAACAGTAGTCTTTTTCTCCGAATGTGACCGGGCAGAATTACCTGAAACTAATGTAAGACAGTATTTATTGTATAGTCCATCAGCTTCAATTTCTGGAGTCTAAATCATTTTACCAAGTAACTAATTTTCTGGTTTCTATTCTAAAACAAGAGGCACCCTGGTGGTACAATGGTTAAGTGCTTGGCTGCTAACCCTAAGATCGTCAGTTCAAACCCACCAGCTGCTCCATGGGAGAAAGATGCAGCAGTCTGCTTCCGTAAAGATTTACAGCCTTGGAAACCCTGTGGATCAGTTATACTCTGTCCTATAGGTTTGCTATGAGCTGAAATTTGGACAGCAATGGGTTTGAGATTCTAAAACACTTCCCTTTTTATTAGCATTGAAATAAAGAATAACTTTTATTCTTTACATTTTGGTTTTATTCAATGTACATAAGCTTTCTCCCTTGATCATATAATTACTTAAGCTTTCTCTGTACCACTTGTCTGTCAGTTAGTTGTATTGTGGTGGCTTGCATGTTGCTTCGATGTTGGAAGCTTGTTGTTGTTGTTAGGTGCTGTCGAGTCGTTTCCTACTCATAG
>NW_006921882.1:1756164-1758739 GCF_000298275.1 Orycteropus afer afer
ATTCTCACTTCCAAGGAGCATTTCAGGTGCACTTCCTCCAGGACAGATGATTCTTCCTCCAACCCTGATGCCACGTTTTTCTTCACATAGTCCAGCTTCTCAGATTATTTGCTCAGCATATAGATTGAATAAGTGTGGGGAAATGATACAACCCTGATACATTCCCTTCTTGATTTTAAACCATATATTGTCCCCTTCTTCCGTTCGAACGATAGCCCCCTGGTCAAGGTACAGATTCCTCATGAGTACAATCAAGTGTTCAGGAATTCCCATTCTTGTCAATGTTATCTATAATTTGTCATGATCCATACAATCAAATGCCTTTGCATAGTCAATAAAACACAAGTAAACATCTTTCTGTTATTCTTTGCCTTGAGCCAAAATCCATCTAACAACAGCTATGATATCCCTTGTTCCACATCCTCTTCTAAATCCAGCTTGCACCTCTAGAAGTTCTCTGTCAATATACTGCTACAAACAGTGGGTCAGTTATACTCTGTCCTATAGGTTTGCTGTATGGGATGTATGAATTACAAGCCATTTTTGAATTATCTTCAGTAAGATCATACTTGCGTGTGATATGAATGATATTGTTCTATAATTTCCACATTCTGTGGGATCACCTTTCTTTGGAATGGGTACAAATATGGATCTCTTCCAGTCAGTTGGCCAGGTAGCTGTCTTCCAGATCTCTTGGCATAACCGAGTGAGTGCCTCCAATGGGGCATCCATTTGTTGAAATATCTCAATGGGTATTCCATCGATTCTCGGAGCCTTGTTCTTCACCAATTCTTTCAGTGCAGCTTTGACTTCCTCCTTCAGTACCATTGGCTCTAGATCATATGCCACTTCCTGAAATGGATGATTGACCAGTTCTTTTTTGTACAGTGACTCTGTGTATTCCTGCATCTTCTCTCGATGTTTCCTGCATCATTCAATATTTTGCCCATAGAATCTCTCAATATTGCAACTCGAGGCTTAAATTATTTCTTAGTTCTTTCAGCTTGAGAAATGCCAAGCGTGTTCTTCCCTTTTGGTTTTCAAACTCCAGGTCTTTGCACATTTCATTATAATAACTGGTTTTGTCTGCTCAAGCTACTCTTTGAAATCTTCTGTTCATTTCCTTTGTCTTGTCATTTCTTCCATTTGCTTTAGCTACTCTCCACTCAAGGGCAAGTTTCAGAGTCGCTTCTGTCATCCATTTTGGTCTTCTCTTCTTTTCTCATCTTTTTAGTGATCTCTTGCTTTCTTCATGGATAATGTTCTTGATATACTCCCACAATTCTTCTGGTTTTCGGTCATTGGTGTTCAATGCATCAAATCTATTCTTTAGATGATCTCTAAATTCAGGAGGGATGTATTCAAGATCATATTTTGGCTCTCTTGGACTTGTTTTAATTGTCCTTAACTTCAAGTTGAACTTGCATATGAGCAGTTGATGATCTGTTCCACAATCAGCTCCTGGCTTTTTGGCTGAAGACATTGAGCTTTTCCACCGCCTCTTGCCACAGATGTAGTCAATCTGATTCCTATGTGTTCCACCTGGTGAAGTCCACGTGTAGAGCTGCCATTCGTGTTGTTGAAAAAAGGTGTTTGCAATGAACAAGTCACTGGTCTTGCAAAATTCTACCATGCGACTTCCAGCATTATTTCTGTCACCAAGGCCAAATTTTCCAACTACCGGTGATTCTTCTTTGTTTGTTGGAAAATATACCACCAGTAATTCAAATACTAGCAGGGTCACCCATGGTGGACAGGTTTCAGTGGTGCTTCCAACCTAAGACAGACTTGAAAGAAGGCAGTGGCCAGATCCACGTCTGAAAAAACTGGTCACTGAAAACCTTATGAATAGCCATGAAAACACTGAATGCTATAGTGCCAGAAGATGAGCCCCTCCTGTTGGAAAACCACACCAAACTCACTGCCATCAAGTCAATTCAACTCATAGCGACCCCTCCTTGGGTTTCTGATGCAAATTCCCTAGGGAATTAGATTGCCCGATCTTCCTTCCAAGGAGTGGCTGGTGGGTTTGAACCACCAGCCTTCTGGTTAGCAGTCAAATGCCTTAGGCACTATGCCAGAAGGCATTCAAAATACAACTGGAGAAGAACTGTTTCCTCAAAGTAGTCAACCTTAATGATGTGGATGGACTAAAGCTTTATGGACTTTCATTTGTTGATGTGACATGACTCAAAATGAGAAGAAACAGTTAAAAATATCCATTAATAATGGGAATATGTAACATGCAAAGTATGAATCTAGGAAAACTGAAAGTTGTAAAAACAGAAATGAAATTCATGAAGATGGATATCCTAAGCATTAGTGAGCTGAAATGGACTGGTATTGGCCATTTTGAATCAGACAATCATATGGTCTACTGTGCCAGGGATGACAAATTGATGAGGAATGGTGTCACAGTCATCATCAAAAAGAACATTTTAAGATCTACCCTGATATACAATGCTGTCAGTGATAGGATAATACTCATACACCCACAAGGAAGACCAGTTAATATGACTATTATTCCAATTTACACAACAACCATAAAAGCCAAAGATGAGAAAATTGAAGATTT
>NW_006921882.1:1759079-1761090 GCF_000298275.1 Orycteropus afer afer
TTAAAAAGACAGGAAAGAAAGAAAAGACCAAATGGATGTCAGAAGAGACTCTGAAGGACTCTTGAATGGAAATAGCTAAAGACAATGGAATAAATAATGAAGTAAAAGAGCTGAATGGAAGATTTCAAAGGGAAGCTCAAGAAGACACAGTGAAATACTACAATGAAATATTTGTAATATGAAATATTATAATGAAATATCACAAAGACCTGGAGTTAGAAATCAAAAAGGAAGACCATGCTCAGAAAACGTCAAGTTGAAAGAACTGAAGAAAAAATTCAACCCTCAAGTGGCAATACTGAAGGACTCTATGGGCAACATATTTAACAATGAAGGAAGCATCAAAAGAAGATGGAAGGAATACAGAGTCACTGTACCAAAAAGAACTGTTTACCATTCAACCATTTCAGGAGTTAGCATATGATCAAGAATTGATCATGTTAAAGGAAGAAGTCCAAGCTGCACTGAAGGCATTGGCAAAATAAAAGCATGCAGGATTTGACAGAATACCAGTTGAACAATATTATTAATATCACATGCAAGTAAAATTTGGCTAAAGATAATTTTAAAAATGGTTGTAGCAGTACATCAACAGGGAATTGTCAAAAATTCAAGATGGATTCAGAACAGGATGTGGAATGAGGGATATCATTGCTGATATATCATGCTGAAATATCAGAAAGACAATTATGTGTGTTTTATTGATTTGGCAAAGGTATTCATTTGACTGTATGGATCCTAACAAATTATGGATAACATTGCAAAGCATGGAATTTCCAGAATACTTAATTGTGCTCATGAGGAACCTGCATACAGACCAAGAGGCAGTCGTTTGAACAGAAGAAGGGGATACTTGTTGTTGTTGTTGTTGTTATGTGCCGTCGAGTCGGCCCCGACTCATAGCGACCCCTTCTTGGGTTTCCAAGGCAGTATCACTACGGAAGTAGGATTGCCCAACCTTCCTTCCGAGGAGTGGCTGGTGGATTTGAACCGCCAGCCGTCTGGTTAGCAGGCAAGTGTCTTAGCCACTATGCTACCAGAGCTCCCTAAGGGGATACTACATGGTTTAAAATCAAGAAGGGAGTGCGTCAGGGTTGTATCCTTTCTCCGCACTTATTCAATCCATATGCTGAGCAAATAATCTGAGAAGCTGGACTATATAAAGAACACAGCATCAGAATTGGAAGTAAACTCATTAGCAACCTGCAATATGCAGGTGAAATAACTTTGCTGGATAAAAGTGACCCAAACCAAACTCACTGCCGTGAAGTCAGATCCTTACTCATAGTGACTCCTCCTTGGGTTTCCGAGGCAGTATACAAAAGTAAATTGCCCAACCATGACTTGAAGTACTTACCGATAAAGATCAAAGACTACCACCTTCAGTACAGATTACACCTCAACATAAAGAAAACAAAAATCTTCATAACTGGCCCAAAAAGCAACATCATGATAAATAAATAAAAGTCTGAAGTTGTCAATGATTTCATTTTACTTGGATCCACAATCAACACCCATTGAAGCAGAAGTAGAGAAAAACAAACAACATACTGCACTGGGCAAATCTGCTGCAAAAGACTTCTTTCAAGTGTTAAAGAGGAAATATGCCACTTTGAACACCAAGGTGGCCCTGACTCAAGCCATGGTATTTTTAATCACCTCATATGCATGTGAAAGCTGGACAATGAATAAGGAAGACTGAAGAAATGGTGTATTTAAATTATGGTGCTGGTGAAGAATGTTGAATATACCATGGACTGCCAAAATGAGCAAATCTCTCTTAGAAGAAGCATAGCCAGAATATTCGTTAGAAGCAAGAATGGCCAGACTTTGTCTCTCATACTTTGGTCATGTTATCAAGAGGGACAAGTCACTGGAGAGGATTATCATCATTATTGTTAAAGTGGAGAGTCAGCAAAAAAGGGAAACACCCGCCACAACATGGATTGACACAGTGGCTGCAACAGGCACAAGCACAGTGAGGGTTGTGAGGATGGCACAGGACCGGCCA
>NW_006921882.1:1762015-1764258 GCF_000298275.1 Orycteropus afer afer
AGCCCACACGTCCAACTACTTGCTCCCTTTGGGTAGCTGGCTGTGATCAAGAACTGACTACAATCTTGTCCCTTGTCAGCTCTACTATACACTTCGGAATTCTTACAGAACATACGAATACACAGTAGAACCACTGTCTGCCAACCCTATACATGGTCTTGGATACACTCCCTCCTGCACAGATATACCTAATAGTTCTCCCTGCCCACCCATCTATCCACAAGTATACCCAGGTTTGCCTTCACTGACAACGCAGTACTGTATGTGCAAAAGGGTTCATCTTTGTTGTCTGCACCTCCCATGTACCTCACTATGTCTTCCTCTTCCTCAACGCCACCATGTTGATCTTTCACATTGGTACATGGCCCTTCTCTTGACCAAAATCAATACTTATCTCTACCTATCTAACAGTGTTCCTTCCTCTCCCCTCCCACCCCTGATAACCAACAAAGAAAATTTCCGTCCATATCTAAACTTTTCCATAACTTCTACAATAACAGACTAATACAATATTTGTCCTTCTGTGATTGACTTATTTCACTCAGCATAATGTCCTCCAAGGTCATCCATGTTATGCAGTGTTTTGCAAATTCTATATTATTCTTTAGGGTTGCATAGTATTCCATTGTGTGTATGTACCATAGTTTGGTTATCCATTCCTCAGTTGATGGACACCTAGGGTGTTTCCATGTTTTTGCTATTGTAAATAGTGCTGCAATGAACATGGGTGTGCATAAGTCTGTTCTTGTGATGGCTATCACTTCTTTAGGATATATACCTAGTAATGGAATGGCTAGATCAAATGGTATTTCTAATTCCAAATTTTTAAGGAATCACCATACTAATTTCCACAATGGTTGTACCATTTTACAGTCCCACCACAGGGTATGAGAGTCCCAATCTCTCCACATCCTTGCCAGCATTTGTTATTTTCCATCTTGTTGAACTTTGCTACTAGTGCTGGGGCTAGATGGTATCTCATTGTTGTGTTGATCTGCATCTCTCTTATGGCTAAATGATCATGAGCATTACTTCACATGTTTGATGGCCCTCTGAACATCCTCCTTGGTCTATTCATGTCTTCTGCCCATTTTTTAATTGGATTATTTGTCTTTTTGTTGTTGAGGAGTTGGAGTTTTCTATAAATTCTAGAGATACGTCCCTTGTCAAATATGTCATCGCCAAATATTTTTTCCCATATTTCTATAAATTCTAGAGATAAATCCCTTGTCAGATATGTCACTGCCAAATATTTTGTCCCAATGTGTAGGTTCTCTTTGGATTCTTTTGGAGAAGTCTTTGGAAGCACATAAAAATTTAATTTGTAGAATGTCCCATTCATCTAGTTTCTCTTCTGCTGTTTGTGCATTTTGAGTTATGCTTGATAGTCTATTTATGCCATATATTAGGACCCCTAATTTGCCCCTAGTTTTTCCCTGAGGAACTCTATAGTTTTAGGTTTCACATTTAAGTCTTTGATCCATCTGGAGTTAGTTTTTGTGTATAGTGTAAGGTACAGATATTGTTTCATTTTTCTGCAAATGGATCTCCAGTTTTGCCAGCACAATTTATTAAACATTTTCTTCCCCATTTAATGGATGTCAGCCCTTTGTCAAAGATCAGCTGATCATACGCTGATGGATCTATTTCTGGGTTCTCAATTCTATTCCATTGGTCTATGTGTCTGTAATTATATCAATACCAGGCAGTTTTGACTACTGTGGTTTTGAGATTCAGCAGTGTGAGACCTCCTACTTTGTTCCTCTTCAATAGTGCTCTGCTTATCTAAGGTCTCTATCTTTTCCATATAAAGTTAGTGATTGGTTTTTCCATATCCTTAAAGAATGCTGATGGGATCTGGATTGGGATTGCACTGAATGTATAGATTGCTTTTGCTAGAATTTACATTTTCACAATGTTCAATCTTCCTATCCATGAGCACAGGATGTTCTTCCATTTATGTAGATCTCTTATGGTTTCTTAAAGTAGTTTTTTTATATTTTTCTTTGTACAGGTCTTTTGTGTCCCTGGTAAGATTTATTCCCAACTTGTTGTTTTTTGTTTTTTTGTTTTGTTCTTTTTTGGTAGCGATTGTAAATGGTGGGAGCTCTGGTAGCATAGTGCCTAACGCACTTGACTGCTAACCAGAAAGCTGGCGGTTCAAACCCACCAGCCACTCCTCAGAAGGAAGATGGGGCAATCTACTTCCGTAGTGATACTGCCTCGGAAACCCAAGGAGGAGT
>NW_006921882.1:1764803-1765422 GCF_000298275.1 Orycteropus afer afer
TGTCCCTTCTATTCCTACTTTGCTAAGAGTTTTAATCAGGAATGGGTGTTGTATTTTATCAAATGTCTTTTCTACATTAATTTATATGATCATGTGGTTCTTTTTCTTTGTTTTATTTATGTGGTGGATGACGTTGACTGTTTCTCTAATGTTGAACCATCCTTGCACACCTGATATGAACCCCACTTTCATAATGAATGATTTTCTTGATAATTTTTTTCTTTCTTGTGGTTAACCCTGTTCCTTGTTTTTCTTTTTGTATTTTTCCCATTTTTTTCTTTATTATTCTCCTTCTCTACCTTTTTTTCTCATATTACCCTCTCCCCAGATATTGCAGTGTTTTGTTTTTTTCCCTTTTATCTTTTTTGGTTACTGTTCCAGTGTCCTTACATGGTATATTTTTTGTCCATGTGCTTTTACTTTTTTGATAGTTATTCAATTGTTAGTTTCTCTAAAGGACTGGAAGACAGCAACAGTCCCCATACTACAGAACTACAACCATACCTCCTGCAGCTTCACTTACTGAGTGAGAGGAACCACATCCTTTTTTACCAACGGGCCACTGATAAACAACCACCAAGAACAGCCTGACTCACCCTTACCTGCTCTTCACAAACAA
>NW_006921882.1:1774095-1774545 GCF_000298275.1 Orycteropus afer afer
TTTGACAACCTCAATCTTTTCTCCATTTATCATGATGCTGCTTATTGGTCCAGTTGTGAGGATTTTTGTTTTCCTTGTATTGAGATGTAATCCATACTGCAGACTGTATTCTTCAATCTTCATCAGTAAGTGCAAGTCATCCTCACTTTCAGCAAGCAAAGTTGTATCATCAGCTTATCTCAGGTTGTTTATGATTCTTCCTCCAATCCTGATGCCACGTTTTTCTTCATATAGTCCAGCTTCTCGGATTATCTACTCAGCATATAGATTGAATAAGTATGGAGAAAGGATACAACCCTAACTCACTCCCTTCTTGATTTGAAACCACGTAGTGTCCCCTTGTTCTGTTCAAATGACAGCCTCCTGGTCAATGTACAGGTTCCTCATGAGTACAATCAAGTGTTCAGGAATTCCCATTCTTGCAAATGTTATCCATAATTTGTCATGATC
>NW_006921882.1:1775815-1776887 GCF_000298275.1 Orycteropus afer afer
GAACAAGTTGTTGGTCTTGCAAAATTCTACCATGCGAGTTCCAGCATTATTTCTGTCACCAAGGCCAAATTTTCCAACTACTAGTGATTCTTCTTTGTTTCCCATTTTTACATCCAGTCACCAGGGATAATTAATACATCTTGATTGCACATTTGGTCAAGTTCAGACTGCAGAAGTTGATAAAATTCTTCAATTTCCTCATCTTTGGCTTTGGTGGTTGGTGCATAAATTTGTATAATAGTAGTATTAACTGGTGTTTCTAGTATGGATATTATCCTATGACTGACAGCATTGTACTTCAGAACAGATCGTGAAACATCCTTTGTGATGATGAATGCCACACCATTCTTCTTCAATTTGTCATTCCCAGCATAGTAGATCTTATGGTTGTCTGATTCAAAATGGCCTAAACTAGTCCATTTCAGCTCACTAATGCCTAGGATATGAATCTTTACATGTTCCATTTCACTTTTGACAACTTCCAATTTTCCTAGATTCATATTTTGTACATTCCATGTTCCAATTATTAATGGACGTTTGCAGCTGCTTCTCCTCAATTTGAGTCATGTCACATCAGCAAATGGAGGTCTCAAAACTTTCACTTTATCCATGTCAGTAAGGATGGTTGTACTCTGATGATACAGCTCTTTCCCAGTCCTATTTTGAGAGCCTTCCAACCTAAGAGGCTCATCCTCCTGCACTGTCTCAGACAATCTCTCTGGGGTATTCATAAAGTTGCCCAGTAATGTATCAGACAGTGTTTCTCTGCTATTCATAAGGTTTTCCTTGGCTAATTCTTTGAGCAGTGGATGGCCTCTTCCTTCTTCCAGTCTGTCTCAGCCTGTAAGTTGCATTGAAACCTGTGCACTATGTGCAACCCTGCTGGCATCTGAAACATTGGTGGCACAGCCTCAAGCCTCATAGCAACACAAGCCATCACAGTACAACAAACTGACAGACAAGTTTGTCTCCCTTGGCTGTTCAAAACCTCTCCACTCTCCCCTTACCTGGATCCCTGCTGCTCTGTCTGTCATCCCCCCTGGATTTCTTTCTCCCACTTCCTGACTCTTGG
>NW_006921882.1:1777922-1782680 GCF_000298275.1 Orycteropus afer afer
CATATGAGCTGAACATTTACATTAGGTAGATACACTCCTTGGAGAGAACAATCATGGAAGAATAGAAGGGCTGTGTATGCACAGGGAGACAGCTCGGGGGAAGGAGTGCATGGGAGAGAAGAACACAGGAAAGAGGTAACTATGGGAGGAAGTGGTAGGGGAGCTGCTGCATTACAGGAGATTTCAATCAATGTCATGAGACAAAGTGTATGTGAGCTGCTATATGGAAAGTGAATTTGCTCTGTAAACTTTCACTCAAATTACAATTAAAAAAATCAACAACAACAACAAAATCAAGGTTAACAAAGTCAACATTTCTTCCATAATTAGGTAATTAATGAATGTGTAATAGACAGTGTCCTGTTCCCTCCCTCTCCACTTTCATTCACCTAGATAATACCCCTCATATCTTGAGAGAAAGTTCTCCATTATGAGGTCTCTGCCTCCCAGAAGGGATCAAAGGCAGGGGTACAGCACTCTCCTCTCTTCATTTCCTGAGAGCCAGAATAAGGGCATGACCCATACTTGGCCAATCATATGTTCTCATCCATAGCTTTGAAATGTTAGGTGTTGACCCTAAGAAGCTGAAGCAACTAAAGTTCATGTGACACAATGACAGCTGAGTTAGGAGCCTAAGGGTAGCAACAGCTTGTGTACAGGAGGAGAGATACCAATGAGTGACCCAGCACATCTTCCCTAAAGTGTGATCTTGATCTTCCTGGCTTCCCACTCTTGAAACCCTTGCGTACTTTCCAAGCCTATTTTGCCAGCCTCTAGCCTCCTCATGTCAGGACATTAGACGACGTGTAGCATTGGGAAAGTCAACTGTGAAGGAACTGTTTCAAGTGCTGAGGAGCAAGGATATCTCATTGAGGACTAAGGTGCGCCTGACACAAGCCATGATATTTCCAATCGCCTGGTATGCATGTGAGAGCTGGACAATGAATAAGGAAGACCGAAGAAGAGTTGATGCTTTTGAGTTGTGGTGCTGGCAAGGAATGCTGAAAGTACCGTGGACTGCTAAAAGAACTAACAGATCTGTCCTGGAGAAAGTGCAGCCAGAATGCTCCTTGGAAGCAAGAATGGCCAGACTTCGTCTCACCTATTTTGGTCATGTTGTAAGAAGGGACCATTCCCTGGAGAAGGATGTCATGCTTCGTAGGGTGGAGGGTCGACGAAAGAGGGGGAGGCCTTCAAGGAGACGGACTAATACAGTGGCTGCGATGATGGGCTCAAGTACAGCAGGGATTGTGGGGCTGGCGTGGGATCGGGCAATGTTTCGTTCTGCTGTGCATGGGGTCGCTATGAGTCGGAAATGACTCGACGGCACTTAACAACAACAACAACAACAAGCCTCCTCATTGGTTCTGTGAGCTGTTGATACTCTTCAAGAAATTCCTGCCCCCTTAAGTTAATCAGAATCAATTTCTGTTGTCATTAATCACAAATTTTGATTGATGTGTATGTCTCAGCTTCAACTTGAATCTAAGTCATAGGTCCATCAGTGTTGTGTGTCTTGAGAAAATTTGGTTCAAATTCAATAAATATTTGTTGAGGAACAGTTACGTTTAAGGCATTATTCTGAGGAACAAAGAAAGAGTAATGGTGTTGTATTTTGTTCTTCCAGGGATTCAAAATCTAGTGTGGACACATTGTCATCACACTGAACATTATCTGAGGCATGAACGAACAACTACAGGCCTCTAAACAAAAGCAAAGGTGCCCTGGTGGCTCAATGGTTAAGCATCTGGCTGCTAATTGAAAGGTGGGTGGTTCGAACCCACCAGGTGCTCCATGGGAGAAAAGACCTGGTGATTGGCTCCTATAAAGATTAGAGCCTAGGAAACCCTATGGTGCAGTTCTGCTCTTTCATATAGGGCCCCATGAGTCCAAATCCACCTGACAGCACACACCAACAAAAAATTGCCAAGAGTCAATTCCAACACATGTGTACAGCATAGAATTGCTCCACAGGGTTTTCACTGCTGTGGTCTTTCAGAATCAGATCTCTAGAACTTTCTTCAGAAGTGCCTCTGGGGAGTTCGAACCATGTAACCAGTGAGCAGCTGAATGCCTAGCTGTGTGTACCCCCCAGGGACTCCCATGGGCCTTGAACAGAGGGGAAAAAAGTCACTCTCAGTTGACTGGTCCACCAGGCTCCATGGGTGAGATGTGTGAATGGGCCGTACCTCTCTAGGTTTCTCAGAAAGTACCTCTACATTTCCATGTGTGCTACAAGAGTGTGCTGGGAACTCACCTAGAATGTGAAAAAGAAATACTGTCTTGACATTCCAAAAACCAAAAAACCAAACTCACTGCCGTCGAGTCGGATATGACTCATAGCAACCCCTCCTTAGTTTTCCAAGGCGGTATCACTATGGAAGTAGATTGCCCAATCTTCCTCCCAAGGAGTAGCTGGTGGGTTTGAACCACCACCTTTCTGGTTAGCAGTCAAATGCCTTAGGCACTATGTCACCAGACTCTGACACAGAAATGACTTGATGGCAGCTGGTTAGTGATTCTCAGTTCAGAAGGAAGGTGCTAGCTCAAGAGTTTCCTTTTACTGTTCTCTAATGTCAACTCTTAGCTGGCACCCTCCTTCTGAACTGAGACTCACTAATCAGCTGCCATCAAGTTATTTCTGTGTCAGAGCAGATATATACCCCATGGGGTTTTCATTGGTTGATATTTGGGAAGAGATTACCAGGTCTTTCTTCTGAGGGGCCTCTGGGTGAATTTGAACCTTTAATCTTTCAGTTAGCAGCTAAGTCTGTTAACCATTTACAACACCCAGGTATTCCAGATGTCACTAGGAATAGGATAAGATCTGCAGTGTGACAGGTACCACTGTCCTGTGTGGACGCTTCTCCACAGAAGTGCCCAGCACTTGGTTCTGTGCCTTTCCTCAGCTGAGTGCAGCATGATGAGGCCAGAACCAAGTGTCCAACATCAGCATAAGATGAGTGGAAGGTTCTTTTCTTGGGAAGACAAGGTGAAGTTATGGAAATGTGGGTGGTTTCAGAAAATATTTCATTGATTTAAATGCAAAAGGCTTTTCAGGATGCACTTGGAGCTCACCATTCTTGGGCTATGAACTCCTTTTTTTTTTTTTCTGGTAGCTTTGGCCATCTTTTCAAAATTCCCAAAATCCTCTAAAAGTGTAAATATTCCTTTGTTATATTTTACTCACTCCAAAAATAAAGTATAGACATAAAAGAAAGAATTGGAAAAAGGCAGGGTGAACAGCTCAGTTTCCATAACAACTAGATACTCCTGGATCATATATATCTCATGCCAATGGATTGTTTGATATCTGGGTGTGCTAAACAATGAAGCCATTTCTCAACTCTAACTCGCTGTAGAAAAGGATGGAAACACTTTGGAACCATTTGGAAATTGTTACCATATGTAAAATAGATCTAGATGAATTATTTGATATTCTGTACTTAAAAGCTGGATAGTCTAGAGAATTCTGGTAAGACAGAGGAATAGGCAGACAAGCGACACAGACCCTCTTCAACAAAGAAAAGAAAAAACAATTAACAGAGATACAAAAGATAATCCTGGAGCCCTGAGCTTTCAGATAAACTATACAGAAGTGGATTAGGCACCAACTAGTGGAAAAACCTGAATGAAAACAGTGAATACAGAGATGGTCAGAGCTGCGGACTGTCAGCTACTCTGACAGGACCAATGGCCTGAATATTTTCAAGTGGTGTTGGGACCTGAGAACTAACCTAAAGATCAGCCCTGGTTGCCAAGGGCTGCAGGGATGACTGCACTGTTGGCCAATGACCAGGAAGGGAAACAGCAAGGAGGGAGACAACCTGAGCTGTTGACTTTCCACTGCCCTGAGGGCACAGCCATTTTGATTATTTACACACGGCAGCCATTTTGGATATTTAAAGTGACCAAGGGTGCAGCCATTTTGATAGATCTAGATGAGGTATTTGATATTCGGTACTTAAAAGCTGGATAGTCTAGAGACTTCCAGTAAAATGGAGGAATAGGCAGACAAGCAACACAGACCCTCTTGAACAAAGAAAAGAAAAAACAATTAACAGAGATACTTGAATCTTTACAAGTGGCAACCATTTTGGATTTTAAAGGGATACCATTCTCATTTGGATTCCAGGGACCTAGGAATAGGCTCTGTTTGCCAAGGTTGGCAGGGACATACACGAGGCTGACAACAGGAAAGGTGGTGAGTGTGTTAGTGCCATCAACCAGTGAATAGAGGAGCACACCACAGTACCTTGTTTGCGCAGATAACATACAAACAAAACAAAGAAAACGAAATCGTGTGCAAGTCCCTCCAACATACAATCACCAATTAAATATAAACACAAACGTCACAATGCCTCGGAGACAACTGAGCATCACAGTCCACACAAAGAAGAAAGATAAAAGCAGGAGAAACAAGGGACCAGGATACAGACTCAAAACACATCCCTGAGGAAGATGCAGCACTGGAACTCCCTGATAAGGAATTCAAAAGATTTATATTTAGTTATCTTCAGTGAATTCAGAGACAAATAAAGAAAAATATAGAGAAAACCCTAGAACAATTTTGAAAGACAATACGAGAACAAAATAATAAAAGAAATGAAAAATTAGAAATGATACAAAATCTACACTTAGAAATCCAGAAGATTAATACTGAATTTTCAGAAACAGATTAAAACATTGAATGGGTAAAGGAGCAGAATTGAATCAATGGAAGATAGAATCAGGGAGATTGAAGGCAATCAGAAAAAA
>NW_006921882.1:1784801-1811795 GCF_000298275.1 Orycteropus afer afer
AAGAGTGGATGACCAAACTATAGTACATACACATAATGGAATGCTATGCAGCACTAAAGAATAATGTAGAGTCTGCAAAGCACCGCATAATATGGATGAACTTGGAGGACATTATGCTGAGTGAAATAAGTCAAGCACAGAAGAACAAATATAGTATTAGTTTGTTGGTGTGGAGGGTCAAGGAAAGGTTTATATATGGAAGGAAACTTTGTTAGTTGCCAGGGGTGGATGGGAGGGGAGGGAACACTGTAAAAATAAAAAAGAAAATGCATTGACCCATGTCACTTTAGTTTTGTGTATTTCACTGTACATAAATTATATTTTGATAAAATGCATTTAAAAAAGTTGGATAGTCTATATTTAAAATTTATTTTCTTGGGAACCCTTAGGTTTCTGATGAATGTATAAAGGAAAAACTTACACGTTTCTTCCCAGGAGAGAGCAGGTGCACACAAATCCAGACACAAAAGGGAAGGGGAGGAATTAACAGGGAGAATGGTGGCAAGGTGGCACTTGGCATTCACAGAGACCTCAATCCCAATCTAGGTGTCTCCTCCTACTCACCCACTTTACAGATGTCAAAGCCGAGGCCCAGAGACTTAGGTGACCTTCTAGGTGGCAGGTGGAAGGGCCCAGTGGAAACCAAAGCAGCGGATCCCCGATCCTGTGGCTTCCCCCTCTGATGTCCACAGTAGGGTTGGAGCTTGCATTCACAGTGAATGTTATGCTTAAGAGGCACAGGGACAGTGAGGTATGCATTGCCCCCATGAGATTTCACTTGGTGTTACTGGGAAAACTGAGCCACCTACTCAGGGGGAGGGTCTAGGATCCTCTTTGCCCTTCAACTTGGCCTTCAGTCCTGCCAAGCTCAGTACACGGCATTACCAATAGCACAAGCCTGAACCCAGTGTTGCCCGATGCTTCCCTCACTCCCAGGCTGTGCACTGTGCCACAATTGAAGTGGAGCCATTCACATCACAGACTAATGTACGAGAAAATTTACAAGGGCACAGAGAGCCAGGGCTTCCCCCAAACGTGGAGCAGCCCACCCCTGTGCACCTGTACATGCTAGGGGGTATATATACACATGCACTTTCCAAAACAGAGGTACTCAGGCAGCTGCCCACCCCCACCCTCACCTGACTCTGAACCTGACTCAGTTTCCTCTGGGGAGGGAAGAGGAAAGGGGCCAGGTTAAGCAAGAAATGTGAATGCTGCCCCTTTTCCCTGCTTGTTCCTACACACACATGCACACAGAGTTCTCCAGACCTCAGGGCCTCAGCCCTACTAGTCCCTCTCCTGAATAATATTCTTCCTGCTGGGCAGGTGGCTGGATGCTTTTAAACCCTCAGATCTCAGGTTAGATGTCACCTCTTCAGGTAACTGAGCCAATCCCTCTAGGTCAGAATCTGTGTCTCCCTCCATCCCACCCCCCCACTCCCACCCTCCATCTCTTCACCATGTTCCCATCCCTCATGACTATCACGTTTTGTCATTAATAACACATTTGTTCCTTAAGAACCTTTATCTCCTACCAGAGGGTAAATGTCATGAGGTCAGGCACAACATCGTGTCTGGTCAGCTCTCCAGTTACACATAGTAGGTACCTACCCGACCCCCCACCCCATCCCCCAAAAAAAAGCCTTGCTGTGGAGTCACTTCTGACTGCTGGTGACACCATAGCTACAGAGTGGAACTGCTCCAGAGTTTTCCGCCGGGGGCGGGGTATGGAAACAGATCACCACTGGGTGACTCTGAACCACCAGCTGTTTAGTTGTCCAGGGCAACTGTTTGTGCCCCCAGGGACCTACACAGCAGGTTGGTGGTGGTGGTCCTGTCGAGTCGGTTCTGATGCACAGTGACCTGATATGAATAGTGGCTGAAGGAACAGATGGTTATATGAGAGAAACAGAAAACTCCAGACAGACAGACTCTTCAGAGACTCTTCCTCCTTCTGCAGAACTTTGTAACTCCTCCAGACAAGAGTCTCCTTTTGGAAAAGAAGTGACAACGGAAGCCCTCTTCACATAGAGAAGGTGTTTAGAATGACAGTGAAGTGTAATGACACTCATCTCAGGACTTGCATAAAAGCTGGCCCACTAGGCTTCCTCCCACAAATCCATTAGTGTCTCTGCTCTCTGGTAGATGAAGACAGAAATCAAAATGAGCTGGTCCTGCTTCTAAACTTCCCTCCTTTGATGCATGTCTGATCTAAACTAAAGTGCCCCCTCCCCATATTGGAAGAGGAAACTAAAATGGGACTTTTCATAAAGGTGTTTTAAATGACAAGTAGGAAGCTGTTGCAAGCTGCTTGAGTGTGAATCAGTCTTAATTATTTAGGGTTCTATTTTTCTGTTCTGGTATCTTCTCACTGAAAAGATGTCCAAGTGAAAAATGGATCAATCCAAGTGAAAAATGCATCATAAGCTGTCTTCAGGCTCTGTGGGCTCAAAGGGATGAAAGGACACCCCAGTCTTTTCATGCCCAGACATCCACATTTTTCACACAGTGATTTTAAGAAATTCAGTATTCTGAAATTATCCCAAGTGGCTTGTGTGAAGTTGGAGAAGAAACTAAACCACTTTCTAAATGATAGAAGAATAAAGAGCCTCGTTTTTCATTGGAGCTTTACAATAGAGGCTGCATATCAAAAAGATTTTTAAACTGCATCCTGTAGCGTTCTGTTAAAGTTAGGAACACGCTTCTCTAGTTTCTAGGCAACGGGGACTGGGAAATTGCTTTGCATTTTCCTATGATGGCATTGCGGGTTAAACGATGGAGAGCCTGGTCATTTGTTGTGGTCAAGATAACTTTCTGCAATACATACGTTGTGTCCAGTTTTGGTATTGTGGAAAACTTATTGGAAACTCTATTGCCAGTGCCATAATGAGTCACCCAAGTTGGATACTTTATTTCAACAAGTGCTGTGAGTCATTTGAAATTATGTATCATTCATAAGCAGAAAACTTTTTAAATTCTGTTGTATCCCACCTACCTGTGACATTTTCATTCTCTATAGAGTGAAATAAAAAAAAACAGTATACATTGTAATTTGGTGTCTATTTTTCAGGTAATTGACTTAATAAGTTTAAATGAAATCATGTGTCAACTGCTTTGCATAAGAGATGTAGAATTAAACATTAACTTTTTGAGTGGCATCAAAGTTCAGCATAGTAATTCAGAAAACAGGTTTTTGTTTTCCCCTTGGTGTGTAAAGTTGGGAAGAAAGGTGTCAGGTTTTTCTGTCTCCACATAGTGACTGAGTTGATCCTAATAAAGTATATATTATGCATTTATATTTAATTTTAACCATGAAAACATATATTAGGAGCTAACATTGTATAAAATGTATACTGTTTATCAAGCAAGTGATAGGCATGTTATGTGACCTTTCATTTTTACTACATTTCCAGTTTCCTAATAAGATGCATGGATGTCCTAATCACTGAAAGGGGCTTGATTATGATCTTTATTTTAAGAACTCCTAGGATCAAATACCAATGCCTTCTGGGTAGAGGGAAAGGCCCTGGCAGCAGGGTGGTTAAGCACTAACCAGAAGATCAGTGGCTCAAACCCACCAGCAGCTCTGCAGAAGAAAGATGGAGCAGTCTGCTTCCATGAAGATTGACAGCCTCAGAAACTGTATGGGGAAGTTGTACTCTGTCCTCTAGGGACACTGTAAGACTGAATCAACTTGAAGAAACAGGTTCAATTTGAGTTTTTAGGTAGAAGGCAGGAGGAAAGGGACTCCACCTTTTCCAAAGAATATTTCTGAACTGATCCTAATTGTCCCTCATTTGCTTCCAAGAGATGTTGTTGTTGTTAAATGCCATCAAATCGGACCCAACTCACAGCAACCCCTCCTTAGGTTTCCGAGGCAGTATCACTATGGAAGTAGATTGCCCCATCTTCCTTCCGAGGAGTGGCTGGTGGGTTTGAACCGCCAGCCTTCTGGTTAGCAGTCAAGCGCCTTAGGCACTATGCTACCAGAGCTCCCTCCGAGAGATAGAATATTACAAAAATTACTCTCAGGTAACCTGCGTTACCTGGGGACTTCCTTGTATTTAGTGTCTGTAATGTTTCATTGTTGTCATTACCAAGTCTTAAGATCCCTCCCTTGCTTTCTCCTGTCCATAATTTATGGTATTAATTCCTGGAGTCTCCCTCTTGCCCCTTTAAAAACATATGCTTGCCCCTTGACCTAGGAATTATATTTCAGAAGCTCATCTTTCCCTGCCCTTACAGCTCCTGCCCACTTCCCCAATAACTGAGGCTTATGGACCCCTGATAGCAATTCCATGAACTTAGTAGACTGCTGCAATTTCTATCGATTCTCCGTTTTTTCTTAAAGGCAGAAGTGTAAGAGATCAGACATTGTGTGTCCGAATGAGAAAGAAGCCCTGAAAGTCCAAGAACATCCTGTTTGGAAGAAGCTGCTAAGTGAAATTCAGTCAGGAAGCATTTATAAGGCATCCCTCAGTACCAGACCTAGGCTTGGCTGGATGTGGACAAGCAGGGGGGCCTGGGGGCTCAGGGAAGAAGGGTGAGGTATGGAACTAGCACACCTTTGAAAAGGGGTCAGTGTGCTTCACTGGTAGAATTCTCGGCTTCCAGCTGGAGGCCCGGGCCGCACCCCCAGCCGGGGCACCTCCCGCACAGCCCCTGCCCATGTGTCAGGGGAGGCGTGAGTGTTGCTGGGAAGCTGAACAGGCTTCAGCAGACCTTCCAGACTGAGGCAGGCGAGGAGGAAAGGCCTGGTGAGCCACTTCCACAAATCAGCCGGTGGGAAGCCTGTGCCTCACAGCAGTCCAGTCTGCACCCAATCCCGGGGACGGCGCAGCACCAGGCAGCAGTTTGTTCTGCTGTGCCTGGGGTCACCAGGAGTCAGGGACCAACTTGACAGCACCTAACAACAACAACCATCTTCTCACCATCCTTAGTTCAGTCAGTGAGCAGACCCGAGCCCTAGCTCTGCATCAAGCTCAGTGCACGGCGTTAGTGACACCGCAAACAGCATAGAGTTCCTGCCCTCGGAAAGCTGGCCATCTGTCTCCTAGTGCTGCTGGAACACAAATACCACAGTGGGTGGCTTTAAAGAACAGAAATCCACTTTCTCAAAGTTCAGGAAGCTAGAAGTCCCAATTCAGGGCCCTGGCTCCAGTAGTGGGGATCCTTCCTTTTCAGTATTCCTAGAAGTTGCCTGGTATTCCTTGGTTTTCTTTGGCATCTGTCTTTCTTCCTGTGAGTCTCTTTGTCTATTCTGGTCTTTTTATAACTCAGAGGTCATCAGGTTTAGGACCCATCCTACACTGATAGGGCCTCATTAACATAACAAAGGAAACAACTATTTCCAAACAGGATCACATCCAGAGGTGTAGGGGTCAGGATGTCATCACATAGTCAGGGGACTGGGGAACAACACAGTTCACGCCATAAGGAGCCCTCATGCCCCAATAGTTAAGTGCTCAGCTGCTAACCAAGAGGCTGATGATCCGAACCCAGTCAGTGGCTCCACAGGAGAAAAACCTGGCAATCTTCTCCCATAAAGATCACAGCCTAGAAAACCTTATGGGGCAGTTCCACTCTGTCACATGGGTTGCTCTGAGTTGGAGCAGACTTTACAGAAGCTAATGACAACTCAGTCCCTAACTCTGCGCACTCTGCTGTCAGTGTTCCCTGGCCCCTGGGCTCTGAGATGATGCTCCCATTGTGGATCCACCCAGGATCTTTCTCCGCTACCTTTATTCTAGCCACACCACACTCCACCTGGAGGTGCAGTCCAACTAATGTCCCTCTCCTCCCCTGCAGCCTTGTGATGACTGTCAGGGCCTTTGCTTGCTCGGAACATCGACTGTACATAGGCACTTTCCATCTACCTAGTCCTTGGCCTAAGGCACTTGACTGCTAACCAGAAGGCTGGTGGTTCATACCCACCAGCCACTCCTCGGAAGGAAGATGGGGCAATCTACTGCCATAGTGATACTGCCTCGGAAACCCAAGGAGGGGTTGCTATGGGTCGGGTCTGACTCAAAGGCACATAACAACAACAACAAAAGTCCTTGATTACAGAACTTCCTCACCTTTACAAACAAGCTAACGATGAATTCCATAAATTCACCGAGGTCAGAGTTATGTCTCAGTATATTTTTGTTCCCTTAGCACCAGAACTAGAACTGGTCATCTGAAAACTTCTCAACAAATCTCCATTGTGCCTGATCAGGAATTTATGCTTCACTTTGTGCAACAGAATGATGTCCAACAATCAGACATTTGTAAACCAAGTCATTTCCAAAAGAATCCCAAGGTCCTGTCATTAAAGTGAATCATCATCCTCTAGTTTATCTTTTATTAACATGTTTTGTTACATCAACAAGCGTTTATATTGTTGTTGTTAGGGGTTATCAAGTCAGTTTCAACTCACAGCAACCCTATGTACAAAGAAACAAAACACTACCCAGTCCCGTGCCATCCTCACAATTGTGACTATGCTTGAGCCTGTTGTTACAGCCATTGTGTCAATACATCTCATGGAGGGTCTACTGCTTTTTCATTAACCCCCAACTTTACAAAGCATGATATCCCTTTCCAGTGAGGTCTCTCCTGATAACATGACCAACGTGCGAGAAACAAAGTCTCACCATTCTCAATTCTAAGGAGCATTCAGGCTGTATTTCTTCCAATACAGATTTGTTTGTCCTT
The DNA here is from genome assembly GCF_000298275.1 of Orycteropus afer afer. Lineage (NCBI taxonomy): Eukaryota > Metazoa > Chordata > Mammalia > Tubulidentata > Orycteropodidae > Orycteropus > Orycteropus afer. The sequence continues at coordinate 1,791,501 of NW_006921882.1, forward strand.
CTGGTAGTCCATGGTACATTCAATGTTCTTTGCCAACACCATAATTCAAGTGTATTGATTCTTCTGTGGTCTTCCTTGTTCATTGTCCAGGTCTCACTTGCATATAAGGCAATTGAAACTACCACAGCTTGGGTCAGGCACACCTTGGTCTTCAAAGTGACATCTTTACTCATTAACACTAATTTAAAAAAGGTCTTTTGCAGCAGATCTGCCCGATGCAATACATCATTTGATTTCCTGACTGCTGCTTAACTGGGTGTTCATCGTGAATCCAAGTAAAATTAAATCCTTGACAACTTCAATCTTTTCTCAAATTATCATGTTGCTTATTGGTCCAGTCATAATGATTTCTGTTTTCTGTATGTTAGGATGGAATCCACACTATAGTCTTTGATCTTCATCAGTAAGTGCTTCAACTCTTCTCCATTTTAAATGCATATTGCAGGTTATTAATGAGTCTTCCTCCAATCTTGATGCCACATTCTTCTTCACATAGTCCAGCATCTCAGATTACTTGCTCAACATACAGATTGAATAAGTATGGTGAAAGGATACAATCCTGATGCACATCTTTCCCAATTTTAAACCATGCAGTATCCCCTTGTTCTGTTCAAACAAGTGTCTCTTGATCTATGTATGGGTTCCACGTGAGCACAATTAAGTATTCTGGAATTCTCATTCTTCACAATATCATCCATGATTTGTTATGATCCATACAGTCAGATGGATACCTTTGCATAGTCAATAAAACACAGGTTAACACATTTCTGGTATTCTTTGCTTTCAGCCAAGGTCCATCTGACATAAACAATGATAACCCTCATTTCACATCCTCTCCTGAATCTGGCTTGAATTTCTGGCAGTTCCTTGTCTATGAACCACCGTAACCTTTTTTTTTTTTTTTTAATTGTGATTTGGGTGAAAGTTTACAGAGCAAATTCATTTCCCACACAGCAGTTCATACTCATTTTGTCTCCTGGTATTGACTGCAATTGCCCACAATGTAACCGCTCTCTTCCCACTTCCTCCTCATAGTTACCTCTTCCCTGTGTCCTTCCCGCTCATGACTCCGGCCCCCCAAGCCAACTCCCTGTGCATACATTTCCCCTCTGTTCTCCCATGATTGATCTCTGTGGAGTGTATCCACCTGATGTAAATGTTCAGCCCCGTGCTTATTTTTCACTTGGCTGAAAGCCACAGGAGTGAGTTCAATTCCAGACCTGAAGGGCAGCTAGGGGCCACAGTTTCAGGCGTCTCACCAGGCTCTATCAAATCAGCAAACCTGGTCCCTTTTTCTCAATGAATTTGAGTTTTGTTCCACATTGTTCTCCCACTGTATCGAGGATCTCCTACACAGATCCCCCTCTGAGTGGTTGACAGTGACAGCCAGGCACCTTCTAGTTCTTCTGGTCTCATGGTCATATAGATTGAGGATCTCATGGTCTACCAGTCCCTTGAACTAATTGTTTCCATACACCTTTGGTTTTCTTCATTCTTCTTTGATCTGGACAAGGAGAGACCCATCTTTGCATCTAGATGGCTGCTTGCAAGCTTTTAAGATCCCAATCACTACCCACCAAAGTAGGAGCACCGCAACCATTTTTGAATTATTTTCAGCATAGTTTCATTTGCATGTAATATTAATGATATTGTTTGATAATTTCCACCTGCTGTTGGATCATTTTTCTTTGGAATGGGCACAGATATGGATCTTCCAGTTGGCGGGCCAAGTCTTCCAAATTTCTTGGCATAACAGATGGTACCTGTATGGAATGACTTCTACAAATGGTTTAGCCATTACTGTTGAGTCTGTGTGTCAGCGTAGAACTATGGGCAAGAAGGTTTTCAGTGCCTGATTTCTCAGATGAAGACTGTCGGGCCTTCCTTCTGATGCTCTTCGGGGTGGACTTGAACCTCTACACTTTCATTTAGCAGCCAAGGGTGTTAAACACCTACGCAACTCAGGGACTCCACAAATGGTTTTGAAACTTTTAAAACCAAATAACTAATTATAAAATGCAGGTCAAAAGAACATATTTATTCTCCATGGTAATTTGCTTTCATCAAATATTTCAATTGAATCCTCTTTTGAAAGCAGATCTTGTTCCTTGCAATGTTTTTTTTAAGTGAGCCCAAAACATTTAGTTTCTGCATATTATTTGGGGTGTCAAAATGAAAGGCTGGAAGTTTCTCTACATCCTGGCCTCTCCTGGGAAGTCCACCAGTGGATGTATTAAAATATCAGTGGACAGAACATCACACACAGCCACTCTCTGGTTTTATTGTTCAAAAGAAGAGTCTCTACAAAATTAAAAATTTGAATAGGAGACACTGAGAAGCTGGTTCAGGTGAGAGTCTGACTGACAGTTCTTGATTCATTTTCTATCAGGAAAATAAGAGTGCATCAAGTCCCCTTTGGGGGGTTTGGAAGACGCAGAGGGGAGACAGCCATTACTGCGAGTGCCCCACTGTCAAGACGGAGCCCAGCTGTTCGCCAGACCCTCTGAAGAATCTGATGAATTGAAAAGGGCATTGGCACCTTTCCATGGGGGTATGTGCTTTTTCACTTAAGATCAGGGGTGGGCAAACTTCTGTAAAGGACCAGGTATAAATTATTTAGCTTTGGGTAGGTCTGTGTTGCGAAGACTCAGCTCTGCCATTACAACACTCAAGCAGCCATGGTGCTGTTCTTAGCTGCTGTCAAGGTGACCCCTGACTCATGGCAACCCCACACACAGCAGCACTAAATGCTGCCAGTCCTGTGCCATCCCCGGCATCGGTGGTAGATCAGATCATTGTCATCTATAGGGTTTCCATTGGCTGATTTTCAGTGGTAGGTTGCCAGGCCTTTCTTCCTAGTCTCAGTCTGGAAGCTCTGTTGAAGTCTGTTCAGCATCATAGCAACATACAAGCCTCCACTGACCGATGGGTAGTGGTGGTCCTTGAGGAGCGCTGGCCGGGAATCAAACCCGTGTCTCTCACATGGAAGGTGAGAATTCTAGCACTGAGTCATCACTGCCCCCACCAAGGGTCTAGTTATATTCTAGGAAAACTTTTATTTCTAGACAGTGACATTTGAGTTTTATGCCATTTTCATATGTCACTAAATACCTTTTTTTTTTTTCAACCATTTAAACATGTTAAAATGACTTTTAGGTCAGAGGCTATACAAAAATGTGCAGTCGGCTGGGTCAGGTCTCAGCTTTAGAAGATGTGCATGTACTCTTCCTAGACTTTCTGTCCCCAGAGGTCCACTGACTCCCAAACATGCCTGCAGCGAATAGGGAGGTAAGAACTTAACCCTCATCTGTGGTGAGCCAGAAGAACACTTTGCAGGGAGTCAGGTCTCCGAACTCCCACATCCCTGAAGACCTTGACTTTGAAGGGCCAATCAGTCTGCAGGAGGCTCTGGATGCTCAGAAAATAGAAATGCTGAAGACAGTGTAGAAACCAGGCAAAGAAACACCCACTCCAGTTAAGAGAACAGACTGTCCTGGTTTCACATCAGGTAGCTGAAAGATTAGGGGAGAATGCATGAGATCTTCCATTTGAAGGCTGCTTTCAGAGAGCAGTGTCTGCAATTAACAGGAAATTGAACAAGTGAAACGGCCATCAGGAATCTTTTATGTGAAGTTTTCTCACAAGTTTGATATTGTGCGTTTTGAGTCTCTAATGAAAGCAATAAACGGAGGTTCTCACTGCTTCCCTGGTGACAGGGATAAGAGAGAAAGACACCCCTTGGCTGGGTAGGAAGGCTTTTTTTCCGTTCTCTGTCCCAGGCTGGGCTGATGGATGGGATTGAGTCAGACAATTAAACTGCTGCCCTCACCCAGCCTCTGCCATTTTCAGTCACTACAATTCTTTAGCTGGTTGCTGACACAGGTAACAACAGGCTGGACATCTAGTAGGGATTTTAGCAAACGGATCCATCAGGCATCATGATGAGATCAGAGATCAAGGCCAAATTTGAAACAGCAAGATTTCAACAAAAACATCTTGACCAGAATAATTTTGCCTCACTTTTGGGGTCCAAAGCAATTATTTTCCTGTTTAATTTATAGTTAATGTCAGGAGTAATTTAGGGAGACAGTCAAGGTCCAGAAACTGCATTTTTCAGTAATTGAAAAGAGATTAGATTAAGCATTTTAGCATTTTTTAAAAAATAAAAGACAAAGTTGGACCCCTTTCAAACAGTTTAACATGCAAATAAAAGTATCTCCAGAGATTTTTATTTTCTTATTGAGGTATAACTTATACACAGTACAGTGCCCAAAATCTTAAGCTCAATATGCTTTTACATGTATGACATTTCCAGAAAGTTCCATCCTATGGTCTCTGTAAACTTGGCTTCTAGCACCAAAGACTAATTTTGATTGGCCTTGAACTTCACATAAACGGAGTCATACAGTTTAGGATCAGTGGTACCCAACTTCTTCCTTTCAATAGTCCATCTGCGAGAGTCATTTATGGGGCTGTGGATATCAGTAACTGGCTCTTTTTCACTGCTTTATAATATTCCTTCATCTACATGTGTGTGTGAGGAGCCCTGGTGGTGCAACAGTTAAGTGCTCAGCTGCTAACCCAAAGTGAAGCCATTTGGACCCATTCAGTGGTTCTGCAGGAGAAAGACCTGGTGATCTGCTCCCATAAAGACTGTAATTGTAGGTACTGTCAAGGCGTTTCTGATAAATACCCACTTTAAGTACAACAGAACACTGCCTGGCCCTGAAATAGGCACCTTACCTACAACAGAACACTGCCCGGTCCTGCACCACCCTCACAAGCACGCTGTTGGAGCCCACAGTTACAGCCACTGTGTCAATCCATCTCATTGAGGGCCTTCCTCTGAGAAAGCCTATGGGCCAGTCCTACTCTGCCACAGGGGGTCGCCATGAACCAGTATCATCAGCACTTAACAACGAGTGTGTGTTGTGTGTGTGTGTGTGTGTGTACACGCTCTTATAGCTTATCTGCTCATTCTACTACTGATGGAAATTTGTATTGTTTCCAGTTTGTAGCTGTTACAAATAGAGGTAATATCAACATTCAAGTCTGTATCTTTTGATAAACATAAGCACTCATTCCTTTAGTTTGTCATTTTACACACATACTCACACACATACACAAACACACATTCACACACACCTGCTGAGATTTTATATAGACTTAGGGGGGAATACCACCTCACAATTCATGAACAGGCATATCAGTCCATTTCCTTATGCCTAATTTAAATTGTATCAGTAATACTCCACAGTGTTCACTGCACAGGTTTTAGACATCTTCCCTTAGATTTAGTCCTAAGCACCTGAATCTTTTTATCCTATTATAAAAGACACTGTGTTTTTAATTTCATCCTCCAATTATTTGTTGCCATATATAGAAAGAAACTGATTTTTGTATATTGACCTCATATCTAAAAAGCTTGCTAAATTATTACTCAATAGTTAGTTTGTAGGTGTTTTTGGGTATTCCATGCATATAATCATATCATTTGTAAGTAATAACACTTTTATTTGTTATTTTTCCAGTCTAATTTCCAATTGTCTGTTTTGTTTTGTTTTTCCCTGTAGCACTGGGTAGGCCTGCAAGTATAATGCTAACAGTGGTGATAATTAATCTTGTTCCTGACCTCACGAGTGATGCTGTGACCTCACAAATGATGTTGTGACCTCACAAGTGATGTTAGCTAAATGGTTTTTGTAGTTAATTTTTATCAGATTAAGAAAATTCCCTTCTAATTCTACTTTTCTGAAGGTTTGGATTTTTGTGGGTTTTGCTGTTGTTGTTTTATTTCTAAATCATGAATAGATACTGAGTTCTTCAAATATCTTTTCTGCATCTATTGAGATTATTGTGAGATTTTTTTTTTTCTCCTTTATTCTGTAATGTGTTGAATCAACTTTTTGATATTTAAACATTAAGTCAATCTTGAATGTCTGGAATAAATCTGTCTTGGACATGACATATTATGATTTATATACACTTTGGATTTTTTTTTAGATGTGTATTAGAGTAGAGCTGTGTACCGTAAGGTTTTCAATGGCTGATTTTTTTCCTTTCTTTAACTTTTTATTGTGATTTGGGTGAAAGTTTACAGAGCAAATTTGTTTTCCATTCAGTAGTTCATACATCTTTTGTTTTATGACATTGTAATCCCCATTATGTAACACCTCTCTTCCCACTTCTTCCCTGTGTTTACCTTTTCCCAATGTCCTTTCCTATGCATTCTTGCCATCTGACCTATCTCCCTGTGCAAACACTGCCCTTCTGATCTTCCATGGTTGATCGTCCTAAGGAGTACATTTCTGTGGTGTAGCTGTTCAGCTTATAGGCCTGTCTAACGGGAGCTCTGGTAGCATAGTACCTAAGGCACTTGACTGCTAACAGAGAAGGCTGGTGGTTCAAACCCACCAGCTACTCCTGGGAAGGAAGGTTGGGCAATCTACTTCCGTAGTGATACTGCCTCAGAAACCCGAGGAGGGGTCGCTATGAGTCGGGTCCGACTCGATGGCAAATAACAACAACAACAACGTTTGACCATTTAAAGAATAGATTTGATGCACTGAACACCAATGACCAAAAACCAGAGGAACTGTGGAATGACATCAAGAATATCATCCATTAAGAAAGCAACAGGTCATTAAAAAGATGAGAAAGGAAGAAAATAGAAAAATGGATGTCAGAAGAGACTCTAAAACTTGCCCTTGAGTGGAGAGAAGCTAAATCAAATGGAAGAAATGACAAGGTAAAAGAGCTGAACAGAAGATTTCAAAGAGCAGTACAAGCAGCCAAAGCCAATTACTATAATGAAATGTGCAAAGACCTGGAGTTAGGAAACCAAAGGGGAAGAATACACTTGGCATTTCTGAAAGAACTGAGGAAAACATTTAAGCCTTAGTCGCAATATTGAAAGATTCTATGGGCAAAATATTGAATGATGCCGTAAGCATCAAAAGAAGATGAAAGGAATACACAAAGTCACTGGACCAAAAAGAATTGTTCAATGTTCATCCATTTCACGAGGTGCCATATGATCAAGAACCTATGGTATTGAAGGAAGACATCAAAGCTGCACTGAAGGAACTGGCGAAGAATAAGGCTCCAAAAATTGACAGAATACCCATTGAGATGTTTCAACAAATGGAAGCCCCACTGGAGGTATTCACTTGGTTAAGCCAAGAGATTTGGAAGACAGCTACCTGGCCAACTGACTGGAAGAGATCCATATTTGTACCCATTCCAAAGAAAGGTGATCCCACAGAAAATGGAAATTATTGAATTGATTATTAATGATAATACTTATAATTATTAATTATAATTAATATCACATGCAAGTAAAATCTTCCTGAAGACAATTCAAAAACAGTTGCAGCAGTATATTGGCAGAGAGTTTTCAAAAATGCAAGCTGGATTCAGAAGAGGATGTGGAGTAAGGGATATCATAGCTGATGTCAGATGGATCTTAGCTGAAAGCAAAGAATACCAGAAAGATGTTTACTTATGCAAAAGCATTCAATTGTGCGGATCATAACAAATTGTGGATAACCTGGAGAAGAATGGGAATTCCAGAACACTTGATTGTACTCATGAGGAACCTGTACATAAATGAGGAGGCACGTCTTCAAACAAAACAAGGGGATACTGCCTGGTTCAAAATCAAGAAGGGAGTGCATCAAGGTTGCATCCTTTCACCGTACTTATTCAACTTGTATGCTGAGCAAATAATCAGAAAAGCTGGATTATATGAAGAAGAACACGGCATCAGGATTGGAGGAAGACTGATTAACAACTTGCAATACGCAAATGACACAACTTTGCTTGCTGAAAGTGAGGATGACTTGAAACACTTACTGATAAAGATTAAAGACTAAAGTTTGCAGTATGGCTTACACCTCAATATAAAGAAAACAAAAATCCTCACAACTGATCCAATAAACAGCTTTACGGTGGATGGAGAAAAGACTGACATTGTCAAGTATTTCATATTACTTGGTTCTACAATGAACACCAATGGAAGCAGCAGTCAAGACATCCGACAATGTATTGCATTCAGCAAATGTGCTGAAAAAGACCTCTTTCAAATGATGAAGAACAAAGATGTCTCCTTGAAGACTAAGGTGCACCTAACCCAAGCCATGGTATTTTCAATCACCTCTTATGCATATGAGAGCTGGACAATGAATAAGGAAGACTGAAGAAGAGTTGATGTTTTTGAGTTGTGGTGTTGGAGAAGAATGCTAAGAGTACAATGGTCTGCTAAAAACACTAACAAATCTGTCCTGAATGAAGTGCAACTGGAATGTTCCTTGGAAGCAAGAATGGCCAGACTTTGTCTCACCTACTTTGGTCATGTTGTCAGAAGGAACCATTTCCTGGAGAAGGATATCATGCTTGGTAAAGTGGAGGGTCAAAGAAGAAGGTGAAGGCCCTCAACAAAATGGAAAGACATGGTGACTGCAATGATGGATCAGGCATAGCAAGGATTGTGAGGCTGACAGCAGACCAGGCAGTGTTTTGTTCTGCTGTGCATAGGGTCACTATGAGTCAGAGACAACTCAACAGCACCTAACAACAACAGAAAAGCCCCAGGCCTGAAGGGTAACTAGGGGCCATAGTCTCTATCAGACCCATAAGTCTGGTGTTTCATGATTTTGATTTTTGTTCCACATTTTTCTCACACTACATCCAGGATCTCTGATTTTGATCCCTTTCCATATACACTTTGAATTTTATTTTCTGGTATTTTATTTAGGATTATGTACATAACCTTGAGTTTGAAGTCTGCTGGAGAGAAACTCTCTTGGCCTATGTTTCAGAATATCGTCATGTCACATTTACTTGTAAAAGATATGTTTGCTGGGTATAGAATTCTAGATTTTTCTTTCCATATGTTTAGGATTTCATTGCATGGTCTTCTGACTTCCATACCATCTGTTGTTATTCCCCCGAAGGATTATCTTCATTATCTTCTCTCTCTCTCTCTCTCTCTCTCTCTCTCTCTTGCTTATTTAAACTTTCTTCTTTATCTTTTCTCCCCTCTCCTACCAGTAATTTCATTGTAATGTACCTAAACATTGTTTTCTTTGTGTTTCTCCTGTTTTATTGTGATTTTTTAAACTTTGGGTTTCTGTCTTTTATCAGATTTTTTAAAACTGCTTCAAATAATGCTTCTGCTTCATTATCTGTTTCCTCTTTTTCTCCAAGTACATGTATGTGAGATCTTCTGCCTGTTACACTTCTTACTTCCTGTCTCCCCCCAACCTTCATCTTTTTTTCTCTGTTCTTCCATTCTGGAATATTCTGTTGACCTGCATTCCCATTCAACAATCTTTCATTCTGTCGTGTCCATTGTGTTGCTAAACCCATGCAATTAATTATTAATTTCAAGTCTGTCCATATTTGTCTCTATTTTCTTTAATATAGGAATCATAGTTATTTTCTAGTGTTTGCTTGCTAATTGCAATATAGGGATACTCTCTGCTTTTACTTCTATTGACTCTTTCATCTTATTGATTATCAGTCACTTTTCTTGTTTCTTCTTATGTCAAGTAATTCTTTATTTTATACCAGATAATGCAGATGATATGTTGCAATTTCTGAATCATGGTATCTTCTTTTAAAATGTGTTTTTATAAATATTTCTCATAAATATTTTATAACCATGAAGGTAAAAGTATTCATCTATTGTACAGGTAGAACATTCACCTTGTTATTTATTCTTAGCCAAATTGACATTACTGGCAACATTAAAATTTGAAACTTTTCTTCTAATATATAGACTCATTTGTTCAGAAGAGCTTGGAAAAAAATGCAAGATTGTTTTTAAGAACAGTTCACTGTTAGACCATTCTAAATTTGTCATTCTATTCCCCTTCTACCAAAGCAATAAAAATCTTCCCATTACATTGCAGACTCCAAGTTGTTTCAATCCAACAGCTGCCAATTTATCCTAAACATGTTCTGTGTCTCTGGATTCTTCTAGAAGAAAGGGACAATGCTGTTCCTGCTGCAGCTGTGACACAGAATGTGGCTTACCCTTGAAAAGTCAGGTGATTCCATTTGAATATTCAATTATCTTCCTCCTCCCCCAGAACGTTACGAGTTAGCTTGATGGTGATTACATTATAGAGGCAAACTTCCAGTTATGTAGTCCCATTCTCTATTACCTTTCCTGATAACCACATGATTTTCTTTAAAAATTTTAACTCAATTTAAATTTTTCCAAGTTTCATATTCTTATCATTTTGCAATACCAACTTAGGCTTCCTTTATATATTTGTGCCACACTCCGTGTTGATGGTACTGGATTGTCCCCACAACAGTTTGCTGTTTGCTTTATGGACATAAATTACTAGAACTGTACCAAACAGCACAAATTGATAGCTATAGTTGTCCCTCATTTGCAATTCACTACTAGCACAAAGTGCTGTAGGGAAAAATAAAAGGTAAAATAAAATATGATCACTTTCTATATCCCTTTGCTGGTATATTTTTTATTTTACATTGATGTTTTGTCAGATGGATAAAGCACGTATGAAATGAACCAGGGAAAACCAAGCGTGCCTCATTAAAACCACCATTTCCACTTTCATCTCACATTTTATGATAACAGCTTGAAAACACAGAAAAACTAACAACAAGAATTGGAATTAGTTTTTTCTTTTATTACTAAGTTGCTTCAGGTTTTTTAAGACAAAAAAAAAGGGGGAGAATATCAAGTCTCCTGTACTGTTTATGATTAAAATATACATTAAAGCTAATTTCATAAAAAGACAAATTTAAAACCATACTTTAAGGGCTGTGGTATTTAATTATTGACTTTGCTTAGTTTTCCTAGATTTTTTTTTTAATTCAGTAAATAAACCCTATTTGTATATTTATTACCCCAAGCTTGTGAATGAATCACTAAAAGAAAACAAACCCCTCATTCCCACGAGTGGTTGTTTTCACTATCGATACTGCAGAACTGATTCTGAATTTATAACAACAGATGAGGTCTCACTGGGTATTTGGGATTTATTAGGTGCCAGCTGTGTGTCCAGCTGTTCTATACACTGGGGTATTATTTAAATATTATTTTTTGTGAGTATACGCTTGCATAGAATCATTCACTAAAGGATTTAACTACCTTATCATATGTTGTTGTTGTTGTTATGTGCCGTCGAGTTGGACCCAACTCAAAGCGACCCCTCCTTGGGTTTCCAAGGTAGTACCACTACAGAAGTAGATTGCCCTATCTTCTTTCCAAGGAATGGCTGGTGGGTTTGAACCAGCAGTCAAGTGTCTTAGCCGCTATGCTACCAGAACTCCTACCTTATCATATAGAAACCACAAAGACTTTCTTGTGGGTTGAGGGGGAGGGGGTCCTTGAGTAGCTAACTAATATCCTTCTATTTTACATCAAGAGATGGAAACCAATCCAATTCATTCAGATTGGTAGTGCTCAAGTCCGACTGAACCTGGCAGACTAGCTAGATATGAATTAATACCCTGGCTGTTCAAATCTGGACATGTCATGTGTCCTGAGGCACACAGACCCATCTTTCCTCAGGGTAAGCACCTCCCCTTGAATGCTCGACCCTGCATTGTTCTAGTCCGTAAGAGACACGTTTTATTTCCATAACACAGAAGTCGGGACTCTAGCCACACAGGTTCTGCAGCGAGGAGGCAGCCAGGTATCTTTGCTATTGGCTCCTCTCTCCAACCTCACAGTTACCATATAGAAGCATATAGAACGTGATGCATTCATGAGCTGCGTTGATGACTTTCCGACTACAGAGCACTTCTGGCTCCACTGTGATTAGTGCCTTCTGTCTGTCAATGGACTATAAATTACTTTTACTTCTCAAAGCCGTAGCATCTTCCCTGGTCGATTTTGCTCCCCCCACAGCATCATTTTGACTCACAGAGGGGGTTCACAGGTCTCAATGCCAGGCCTCAGCACTGACGTCATGATGCCTGACCTGCGAGCTCTCCTGCCAGCCGAGCCCTTCTCCATTTTCACCCTCCCACACATCGCCCCTAAATCTCGGTGACTCATCCCGGCTACTGGGTAGCAGTCATTAGCCGCCCACGCCTCCGTGGGGCCTGCTGAGGTCCAGCATAAAGCTTCGTGTCTGTCTCCTGTCTCTGGAGAGGTGAGGATCTGTCCAAGCAATTTAAGAAGCCGTGTCGGGAAACGAAGATGAAAAACAGCCAAGCAATACTCCAGACAAATCTCACCCACCAAAAAGAAAACACAGTGAAACTATATGAGGCAGTGTTTGTGGCTTGGGAGCTGGGTGGCTGAGAGGGCTGTGGAAACGTGCCGGGAAGGCGGCCGGAAACAAGTGCATGCACTGGCTGCCTTTTCCAAATCACCCTCTGCCATTCCCTCCTTCTCCAAGTTCCAGAGTATGGCCAGCATCTGAAGGTGGCGCTTCAGCCAGCTTTTCTCTCTGTGTTGTTTCTCCGGCTACAGGGACACGACACCGAGGTGCAGCACATTATCTCGGCGTGTCAGCTCTGCAGTTACGTGTATTATATGTAATCATTCTGAAGTGCTTTTCCTCCATTTGGGCCTTTTAGTATAAAAAGGAAAAAACAGAGAGTCGGCTTGCATTGTCTGCATTAGAAAACCCTGCCAACCTCAGAGCTCGGTTGAAAAATGGGCTTTTGCTTCTCCACTGTTTGTACCCAGACTAACAGTCTGTCCTTCCTTTCGGAACGCCGGGCTATCTTTTTGCAAAATAATACGGCTGGTTAATTTATGTCCATCCTCCAAATAGACACCTAATCTGTTTTTCCCACTTAAAATCACCCGTTTTGAATGCCCTATAAATCGACCTGGGTGGAAGTGAACAAAGGCACACACGTGTGGAAACTCACCGCGCTGTGCAGGCAGGTGTGCTGGGCTTTAGCTGCACTTCAACGGCAACGGGAACGAACTCTCCTGCTTTGCTCGCGGCACAGCAGCCATTCTTTCTCTTTTTTACTGGTTTTATTATTATCATTATTATTATTACTAATGCAGTATTTTCGAATCATTAAAGGAACTTTTTTAATTCACCCAGTCCCCAACCCCCACTGTCCTACAAATGTTTGTTTCCCAACACCCCCGTCACCGTGGACAACACTGTAATTGGGAAGAATGGGCTACTCTGTATTCTGCTTTTGTCCCCACAGAACATTGCATCAAGCGTATTTCCGTCTTTCATGATCCTCATCATTTCCATTATAACGGCTGCAAACTCTTCCACTGAGTGATTATTCTGCCGTCTGCTTAGTCAATCCTCTCGTGTGGGACATTTCGGTGACTTCAGATTGTTCATTATAACAAATTATACTCCTGTAAACATTCATGCACACACTCATTCATCCACCCAATAATTCTGTGCAGGGGATATAAGAAGAGTTAGAAATACCCAAACCACAATAATAAAAAATGTCAGAGATGTGGACTCTGCCTGGAACTCTCTGAAATGCCACCAGGAGCCGTCCAGTCGACTCCAACTCCTCACACCCTGACGTGTGTCAAAGTAGAACTGTGTTCCAGAGGTTTTCCATGGCTGGTTTTTGGGAAGCAGATCACCAAGGCTTTCTTCCCAGGCACCTCTGCATGGACTCCAACTCCCAACCTTTTGGTTAGCAGCCATCAGAGATATGCAAATCAAAACCACAGTGAGACCCTGAGACCAGAAGAACTAGATGATGCCCGTCTACCACTAACAAATGTCTGGTCAGGACCACAACAGATGGATCCTGATAGAAAGGGACATGGAACAGAACTTCACATTGTCAAAAACTCCAGACTGAATGGACCTGAGATATTCTTTAAACCTTGAACTAAAACTATCCCCTCAAGGCCCCCTTTAGCTAAATAGCAGGTTAGTTCATAAAGTAAAGAATATCCATCTTGACTATTGTGCTTCTTGAAAAACCATCTATGTGAGACCAAACGATCAACAAATACTCTATAATCATGGACGAGAAGGTTGGGGGGCTGTGAAACTAGGTCAGTGGAAACAGCTGTTGTTGTTGTTATGTGCCATCGAGTCGGACCCGATCATAGTGACCCCTCCTTGGGTTTCCAAGGAGGTATCACTACAGAAGTAGATTGTCCCATCTTCCTTCCGAGGAGTGGCTGGTGGGTCTGAACCACCAGCCTTCTGGGTTAGCAGTCAACTGCCTTAGGCACTATGCTACCAGAGCTCCCAGTGGAAACAGTACTACAATAGTGAGAATGTTCATACAACGTGACACATGTAACCAATATCATCAAATTATACGTGTAGAAATTATTGAATGTGAATTTGTTTTGTTGTGTACCCTTCCACTAAAAATACAATGGAATTAAACACACACATACACATACAATGATATGCCATTACATTACCACTAAGAAGGCTAAGATAAAAATTAAAGCAAAACAAAATGGAAAGAAACAAATGTTGGTGAGGATATGGGGAAAAAGGAACCCTTATCCATTGCTGGTGGGAATCAAAATGGTACAATCATTGTGGAAAACAATGTGGGGGTTCCTCAAAAACTAAAAACAGAGCCATCATATGGCACAGCAATTCCACTGCTAACAATACACCCAAGGGATGTGAAAGCAGTGATGCTAACAGACACATGTACACCAAGGTGCACTGAGCACTATTCACTAAAGTCAAAAGGTGGAAACAGCCTAAATGCCATCAACAGATGAATGGACAAATAAAATGTGATACATATGTATGAAAGAATGTTATTCACCCAGAAAGAGAAACAAAATCTTAGTATATGCTATAACATAGAAGAAGCTTGAAGACATTATGCTGAGTGAAATAAGACAATCACAAAAGGACAACTACTATATGACCTCACATATATAAAAAGACCAGAACCAGCAAATGTATAGAAACCAAAGCCTATTGGTTATAGAAACCAGGGGCCAGAGGGAGGAGGGTCGGGAGACTTATTACTTATGGAGCACTGAATTTCTGTTTACAGTGATGGAAAATTCACATTAAGACTAAAGGTTATGCGGTCGTCTAAGATGCAACTATTGGTCATTCCCCATTTGGAGCAAAGAAGAGTGAAGAAAACCAAAGACACAAGGAAACAATTAGTTCAAAGGGCTGACAGACCACATGAACCCCAGCCTCCACCACCCTGAGACCAGAAAAACTAGATGGTGTCCAGGTACCACTGCTGACTGCTCTGAAAGGAATCATAATAGGAGGTTTTGAATAGAGTGGGAGAAAAATGTGGAACAAAACTGAAAATCATAAAAATGGCCAAGCTTACTGGTCTGATATAGACTAGTGGAATGCCTGAGACTCTGGCCCTTAATTACCCTGCAAGCCTGGAACTGAACTCACCCCTGTGGCTCAACTTTTAGCCAAACAATAGACAAGCCTATAAGATGAACAATAATACCAGGGACATAGATATCCACCCAAATCACAATAAAACGTTTAAAAAAAAAAGAGTAAAGGATGCACAACTAATTAACATAATTGATGTCACTAAGTTTACATCTGTAGAAAATGGAATTGGCAAATATTGAATGATATATACATTCACAAGAAGAAGAGGAGGAAGAAGAGTAGCTGCTGAGGCAGCTTTTGTACAACCAAACACCTCATGGGATTTGGTTCCCTGATGATTTAGGGTCATAGTTTCATAGGACATCCCAATTAACTGGCCTAATATCATGTGCAGTGCTTCTACCTCCTAGTTCACCGCATAGCACTTGGGGTTTTAAAAGCACAGAAGCTGCCATCCACAGTATAACAAGCGGTCTCTATTCACCTGGAATAGAGGAAGGAGAGTCAAGAATAGGAGGAGGATACAGTATGTGGGGGAGCTCTGGTAGCATAGTGGCTAAGACACTTGCCTGCTAACCAGACGGCTGGCGGTTCAAACCCACCAGCCACTCCTCGGAAGGAAGGTTGGGCAATCCTACTTCCGTAGTGATACTGCCTCGGAAACCCAAGGAGGGGTCGCTATGAGTCGGGGCCGACTTGACGGCACATAACAACAACAACAACAACAGAATGTGGAGCTAACTGCCACCATGAACAACTGCCTCCTATGCCATGAGACCCAAAGAACTAGATGGTGCTCAACTATCATTACTGAACATTTTTATCAAAGTTGCTATAGAAAAATCCTGATCAAAACGGGGGGGAATGTGGAACAGAATTTCAAATTCTCATGAAATCCAGATTTTCTAGAGACATTAAGGCTGAATTAACTCCCAAAATTATTTCCCTGAGATAATCTTTAAATCTTAGCCCAAAACAGCCCCTGAAGTCTTCTTTAAACCAAACAATAGTTTAGCTTAATTAGTAAAGACTGTCTGCCTTGAACATGATAGTCTTTTAAAGAACTGTCTATATGGGATCTGATTGACAACAGCAACTCAAAAGGTTAGACAGAAAGCTTAGAGGGCAGTGATGTTATGTCAAGGTAGAGGAATGCTCAGGAAAAGGAAAGCAAGAATGTTTGCACAACTTGAAGAATATAATCAATGTCACAGAATTGTACATGTAGAAATTGTTGAATTAGTGTATGTTTTGCTGTGTAGATTTTTTAAGTTTATCTCATTAACTTTATTTAGGTCTATAGCCTGAGATATACAACTTTACATTTTTTTTCAAAATATCTAACTGACTATCTCAGCACCATTTATTTAAAATCTACCCTTTCCCCCTAGGCACTGAAATGCCAGCTTCAATCACATGCTAAGGTATCATAAACACTAAGGTTAGTTTTAAGGCTATCTATTTCTACCCCATTTGCTCAGTAAATCTCTATTTTTAGGTATGACAGATGGATAATATTTTGTAGTATCTCTTAACTTTTTCAAAATTTTCATGGATATTCTCCTCACTTCATTCTTCCAAATGAACACTGAAATCACTTTGCCAGGTTCCAAAGGGTTCCTATTGGGATTTTGATTGGAATTTCACTAATCTAATTTGTGGAGAATTGACATCAAAATAGTCAATCTTCCTGCCCAAGAGCATGGTATGTTTCCCTCTATTCAAGTTTCCTTTTATGTCACTGAACTATTTTATGATCCTCTTCATTTGGTCTTACTTGTTTCTTATGAAGATTTCCTCCTACGTATTTCATATTTTAGGATATTTTCCATTATAGTTTATAAGTGATCAGTGCTATGTGACAGAAACTATTTATTTTCAATTAATATTACAAAAATCTTGTAAGATTTTATACTAACTTTTCAAATACATTACAATTCTCCAATGTGTAATTTGAATAGATACACAATCAATACCAAAACCCAAATCTGCTGTCATTGAGTCAATTCTGACTCATAGTAATCCTATAGGACAGAGTAGAACTGCCCCACAAGGTTTCCAAAGCTATAAATCTTTACAGAAGCAGACTGCCATATCTTTCTCCTGCAGAGAAGGTAGTGGGTTTGAACCACCAACCACTGGGTTAGCAGCTAAACACTTAATCACTGTGCCACCAGGGCTCCTCTACAACAAATACTGTTAAATATGTGAATTGTGTGTATTTGTGCTGAAGATATTAGCTGGCTGGAGTAAACAATGCAAGTTCTTTCAGGATTTCGTCTTATTCAGAATTGTACTTAATGCCATTTGAAGAAACGAGGCGCCACTGAAATTACTTCTTAAGGTAGGCTCTTTCTGCAGCACTGCTCTTAGCAACAGTTCAAACTAACCCAGCAGCTCCGAGGGAGAAAACTGCTTCTGTAAAGACTGCAGCCTAGTAAACCTTACCGGGCAGTTCTGCTCACGGGGTCTTACAGATCCCAACAGGCTCAAGGGCACGCAACAATAACAGCAGCAACAGTCTTAGAGAAGGAGTCCCCATGTGACACAAACAGGTAAGTGCTCAACTACTAGCTGAAGGCTTGGCAGTCCAAATCCACCCAGAGGCGCTGCAGGAGATGGGTTTGGAGATCTGTTTCTGAACATCACCGCCTTGGAAACACCATGGATCACAGTCCTACTCTGCACACAGGGGCTTGCTAGGAGCTGCAATCAACTCAACAGTGACCATCGTCAGCAACTCTTCATGGACAGAAAAGTCAGAAAAGTCAAAAGACTATAGAGACCTACGTTATCATCTTATTTCTCTCTGCACATCAATCCTGGTGCCTCTATTTCCCCCATCGAGAGGGTGTCTCGAGTGTTTGGAAGAAAAGGTTTTTTGTGACTTTAGGATTCCACTATCATCAGTCAACCTGCAGGTACTCAGAACATTTTCTTCACTGTTTAACAGAACACAGTGCCCATAGAAGGCTATGCCGTTAGACCTTACACCTCACATCTCGATACTAGCTCCTAAAATGCCTTACTTTTCCTTTCTTCCCCAGTGGTTACACTACACGCACTTGCCAATTACTTCTTTGATGAAAATTGGAAGTAGAAGGAGCGGGATGAATCTGGTTACCTTCTGACACTGAACAAACTTGCTGCACACAAGTAAAGCAATGTGCAGGGCTGGCTATCGTCCGATCTAGCATCCCCACTTCTAACAGGGCCGTGCGTTGAGTCACTAAGGACATATGGTTCACCTTTTCTTTCTCGGCCATAGGCCCAAACCAACAACAGCTGTCCTCTCAAGTGAAAGCAGTTCAGGCTACAGGTACATCCTTCCCTGTAGGCCTGCTCTGAGCTGCCCACAGGGGTGCTGTCCTGTTTCAGAGACCAGTCTCCCGAGACATGACCTTGGGACCCATAGAGCAGGCGGGGGCAGGGCACAGACTTGGGCACCTGCTGGTCCTCTCACCATCCCATGTTCTCTCTGGGCCCGGGACCTTCCTTTTGTGCCTTGCAAGTTCCAAAGTCAGGGGACTGTGCCAGTTCACAAACCTGTCCACTGCTTTTTGACACACCTCACCTCGATAAACAGGACATGTGGATGTGTTAGTGGCTGCCCAGTCAGCTCTGACTCACACCCACCTTATGCACAGCAGAACGAAAGGCTAACCAGTCCCGCGCCATCTTCACAGTCGTTGGCGTGCTCAAGCCCGCTGCTGCAGCCACCATGCATTCTGAGTGCCCTCCATCCTAGGGACTCACCTTCCAGCACTATACTGGACAATATTCTCATGTGAGCTGCAGGGTTTTCATCAGTTGATTTTTTGAAGTAGATCACCAGACCTTTCTTCCTCCCCTCTTCGTTTGGGAGCTCCTCTGAAACATGTTCCCCATGGGTGACCCTGGAGGTATTTAAAATATTGGTGGCACAGTGTCCAGAGTCACGGACGGCAACCTGCATACCACAGTATGATACACTGACACAAGGGTGGTAGAAATACGGCCTAAGACCCATCGCCATGAAATCGGTTCTGACTCATAAAGTCCCCTAAAGTTAGAGCTTGCCTTGGACTCTACTCATTCTCTTATCCACTCAATACATGCAGCACTGTGACTGGGTGCATGAGTAAGTACCCAAGATGCAGCTGTGAACAAGAGAGATGGACTTCCCAACCTCTCTGCCATGACAGTCTCATGTTCTCTCTGCCCATGTGCTGTCTCTGACCAGAACTGAGAAGGTCAAAATCTGAGATGTGGAGATCCGGCAAGATGGCGGACTAGGCAGAAAGATTGCACAGACCCTCTTCAACAAAGAAAAGGGAAATCAATTAACACAGACATAGAAGATAATCCTGGACCCCTGAGCCTTGAAGGGAAGGATACAGAAGTGGACTAAAACCCCAACTAGCAAAAGAATTTGTGTGAAAATACCAAAAAAAGGAGACACACTGAGCTGCAGTCTGGCAGTGAGCCTGAGTAACCCTGACAGCACAGACAGCTTGGAGATTCCTGAGTGGTGGTAGGACCTAAGAATTAACCTAAAAAATCACACTGCTAGCCAGGGACTGCACGGAGGACTGTGCACGGTGGCTGGGGAACAAACAGAGAAGGTGAACAGAAAGGTGGGCTGAGCTGTGAACTTTTGCCGGTACAGAGAGCACCGCCATTTTGAAGGTTTTAAAAAGCAGCTTGACCATTTTGGACATTTAAAGAGACAACACTCTCACAGACTCCTGAGGCTTAAGAACACGTTCTGCCTTCCAGCAACCCCAAGGACACTCGGGACCTGCAAGACAGACAAGGTATGACATTCCTCTTCTTACTCTTGGTGAATGGAGGTGCGGCCATCCTCCACTCCCACCTACCTTCTGGGCCCACAGGAACTCCATCACAGTCTGTGTGCTCAGACAGAGCCTGGGTGCCCTGCCCTGTCCTCCACCAATTTTTTTATTTTCTTTTTCGCTTTCTTTTTTCTGGTGATTAGTTTGCTTGTATTTGTCTGTTT
>NW_006921882.1:1829916-1873874 GCF_000298275.1 Orycteropus afer afer
TAAACTGTGGTCAATGACATGAGACAAAGTATATGTGAACTGCTGTATGGAAAAGTGAATTTGCTCTGTAAATCTTCACCCAAATCACAATAAAATAATTAAATAAATAAATAAAGTCAGTGGGGGAAAAAGGAAAAAAAAAAAAATATCTGAGACTCTGCAAGATCCTGGAGTCCTCTAGTCCCAAGTACTTGGATTTGGTTTCCTCAGTAGTCTAGAGTATTATCCATTAACTTGGTACTTCCTGGGAGAGTCCCCAGGTCAAGCACTCAACGACTAACAGAAAGGCTGGCAGTTCAAACCCACTCAGACGTGTCTTAGCCAGGCCTGGCCAGGCCCAAGTACTTCTGAAAGGTCACAGCCTTGAAAATGCTATGGAGCAGTTCTACTCTGAAATACATGGAGTCACCAGAAGTCACAAGTGACTTATTTCAACTCACAACAATATGCTTCATGGGGAAAAATCCCATGGCAAATTTCTAACACCATGTTGTCACATCTAGATGTGACCAGGCCTTGTTATTCAAGAAGCAGACATAAAGCTGGAAAAGACACACTTCTTGGTTGTGTTAGGTTTCAGAGAAGGGACAAGAATGCATGACAGGGATAGAAGGCGGCTGCTCTGAGTCTTTCTCCCAAAGCTTTTCCAATTAAGATGCTCAGTGGACAAAGATTATGCCTCCGTGTTGCCACGGTGGCTAGCCAACTGCTTTGGTTTCCATCTTGCATGCTAATTACCAGCTTAACTTCTTTCACCAAGCCGGCTGCACCAACCAACATGACACACAGCAGAATACCACACGGGGGAGGGGGGCCACCTTCTGGGCCAGCAGACACCCACTGTCACGTACTTGTTGACTCCCAGGACCACCATTCTTCTTGCAGTCATATTCATGGACCTTCTCCCTGCAGGAGGCACTTCCTCCCTGTACCCCACAGTGAGTCCTCTGTACTCAGAATCTTGACAATGAGAGAATGCAATTCTTCAACAGGGCCATGTCAGTCTTTGTAAGATGGCGCATGGTAAACAACTGATTGTTTCTTCCACCCTCCCACCCTTTTCTTTTTATTTTCCACACAATGTTTGAAGCATCCCTAACATGTCACACTTCTACAGAATAGACTTCTTAGGAAGCCTATAAACCAAAAAACAAACCCATTGCTGTCAAGTCAATTCCAACTCATAGCAACCCTATAGAACAGAGCATAACTGTCCTAGAGGGTCCCCCAGGCTGTCATCTTTTGGGCAGCAGACTGCTACATCTTTCTCCTGCAGAGGGGCTGGTAGGTTCAGACTGTCAACCTTTAGGTTGGCAGCTGAGTGGTAAACACTGCACCACCAGGGCTCCTTAAGAAAACTATAATAAAGCCAAAAGCTGACTCTATCCCAAATTCTAAGAAGCCCTGGTGGCATAACAGCTAAGAGTTCAGCTAACTGAAGGTCAGGGATTCAAACCCATCACCCTCTCCACAGAAGATGTGGCAGTCTGCTTCCATAAAGGTAACAGCCTTAGAAACCCTGTGGGGCAGTTCCGCTCTGTCCTCTAGGGGCGCTGTGGGTCGGAATGGACTCCACGGCAGTGGGTGTGGTTTGGCCTTTGCTTCTGTGAAGACTGACACTGTGGGGCAGCAGTTCCACTCTGTCCTCTAGGGGCGCTGTGAGCACACAACAGCAGCCCAAAACTTGTGCTAGAATCCAGCATTTCCACCTCTGTTCAGGACTCTGTAACCCACCTGTCTTCTTACAGGATGAAGAAGAGTAACCCAGCAGGTCACCGTCTGATTTAAAACCCCCGAGCTTGGCCGCTGCTGCCCTTGCCCCTACAACTGGTCAAACGAGGCATGCATATAAACAAGCCGGTTTTGTTGCCTCAGCCCTGGATCCAGTAATGTGAGAATAAGGCTAGAAACAGATGGCGCTGGCATCTCTGCCTCCATTTTCTGGCTGTAAAACAAGAACAACAGTTCCTCCTTCCTGTCCTTCCAGGATGTCACATGGGCTAGTGAGCGAATAGATGGGGAGCGCCCTGACGAGATACTCATGAATCCCCAGTCCTGCGCAGGCGCTCATGACTGACTGGGTGGGCTGCGTCCAGCCCCAGGGGTGTGAAGGAAGTGGCGGTTTGACCCTTTGAAACCGTAGCTCAGCTGAACTGCTCCAGGGAAGTGGCCGGCGCCTGTCATTGTTCTCCTGTCCAGCGTTCTCTGTGCGCTCTGAAACATTCTATCTGGAAGGTCACCTAGAGAAAATCAGGCATAAAAAGGCCACCCAAAAAGGAGCTTCTGAGTTCATCCCTGGCCAACGTGTGGTTGCAGGCATCAACTCCCTCTTCCCAAGACCCTGTGGACGGAGGTGCTGGGAGGGATGATGCCTGCAAGGCTCCACCTGTGTCTGGATGGGGCCACTTAGCCTCCAACAAAGATGGAGAACTAATCAGCCTCCAAGGATATGGAGGGAACTACCAGCTCCTCAGGAAGAGCCAGGTGCTCTCCCTCCCCCATTCCTTTTTTACTTGAAATGTGACTGTGTTTTAGATAAAGTTTACACATCAAAGTAGGTTTCCACTTAACCAGTTTTATACCGTATCAGACAGTATCTCTCTGCTATCCATAAGGTTTATCATATCCATTCCTTGGAAAAGGATGTCATGCTTGGTAAGGTGGAGGGTCAACGAAAGAGGGGAAGGCCCTCAATGAGATGGATTGACACAGTGGTTGCGGCAATGGGCTTAAGCATAGCCAGGATCATGGAGCTGGCGCGGGACCAAGTGGTATTTCTTTCTGCCACGCACAGGGTCACTATGAATCAGAGACAATTCGATGGCACCTGACAACAACAGTTTTATACAAATTGTTCCATGACACTGGTTACCTTTTTCACAATGGGTCGGCATTCTCGTGATTCCTACTGTCTGTCCTGCTTCCATTAATCTAGCTTCCCTGCCCCACCTTAGCTTCTCATTCGGTTTTAGGTTCAGTGTTGACCACCGGGTCTTGTACAGTTGATTTAAGTAGTACATTATCACAGGCGAGGTTGTTTATTTTGTAAGCCAATCTACAACTTGGATGGAGCAGTCCTGGAGGACATCATGCTTGGGAAAGTAGAGGGTCAGTGAAAAAGTGGAAGACCCTCAACGAGATGGGTTGACACAGTGGCTGCAACAATGGGCTCAAGGACAGCAATGACTGTGAGGCTGGTGCAGGACTGGGCAGTGTTTTGTTCTGTTGTACACGGGGTCGCTATGAGTCAGAGCCGACCCAACAGCACCTAACAGTTATTTGGATAAAAGGTGACAATGGAGAGTGGCTTCAGTTCCAAGTTCAAAGAGTATCTCAGGACAACAGTCTTGGGTTCCTCTAGTCTCTATTGGTCCAGCAAGTCTGGCCCTTTTTTTAGGAATTTGAATTTTGTTCTACGTTTTTCTCTTTTTCAAGGACCTTCTACTGTGTAAACCTAATTATGTGTCTCACACAGAGGATGGTACACTGATTGGCACCCCTTCCTGTTGATTACATGAAAGCCAGGTGGTTACCTCACTATGTTGCCCATGGTGCCCAAACAGCAGGTCATTGTCTGGGTAACTTCAAACAAGAAAAGTCTTCCATGAGAAAAAAGAGAAAGAACGCCACTTAGACCAAAGCCTACACCTGCGTATGGTGAGCCTCTTAGACCAAAGCCCACGTTTGCACACAGTGAGCCTCTTATACCTAAGCCCACACCTGCACAGAGTGAAGCCTCTTATATCGAAGTCCGCATCTGTGCACCACGAGACTCCTTGGTTTCAAGACTCATGGCAGTTAGCCAACGGCTCCTCCTTCCACCTTCCCCACCTCCGGAAGGGACCCAACAAAATGAATTAGATGAATATGAAAGAAAGGATCGCAAGCCCATTCATCTGGAGGAACACAGTGAGGGTGATGTTTTTATTTTCCTAGTAAGGATTCCTGGCTGGATTTTACACCATGTGTGTGTGAGAGAGAGTGAAAGAAAAAGAGAGAGACTTTTTTTTCACAGTGAAAGCTTTTAGCATAGAAGCCAGTCGAGCCCATTTCAACATGGACTGCCCAGTTATGGGAAGATTGCTAATAAGGCAAATTGATTTAGCTTTAAGAAATTACCTTAATTTATCAAGATGAGGAATTACTGGAATAGTCAAAGTCCTCCTCCCAGGAGAAGAGATTCATTTCTTATGACAGGAATTTAGGGATAACTTGGTTAGAGACTTAAGTAAACAGAAAATAGGAAAGGGGGGAAAAAAAACCACATTATACAGATTGGAAGTTCTAGACAATTACCTGAAATCTTCACCCACCAATGGGAATTGAATTTTACTCTGGAACCTTGTTAAATTATAAGTAATGTGAGATTCCCAGAATGCAGAGGTCCTCATGGCAGAAACAGTGGGTGGCTCAGGCCCACAAGGCTCTGCAGGCCTCTGGGTCCTTCCCGTGTTCTGGTCTATTCTTCTGTGGCTGGTTAAGTCCCCAGGCAGGAGAAACCACAGGAGCACTGAAGGCTCAGCCTGAGCTATGCAGGTCGCTTTGCTCCAACTTATGCTATGGCCCCACCAGTATACCAGCTCTGGCTCTATCCTTCTTAAGGGCTTCTTAAGGTTCGTACAAATGGTTAAGTGCCTGAATACTGACCCAAAGGTTGACAGTTTGAACTCACCCCAGAGGCACCTCAAAAAACAGGCCTAGATCTGCTTCCAAAGGCTCACCGCCTTGAAAACTCAATGGAGCACAGCTCGACTCTGCACACATGGGCTTGTCATGAGTCAGAACCAACTCTACGACAACTAACAACGAAGCTTGGTAACAAAGTGGGAAGGGAGAGCACAGCCCCCCCACCAAAGCTTGCTATTGCCTCCACACACCTGTGCCATTGCTGGTCCACCCCCTAAGCACTTCTTCCATCTTTCTCCTAGCTGAGCTTCCAACCCCCCAACCACCACCCCCTCCCTGCTCTCAAGCCCATCCTCCATGTCCCATCTGTCTAACCCAGTCATTCCTCACCAACAGCTCCTCCTATGCCACACCTATTCTTCTTGGCCGTTTCCATGTTACATAGCAACCAGACTGTTAAAAACTTGATTGTTTTTATTATTTGACTCATTTTGGTCACTGTGGTTAAATGAATAAATGTTCCCTCAAAGATGTCCATGTCTGAATCCTCAGAATCTGTAAGTAGGTTACCTTATCACACAGATCTGATCAGTTTGGGGATCCTGAGATGGGGTTTATCCTGGATTATCTGGGTGATCTGATGTCACCCCAAGAGTCCACATAAGACAAGGAAGAAGAGTCAGATACAGGAAAAGGAGATGTGATGATGGAGTTGGAGGTCAGAGTAGTTTCAAGTGTTCATGAGCCAAGGAATATGGGCAGTCCCTAGAGCTGCAAAAGGCAAAGAAATGGACTCTCCCCTCAAGCCCCCAGAAAGGAACACAGCCCTGCTGACCTTGATTTTAGCTTAGTAGATGTACTTCAGACTTCTGACCTCCAAAATATAGTGAGACAATACATTTGTACTGTTTTTATGTCACTAAATTTGTGGTTAACTTGTTATAGCAACAATAGGAAACTAATTCAGGCACTTGAATTTCTTGAAAAAGGAAACTCCATGTCATTGCTATAATTGGAAAGCCAGTATTTTCCCAAAGAACATTGAACTAAATAATCGCTACTAAAATTAAAAAGCTAAATATCCGTCACTGTATACCAGAGATGATAATACTGGCTTGATAAAGATGTAGCAGTCTGCTTCTGTAAAGATTTGCTGTTGTTTACCAACGAGTCAGACCCAACTCATAGCGACCCCTCCTTGGGTTTCCCAGGCAGTATCACTACGGAAGTAGATTGTCCCATCTTCCTTCCGAGGAGTGGCTGGTGGGTTTGAACCTCCAGCCTTCTGGTTAGCAGTCAAGTGCCTTAGGCGCTATGCTACCAGAGTTCCCCTGTAAAGATTTACAACCTTGGAAATCTTATGGGGCAATTCTACCCTGCCCTATATATGAGTCAGAAATGACTAGCCAGTAACAGGTTTGGTTTTTGGGTTACTGTCATGTGTCAAACGCCACCAAAATCTGGTAGCTTAAAACAACAACAATAATTTATTTATTATCTCTGTTGATTCTAGGTGACTTCTGCTCCATGTCATGCCAACTGGGGCTGTAGTCAGTGAGGCTCACCTGGACCACAGTATCCAAGAAGGCACACTCATACAGTGCATGTTGGTGCTGGCTGTTGACTGAAAGCTCAGCTGGGGCCAAATACCTCAATTCCGCTCCACGACGTCTCCCCATGTAGCTTGGCTTCTCATGGCATGACAGCTGGATTACAACAGGGAATATTCAAGGGCACAAAAATGTAACTTGCCTAATACTCAGCCTTGGAAATTACACAACACCACTTCTCTTGCATTCTATTTCTCAAAACAAGTCACAGGGCCCACTGAGATTCAAAGAGGGATATAGACTCCACCTTGTAATGGGAGGAGTGGCAAAGAAATTTCCACCATCTTTAACCTATCCCAAAATGCATTCTGGGAAATACTAATCTAATCTAAACTACAGCTCCAACCACCTCACTCATCTGCTTAAACACCTTCCATGGCTCCTCATTGCTGACAGGATAAAGTCCACACTCCCTCAAAGAACTGGCCAACCTGGCCCAGGCTATTTTTCAGCTTTCTGTCCAAGCCCCTTACCCTCCAGCCAATAAAACTACTTCCTGATCCTTTTGTACTACAAAGCACCAAGGCCTTGTCTTACGCTATTCTGCTTAGAATGCATTTTTCCCTTTTCTCTTCCAACAAAATTCCCATTCATCTTTCAAAACCAAGTTTAGATCCCAAAACAGCTTCCCCAAGAAATTAGCCTCTCCTTTCTCTACATTGTATCAGCTCCTAAGGTTTAAGAATGCTCATTTTCGGTGTATAATTGGTGCCCAATAAAGTGAAAGCAGTTCCCCTTAAAAAGAGGCCAAAATTTCATAGTAAATAATGGGGGAGGAAAGTGGCTGAACTTTTATCTGAAAAAAGGAATGTAAAATGGTAAGATATTTATACAGATGGATATTGATAGGCAAACATATAGTATATATATTAAAAACTTAGGTTAAAATTCTAAATGTGTTAAAATTCTTATTACATAGAATAAGTCAAGAGATTTTTTTTGGTTTTTTGTTTTTCCTTCCCCTTTGGTTTTTTGGTTTTCTGTCCTAAAAACACTGCAAAACACTGCAGGGAAAAGACCAGACTACAACACGCATGTGTGATGGCTGAATAAAATACATATATATTGTATTTTCTATATGTATGTGTGTATATCTATCTATCTACCTACATAAAAACTCAAAACTCACTGCCGGTAAGTCGGATCCGACTCAACCGCTCCTTGGGTTTCCAAGAGGGTATCACTACGGAAGTAGATTGCCCAACCTTCCTCCCGAGGAGTGGCTGGTGGGTTTGAACTGTCAGCCTCCTAGTTAGCAGTCAAGTGCCTTGTTGTTGTTGTTGTTATGTGCCGTCAAGTCAAACCCGACTCATAGTGACCCCTCCTTGGGTTTCCGAGGCAGTATCACTACGGAAGTAGGATTGCCCAACCTTCCTTCCGAGGAGTGGCTGGTGGATTTGAACCGCCAGCCGTCTGGTTAGCAGGCAAGTGTCTTAGCCACTATGCTACCAGAGCTCCCAAGGCCCCCTCTATAGGGCAGCCTCCAAGGGTGAAGCTCAGGGCCCAGCCGCGACTACGTGACCGGGAACCCCCAAGGAGAGCGACTTTCCCTGGCACCAACAGATACACGGCACACGGGTCCCAACTTCCGGGCTCCCACATCCCCCATGCAGACCTCGGCAAGCACCGAGCACACGCGGCCTCTCAGGAGAAAGACGGCTTCGGGACAGGAGCCGGCCCTTGGCTGGGCGGCTCGGCGCCCGCCCGCGAGCCACGCCCCCTCTTGCCGACTTGACCCTCCCCTTCTTCTCATCGCACCTCTCCTCGAGGTGCACACAGACACACACGCGCACCGCTGGGAACCGGAACCACGCCGCT
The DNA here is from genome assembly GCF_000298275.1 of Orycteropus afer afer. Classification (NCBI taxonomy): domain Eukaryota; kingdom Metazoa; phylum Chordata; class Mammalia; order Tubulidentata; family Orycteropodidae; genus Orycteropus; species Orycteropus afer. The sequence goes on from NW_006921882.1 coordinate 1,837,971, forward strand.
GCTTGGCCCTGGGTACCTGAGGGACGACTTGAAACGCAGCAGGGGCATGGCCCCAAGGCGGGAGCGGCACGGTGCATGCTGGGAGGCGCGGTGCACGCTGGGAGGCGCGCGGTGCAGGAGGCCGGCCTTGGATAACGCGGGGAAGGCCGGACGCAAGGCCCCAGGCCACAGCGAGGGGGGGAGGCTGCCATGACGTGGGGTGAGGGGGTGGGGGGTGGGGGGGCTAGGCACCACCACCCCAGGCCATGAGGAGAGGCGAGGGCGACAAGAGCGGTCCCATTCGTCACTCATGCCCATCCCTCGTCGAGCGCAGCTTAGGCCCGGCCAGGGAGAATACTAACATGTAATTTTTTGGCATAATTTTCACCACCAAACTGTATGCTAGCACGACACTTTATTCCACAGCCCAATCCCAGTGATGAACATATTAGTAGAAGGATTCAAGGACTTCATTCCTTTTCCCAGTGCCTCTCCCAATCCTTGGCTCTTCAAACCATTGTCTTTGGACTTGTTTTTTCATTGCGAAGCACCGATTGTCAATCAATGTCCTCTTCTCCGGTGCCGACTGCCTTACTTGTACATGGAGTCACCTGCCGGTGGTTTAGGGTGTGATCCGAGGTCTCTTCAAGGTCACTCTCATCAACTTGCTGAAATCCTTCATCTTTCCAAGAATTTCAGGCTCCCTTTTGGAACCATTGCTGTTGGGTTTCAGCCTTGGACAGCCAGTGAGGGACTAGCAGACACTTGAGCTGGACACACAAGGATCTATGCTGATATTTTCAGCAGGCACCCATTTTTTAAGTGTTTGGTTGTATAGTGAATATTTTCATGCCAGGCTGGTTCTTTCTTCCCTGTGTGACCCCATTACACTGAGGGCTAAAGTACTGAAGCGTTAGATAGGGATGACCTTCGCCTCAACACAGAAGTCATCATTTTGTGTATTGCATTTGCAAACTCACAGGGCAGTTATGCTACAATGTGTCATGATAAAGGTCGATATAAAATGCCAACAGGATCATGAGAGCAGAAACAAAGCATTGTGCTGAGCTAGGGGAGAGGTGGATCAGCCAGGAGCCCAGAGGGAGTGGAGCAGAGTCTGGAGACATGAGTAAGACTTCACAGCAAACCAGGGGCAAGTGTATTGGAGGCAGAGAGAACACCATGTACAAAGTTCAAGGGTGTGGAAGTGTGTGGCCTCTTGAGGGTCAGCAGGTAATTGTCATACCTACAGGATTCTGTTGAATTGGGGGACAGGAGGACAAAAGACGGAAGCACAGAGGTAGCGCTTCTTGGCTCGTGGGTTCTCCACCACGGGACTATTAACATTTGAGTCCACACAGTTCTTTGTTATGGGGGCTGCCCTGTGCATTATAGGATATTGAGCAACAACCCTAGTTTCTACCCACTTGATGCCAGTAGCAGCCCCCTCCACTCCTAACATTCAAAAGGTCTCTGGACATTACCAGGTGCCCCCTTGAAAGTGGGAAGGGGAATCACCCAGGCTGAGAACCAGTGGTGTAGTATAAGTGCTATGGGATTTTTGTTGTGTGTCTTCAAGTTGACTCCAACTCATAGCAGCCTTACACTGAGCCTACAGGACAGAGTAGAACTGCCGCATACAATTTCCTAGGTTGTACTCTTTACAGGGTTCCTTTTATAAGATAGAGATGACCCCAAATGGATAAGGAATAGATATTTGTTGAATGAGTAAGTGAAGGGAGCAAAGGGAAAAGGATTGGAAAAGAGAAAGGATCCATTCTCTGAGACAAGAAGGAATATGGAAAGGACTGATGAGCCCAGCAGGCATTTAAAGGAGGAGGAGAGAGAAGCTGGAGGAGTTTGCCTGAATTCAGAAGTAAAGGTCATTTTGAGAGGTTCCGAGGAAAAGGTGGGTTTGGGGTTTGAGAAGAATGGGTTAGAGTCCAAGGAGCTGCTAGGAAGCCTGGAAATTGGCCCAAAGAGAGATGCGCCCACTCCTGGAGTACCTGGAAAGACACTGGGGCACCCATGGGGCTTCCTGTTATTTTAATAGCTATGTGTTTCAAGTGCATCAGGAGAAAAAAAAAAAATACTGGTTTTCTATGTAGAGTGATTAAAAGTTCCATTGGAAGTATCTTTGGAAAGGAGTTAAAAAGCAAGTTCTAATGAAGCCCCTGGAGCACAGTTGTGAGCAATGAAGATTGGAAATAGGAGCGCATGGCAACTCCTTCCACACCAGCCAAGCCTGTGTTCTGGATCCACTAACGTTGGCCATGCCTCCAACCTCTTCACAAACCATCCCCAGATCTCACACCAGCAGCCAAATCCCGTGTTGTCCAGGAAGGTGCCCCGCCCACCGCCTTCCAGGCAGCCTCCTCAGGGGGCTGCAGGTCACAGTCATGGGTCCCACTGCTGTGAATGCTGCACCCTCAGTGAAGTCAGCCTCACTGTATCCAGCTGTTAAACACCCTCCACTTCTTGTGTCTTGGCTCCCCACAGATGTGAGGCTTCTGACAGGAGTTACATCTGCCTTCTTCCTTGGTCCAGGCACAGGGCCCATGGGAGGAATGCCAACGGGAAGGGCGGGAGGACCAGATATGTGTCATCCCTGGGCAAGAGCCTTTACAGCCAGTCATCTATTTAATTTCAAGTCAAGTTAATGACCTGCTAATGACTTGGCTGTTTCTGAGAGGAATGCTGCAGTGATACAAAGCTTACGTATAAAAAACTATTCATTTGCTTCCTCTGTGTGTCTCTAAGTGCATTCACAGGGATAAGATAGGGAAGGTCTTGCTCTCCAAATCGTAATACGGAGTGGTCTTGTTACCACCTTGGGGAGACACATGGCAAAGGGACTTGGGTCATAGGGCTCCATCCTTCCCCCCACCCTCATCACTGCAACAACAAATGCAATGCACTACTGCAGAGTTGGATCCAACTCCTAGCGACCCCTCCTTGGGTTTCTAAGGCAGTATCACTACGGAAGTAGATTGCCCAACCTTCCTTCTGAGGTGTGGCTGGTGGGTTTGAACCGCCAGCCTTCTGGTTAGTATGTGCAGGTGTGGACTGATGCAGTATGTGTATGTATGACTGTAGGGGGTGTCACTGAATTTTCACGACTTTGAAAAATAGAAATCTTGAACTAGGGGCAGAATAACATTCTCTAAAATAAAGAAAATTGGAGTCCTGGATGGTAGCAGCTTCACGGCGATCCCGGAATAGCAGGGACAGGCTGTTCTGTGCTGATGGTTCCTAAGCCAGTGTTTTTGACACCCAGCAACGTTAATTTAGCATCTTAATCAAGGCTGTGGCACTCTTTGCAGCCCTTGAAGCATTACCTCCCCAAGAATTCACTCTAAGTACTGTAGGGTTTTTTAAAAAAAGATCCTAGGTACCACAAATTGCACTTAGCAACTACTCAACCATATTATTTCCTTCCTGTCTAATGTAATTTTTCTGTTTTTCTGTATAAAGGTCTTCAGCTATTTTTAAAACTCTAGCCCCCTCCTGAATTAACCTGGCTTTGACTTGTTTTTAACAATCAAACCAGCTACCAACAAGAAGGAGGCAGTGCTTCTAACTAGTTTCTAAGTAATCAGATGTAAAGGCCATCATTCAAAAAATTGTTCAGTTGGGAGGTACAAGTTGTGGGGAGAGTGGGGAACCGGATGGGACAGGGGCTTACCCTGAAAATTAGGCCAGGACAAGGCTATCATCTCCCGCCCCTCCCTTCTTAGTCATCAATTCACTTACACAACAAATAATTATTGGGAAGGTACAGGGAAATCCGTGAGCAAGTCCAGCACGGGCCTCACCCTCATTAGCTTCCGTTCTAGTCTAGGTGAAACAAATAAACGAGTTGGTTCCATTCATTCATTCCACAAATAAGTATTGATTATTTCATCCGGCAGTCAGTCACTGTTGAGTCTTTACTGTATACAAGGCAAGAGAGGAAGACCCTTGCCTTCAAGGATGTACATTGGGGGAAATTCAACAGATAAGTAAACAAGATTATCTCAGAGTTGTAAGCGGTAAGAACAATGCAACCAAACGTTGTAGAGGAGGAATTCTCCAGGCTAGAGGATCTACTAAGGTAACAGCGATCGTGGAGGGTGCCGCTGGGTGTACACCAGAACCAAGGCCCTCCGATCCAAAGCCAGCGCAGTGCCTGCCATGAAACTTCTATCCATCCAACAACCATGCCCCCTTCTCCAGCTCCCTAGATGCACCCCTCATTTGGGAATTAAACCAGACTTATGTTAACTCCGCCAAATGTTGTGTTATAGCCACACCAAAGGTCACCATCTCCTGGAAGGCAATTTGAACGGAGAACAGAGCTGACTGACAGGTTGGTTGGGTAGTTCATGGATTGGTTGTTTGGCCTCAGACCCACCACAGCCCGGATGAAGACAGGAGGCGGGCGGAACATTCTACCAGGGGCACCAGAAGACTTTGCTGAAGTGAACAACAGGGGGATTATGTGTGCAAGTGGGCTGACTGGACCCCTCCACCGGCCTCCCAAGAGAAGACAAGGACCGGCTGGGCCACAGTCAAGAGCAATCAACCAGCCCGCCCGCCGGCTGGGTCAGCCCCAACTCGGTCAGAGGTTGGGCGCGCCTGGAGACTCCCGCGAGGGGGCGGGGCAGCCGCGTGCCGCGCTTACGTAGCACAGCGCCCGCGGTGGCGGCCCCCGGCGCTGCCCCGGAACTGCGCCGGCGCGGTGCGCCCGGCGCTAATAGGCGGGGCCTCTTTGCGCCGCGCGCAAGGCTGGGGCAAAACCCGGACGGGATAGGGCGTGGGGCAGCGCGTCGGGGACGTCCCGGCGTCGACCCACAGCGCGTGCGCGCTGTCAGCCGGCCGGGTGTCTAGGGGCGGGGCGGGGGCAGGTGTAGCTTCTTTGCCTCCTTGTCCCCTAGCGCCGCCCGGACATCGTGCAGGTCGCCGGCACCATGAAGATCTGGACCTCTGAGCACGTCTTTGAGTGAGTTTAGAGTGTGGGTGGGCAAATGCGGCCTAGAGTCAGGGCGAGGCGGGAGCGCCCTCAGGAAGTTTCCAGGCGTTGGGGCCAGGGAGGAAAGCTGAACCTGGGCCCTACAGGGCCAATAGGGGTGGGGGGCGTCAAGGTCATGATCCCAGGGTGGCCAGGCCGCCCTGGGCCCCGTGGGTGGGTCCCATGGAGAAGTCCCCAAGACCACAGACCCCGCTACGGGCACAGGGGGCGAGAGAATGGGCCACTTCCGGTCTGCCTTCCCAGCAGGACAGGCCTGCAGGGGTCGCGGGGGTTCGCAGAGCACGTGGGCGCGGCTGCACGCACGGTTTCGGGAGAGGCCCCTAGTTGTAACTTCCGGCCTTGCCAAACCTTGCTGGAATCTCCAGGATCTCAGGGAAGGCGTGGGCTTTGCGAGTAGCTGCCCATCCCCCACCCTTGGGTGGAGTTCTTACCTTGGAATGTGAATTTCCGGTGAGCTCAGGCGACCAGGGTTCGAAACCTTCAGCTTAGCTCGTTGACCTAGAGAATTAGCCTTGGATTTGGAGTCCAGAGTTTAGTCTCGCTCTAACAAGCAGTGTGTGACCTTGTGTTACTCATTGTCATTTGAGAGGTGGGGATGATGGTGTCTTTAGGGGTTACCAATCAGTGTGAGGGAACTTCAGTAATACTTTTTAGTTTGTGTGAAAGTTTGAGTAACAAAAATAGGCCGTAAACCAGTTGGATGTTGGGAATTAAAGTTAGGGTTAAGGTTACGGTTAGGGTTAGCTTCTGGTTCAATAATTACATATACAAAAGATTCACAAACATTAGCAGCAATCATTTTTTCTCTAAATAAGTAATTTCCCGTCTAACCCATCTTCTCACTGACTTAAGATGCCACCTGTGTCATAAACACTGTTGTGATTCCTGCTGGACTCATTTCCTGAGCTGTCCTCTGTGTTCACTGGTCTTGCTGTCATTGCCACACTGTTTGAATTATTATAGGTCTGTGTTATGTTTTACCTCAATTTTGAAAAGTTTCTGAGGACAATTTTAAAAGAAGTTGAAACGATTTTATATACATGGTGAATCGGATGCATCTCAGTGTCCTCAGTATCCTGGAAAGTGTAGGATATTAAGATTGCAAGGAACCTTTGTTCCCTCCCTAATGTTTACGGTCTTTGAGAAGTACAGGAAGAACTTCCTTTTGTAGTCTTTGATGTTCTACTCAATTTGGGCACTTGGGACTTGGATGGCTTCTTTTGATCCTATTCTCACTTGCAAGCTTCAGAAGTTCTTAACTTCCCTGCCCTCTTCTCTCTTTGCCCCCTACTAGCTCTCTACTCCTTTTGCCTTTTTCTCCAGCCTTTCCCTCTCCTCTTTGCCTTCAGTATAAAATGTTCAGCAAGAGCCTGCTGTCCGCTTTCCTGTCTTATTTCATCAGTAATTCTTTATGGTTTGTTTGTTTTTTGGTTTTTTTTTTTTGGGGGGGGGGGTCTTTGTTACCGATCTCTGACATTTGTTGAAGGCTCTGGGACTGTCCTCCCAGAAGATACACACACTCACAAAAACACTGTCCAGGTTCTGGGAGAGGCAGCTCTGATGTGTGCTTTTTCCCCTGCTATCCTGGGCTGTTTGGCCCGGGCCCAGCTGGTACATATCTGGGGCCTACAGTCTGTCCCATCAGCTCGGTCCTCTCTTGAACTTCAAGTCCTTCCTTTCAGGTGCTTGCCAGGCACCTCTACCCATACGTCTCGTGGCACATTACAGTCAGCAACCCTGAAACCAAGTCCTCATTTCCTATTCCATCTTGTATTCTGTGTTTTGTTTTCATCTTAAGGAAGTCACTATCTGAGAATGGTATGTCAATGGTCATTCTGTGCCTTACGCCTTGGAAGGAAGCCTAGCATGTCGTTGGCACCTAGTGGAATCCATTCATTGACTCCTTCAAAGCCCACGAGTGCCTTGTGTGTCCTGGGCATCATGTTGTGGTTGGTGGCATCTTGGTAAATGTGGCCGATGTTGGTGCTACCTCAGTGGCATTAACAGTGTGCCCACCTTGTTTTCTAGGTGAGGAAATTGGGGAGCTCAGTGATGGTAACTCACGGGCCCCTTCTCCCAACTTTGGCCTCTGGGACTAGGTATCTTTCGGTGTGAGACCTTTTACACATAATTATTTAAAGGTTAATTGTTTACCATGCAGTTGCAGTTAATGACTGGGAGACGGTCGTAATACACATCCTTTGTATGTTTGAGCTAGTTATCTGTTAGGTGAGACATCTTAGTCCAAGCTAAGTCAACCTCACTGTTTTCAGGTTGGCTCAGAGAGGAGAGCGACACTAAATTGCAAATAATGCATAACACCCTTCAACCATGTGATTTTTAATTTGTTTGAAGGGGTAGGGGAAGAGATAAGTGCATGGAAGCCCGTTAACCGTGGTACATAGCTGGCTGAAGACCGGGAGAAGGTGCACCGGATCTTCATTTGAGATGGTTGCCTTGGTAACAGTGGGGGGGGGCTGCATCACGTTTCTCTGTGGGGACTGGAGCGCTGTGGAGCAGCTCCTTGTGGATACCTGCCGGGACTGGCAGGGAAGGTTCGAGATGACCCACAGGAGGAGGCTTGTTGTAGAATATTAGAACATGAAAAACGACGTGTCTGCTTGTCCCGAGATCGGGGGAGTGGACGATGCTGACGCTTTCTTTCTGGCGAAAAAATGGAGTTGGCAGTCTGAGTCCTCTGGAAAACTGAAACAGAATGTCTGCCTGTTTTGCTGTTAGAAAAGCTAAAGTCCCTCTGGGGTTTGTCAGTCATTGTGGGTGGAAACATCCCCTCCGGGTCTGGTCTTGGACGTTGGCGCACAGGGCTTCGAATCCGCTCCAGAGGCCCAGGTCGCCCCTAAGGCTCACGTCGTTAATGAGGGCTCATTCATGAAGCCTGTCTTTTGTATGCGCCTCTTAGTCGCATAAGTTGTGAAATGAACAAGTGTTCGTGGTGTTCACCCAAGTACAGGCAAGAAAATAAGGAGGCTGCCACTTCTTAGATGGTCTGACAGCGTTTCCATGGCACTTCCCGGTGATAGGTGAGTGCTCATTGTATTAAGAGCACACAAAGAGCCCTCGCCAGGGGATCAAGTCACCCTCTTTCAAAACAAGTCAGAACTACTCCTTTGAGAATGAATAAAAATAGGCGCAGAGGGCCCACTGTTACTTATTACCTTAATACAGAGAAGAATGTATTTTCAGTATCATGGTATTTAAATCAGTAATGCTTTGGACCTTTTTGCAGTAGCTGTAAGAATTGACGGTGCCTGGGAGTTCTATTCCTGTTGTTGGTGCTTTTCAGCTTCGTGGAATTGGGATCAGAGCACAGAACTTTTTTTCTCTTTTGCTGTTCTTTCTGTGGAGTATAATTTGTGATACGTTTCTGTGTATCTTCTATGATTATAGAAACACAGGTTACAGTGCAGGTAGATAAAGAAGAACAGTAGGGGTTGGTGTTGCCCTGCAGCCGCAGGCTGCGACACCTGGTGAAAATGTCAGCCAGTGCTCCCCAAATCTTCATTTTGCTGGCATTTCGGAAAGTCATTTTTCCTGAGTCAACTAACAACTTCAGTTATACAGAATAAGTTGCTGGGTTACACAGGTGTCTGAGCCGTGTGCGTATCTTACAAGGCCTTTTGCTTCATGCTGGCAGCCACCCGTGGGAGATGGTCACAACAGCTGCGATGCAGAAATACCCCAACCCGATGAACCCCAGTGTGGTTGGCGTCGACGTCCTGCACAGACACGTGGACCCGTCCGGCAAGCTGCACAGCCAGCGACTTCTCAGCACCGAGTGGGGCCTGCCCTCCATTGTGAGATCTGTGAGTGCCAGCAGTCACCACACACGGGCCCCTGCGGCGAGCTCACTGAGCCTCAGTGGAACTTCAGATAGGTCGTGGGGGCACATTCTGAGTGTCGTTTTTGCATCAGTCCAAACTGTATTCTGAGGCGCGTGAGCTGGGATGAACTGGCAATGTTAGTCTTCGTGGAGGAGCTGGCAAAGCCTAAAGGAAGCAGGTTGGGTGGCCTGGAGCAGTTAGTCTGCTCTCCTGGCTGTGGCCAGCAGCTGAGAGCAGTAGTAAGAGTTAGCAGGCGTGTCTGGCCCTGCCTGATAGCCGGCCGTTCCTTTGGTCAGTGGTGGTTCACACGCTCTCAGTAGAGAGCGTATTCTTGGACCTTGCTGTCGACACACTCGTGCCTAAGTCGGGTTCTCTTCCCTGACAAACGTGATCCCGTTCCTTACAAGCAGCAGGCGTTAGTGCGCTGATTGTTAACGACCACGACACTAGAATGCCAGCTTACCATAATAGACAGAAACACTGGGGTGACAGCTGCTTCCGGTTTTGTGTGGGTAGACTCCCCTTCTGGAAGGTGGGTGCACTCACAATATGCAGGTGTGTGGTTCTGAGCAGGAATGATCCCTTCCTCTGCCCAGACCATGGCTCTGGGTAAAGGGGGCACAGCTGCATGGACTCAGGGTGGGCCTAGGGGCCACACAGTGCACCCTCTGCCAGGAGCTGGCTGTGTTTCTGTCTGAAGCTGGAAGCCCCCACAGCCTCCGTAGGAACACAGGTGCCTTGGGCTCTCATTCCTGAGATGCCATGTTTCCCCAAATCCGTGAGGTACCCACGTCCTGCTCTTCTGCATGCGTTTGCAGTGGGCCGACCCCTCACTGGCTCTGGGTGAAGGGTTTCGAGCTGTCAGTGGCCACTCCTCTGTGGGGTGTGGATTCTTGTTAGTTGCAGGTGGACTTCCTATCTGACCTCTGTTTCCTTGTGTTTTTTATGAAACAGATTTTTGGTTAAAGACATAACATTTTTGCCTTTGAAACAAAAAACTGACCCACTTGGTAGCAGTCCCTTCTCCCTCTGATGACTTGTTTTCAATGTCTGTCTTAGCTTATTGGTGCCGCAAGAACCAAAACGTATGTGCAAGAGCATTCTATAGTCGATCCTGTAGAGAAAACCATGGAACTTAACTCTACGAATGTAAGTGTTGGCTCCTTGGTTTCAACTTAGCAGCTTGACTTCATCTTCTGTGTGTGGTATGTTCATTGTAGATGAGTGCCTGTTCTTCCATGCAGTTTAGCAAATCACCAGTTCCCTGCTACACACCTGTCCCCTGCATAGCTGTCCCCAGTCCACCCCCACAGTCCTAGCCAGGAGTAAACCACAGTGAGATGGATTCAGGGATGTGTACTTAGTCGTAGGAGTAATAGGGTGTTTTTCTCAAATGTGTTGATTTTATTAAACAGTTGGCAGTAAAGTGAAATTTCAGCTCTACTTCTGTAGTAATAGCAAAGTTGGTGTGTTGTTGAGTTTTGTGTTGTTTTGCATATTTAGCACGTGCGATTGTGGTTGGAGGGTTAATTTTGGAAATACTTTTCATCTTAGTTTCCCAAATGGCTTGGCTGTGTTTGTTGTTTCTTTCTACAGATTTCATTCACAAATATGGTTTCGGTGGATGAGAGACTTATTTACAAACCACATCCGCAGGACCCTGAAAAGTAAGTCATAGGGGTTTTTAACACCATTTTACAGTGGTTTAACTTTTTTTACCCCGTGTTTCTTGGCGTACAGAGATGAGTTGCTCTGGAGCTGTCGGAATGTGCTTTGTTCTAGAACTATTCTGACTCAGGAAGCCATAATCACTGTGAAAGGCGTCAGCCTCAGCAGTTACCTGGAGAGCTTAATGGCAAACACGATATCGTCGAACGCCAGTAAAGTGAGTAAGGCTGCTGCCGATCACTCCGTGCGCCTGGTCTCTGTGTGGGGGGCATGTGGGCTCGCCACTACTACACGCTGAGAGCCGTGGAACATAAGGCAGCTGCTTGCGCAGCTCTGAGTCTGACTCTTAGCCAGTCTGGCAGCCCTGGCACCTTACTTCCTCACCTGGGCAGTGAGGGTTTATTACCTGCCCTACGGGGTCCAGGCAAGGAGCAGATAGGAATGTAGGCGAAGCCTGTGGCCCAGGGCCCAGCACAGCGGCAGGGTTCCGGTGTGGAAGCTGTGTTGTCGGCACTATTCTCCACCTTGTTCGTTATGGTACTCCCCCGACATCTGTTTGAGACATTATTTCCCTAATGGCCCTCCCATGAGATTTTAATGTCACAGAACTGTGTCTTCATATATCAAAAGAGTTTTTTTTGCCACCACCACCCGAGTGCATTTTTGTCCCACTGAGAATCCCCCCTGTTGGGAATGCGTGGTTTAAGAGGAAGTTTAGGGAAAGAGACACTTCCTGCGCTGTCTTACGGCTCATGCTTAGTAGAGTGGCTCGGCAGTCCGGCTGCTCACTGATCTCTGTGCTGGGCGAGGCGGGGCTGCAGTGGGCAGCAAAGCCAAAGCCCTTTCCTCACCCATCTCAGTACTCGTAAGCCTGTCGTTAGGGAGAAGAAGGCGTGCCAAGGCTGGGCTGGGCCAGCCAAGGAGCGTTTCTCTCCGTGACGTCCCTGCTGAGTGCAGAAGGAGGGCAGGGTTTGTCGTGAGGGTGCTGGAGAAGTGGGCCGGGCACAGGAGCTGTGCGCACTGGTCCTGAGACAGGAAGTGGGAGGGGCGCGTCTCACCCCTCCTCCACGCGCAGAGGGAGTCAGGGACCAGGTCCTGTAGGGCCTCAAACAGGATTTTGATTAAAACAGAGAATTCTCACCCCAAAACCACACAGTAAGACATCACTGTCATTCACTTGTAGACTCTATTTTGCCTACAAGATAAAAGGTTAGTTTCTAGATGGAGCCAGTCGCTCAAGGCATTGGCTATTTGGTCAGTATGCGGGAAAAGCCCCAGACAGAAACAGTTTGTCCCGTGAGGTTCACGCAGGATTTCTGGGACCCTCTTGTGTCTTCCCGACAGGCTGTTGATGTGCTTTGCTCTCACTCGGCATCACTTAATGTACTGACTTTCATTTAAGGGCCGAGAAGCCATGGAATGGGTAATCCATAAATTAAACGCTGAGATTGAAGAATTGACAGCCTCGGCCCGAGGAGGCGTGAGGACACCGATGGCGGCAGCGGCGTTTGTAGAGAAATGACAGTGACTGTGGTTCAGCACCAGGGCCCAGGTCTCCAACTGGCAGTGTATTTATTTGTTATTTAAGAAATACAACTATAGTTTAGGTAGACTTTTTTTTTTTTTTTTTTTAAATAAGCTGGAGAAAGTCTGTGACTTTGATCAAAACGAAGAGGTGCAGGGCTTCTAACTAAGGGATCATCTGAAAATATTGTTATTTGAAATGACCATCTGATTTGGAGAGTTCCAGTATTATGTGGAAGTTAATGACGTTTAAAAAAAGCACTTTGAAATTGCTCTTGGCCTATTAGATCTCCTGAAGGGAGGATATACGCAAGCTTTCCATCCACTGGGACTCTGGCTTTGGACCAACCCGAGGACACGCAGGCTGCCCTGCTGCACTGAACTCCAACTGCATGCATGGAGAGATGTACTTGAGAAGGAGAAATTGTAGACTTTTAAAAGCCATATTAATTTGAAATACCTTGCTCTGCTGTAAACCACCGTTAAAAACCCACAGTGTTTTCATTGGCACAGTTAATAACTGATGTCTTTGGAGTGAAAGCTACCACTGAAGTAATGTGTGATTCCAGCAAAAATCCGACCTTCCTGTCGTGGAGAGGACTGTATTGATTTGCCAAAGCTTTGTAACTTAGGACACCCAGGACCTTCCTCGGGTTTGTACTTGCAGAAATCTTTGTGATTCAGTGTGCTGCACTGTGGGCTGGTTATGTTAACCGAAGAATCAAGTCATTACCTGAGTTTTGCAGCACTCCAGACTTAAACAGAACAGCTGTTCACAGCTCTGAGCAGTTCACATTTGCCTAACTTATAAATTGCCATGTGTCAAAATCATGGTTCTGTAATTGCTAAAGCCTGGTACGTCAGGTTATTTGAATATAATTACTTTCTGAAGTAATTGTGACCACAAAACATCTTTTTTACATGAAGAGCTGTACATCATTTGAAATGACTCAAATGATGTCTTGATCTGAAGCATAAATTCCAGGTACTTAATGTTTTTAATAATACGGTGCCACTGCAGGGTGTAGGGGGTGGTGGGGAAGAGAATTGGAATACGAAATAGAAGGACCTCAGCTAACCACAGGTTGACTTGCACTGCAGCTTTTGTTGATGCGAAATCCCCGTTTCGGGTGCCAGAGGGCAGCTGCAGTGGGAAAAACAGTCCGGTAGCTGTATTTTGTTTCCTACTTTGTAGCAGGTAATTACCAGCACTGAGCAATCTCCTTGATGCTTGTGATTGTTGCCTTCAGAGTGGTTTTGTTAAAAGGTGATTCACCCCTACCTTTATTTCATAAAACACTTAATGTATGTAATAAACTTCTGTCGGGTTTCCTATCAAAGAGACCAGCTAATATATGTACTTTAACCAGAGAGACAGTATACCAACCTATTGACAAATTAGTTTTTTTTCTACTTAAAATACTGTTTTGCTTCAGGTTTCTTGGGACATTTGTAAAAGCAGGTTGAGTCCAATAAGATTTCTGATTATTTTTTGTAACTGGAGATGGTTTTTATAAATGTAGTAACATTTCAGCTAAACAAAACATTGCTAAATATTGGTATTTTATAAAGTTGTGTGATTTCCATGAATTAGATTTGTTCTGAAAAAGGTGTGATGTCCTAATGATAAAGATTTCTAAAATCATTACCTCTTGTTAATAGTAATTTTTGGCTTTTACCTGTTAAAATACAGTTAGACAGCAAACAATTGCATTTAAGAGGATAGACTATAGATTAAAGACTTGGAGTATTTAGCATCTTATCCTACGTAATATTAAAAATGTAAGTTTTGTGAATTAAGGGAAACCTTTCTTGTTAATAAAAACTTTTTAACTATGACTTTTCTGATTACAATTTTTTAAAAATACAGGTGGAGAGCAAAAAAAAAAAAAAAAAATCCATGCCCTGGAGGCACACCGTGATTGCTAAAATGCTTCTGCTTGCCCCGTTAGGGTTAGGGTTAGGGTTTCCTTCCATAAGGAACTTTGGAGGGAGGGTTTTTCATCGCCCCGAGCTCGCTGGCTCCTGTGCCTCCAGCTTTCCCGCCCAGTTTTTATTCCCACTCCATCCCTGGCCATGATCTTGACCCCTCCTAGGTTACATCCTAAAACCACACAATGGGGGAATCAGCACGCTTGTCAGGGCAGGTTCCACTCGCGTTTCCAGCTTGTGTATTTTTAATGTACTCCGGGGAAAGCAGGGACGCTCAAGTGGTCTTTGCGTTTCAGTAATTAGGACACGGCTGCCTTCCTACAGGAGATGGGAAAACCCAACAGCCGCTCCCTGGAAATGTGATAAAGGGCCGGTCGCCGCAGTGAAAGGCATCTCTGATGCGCGGCAGTTGAAGCCGACTGGCGCGGCCGCCTCCGCGCTCCCTCGTCCCCTAGCCTGGCCCTAACCCAGGCGGCGGCGCACTGGGCTGAAGGTCAGGTACAAGGCCGCTACCCTAAGCCGATGCGCAACCCCGAGCCGTCCGGCGCTGGCTTCGCCGCCCGGCTTCCGCATGACGTAGGACCCCGCTCGCCCGTTCGCTCGGAGCGGGAGGCCGGCACCAGCCATACCCTCTTGCCCCACTCGCCCCCGCCGGGGGCACTACGGAAGCTCAGGGGGCACAAACTCGGGGCCTTTGCGGAGCCAATCGGCGGCCGCGGCCAGCCGACCCGCGCGGGGATTGGCACCCGGGCCCGGGCCGCGCATCTGCATTGGCTCTGGAGCCTGAGGGGTTTCTGCGGCGGGGCAGCAGGGGCCCTAACTGGAGGGCGGGGCAGGGTAAAAGCGGCGGGATTGGCAGGTCCGTGCGGCCCCGCCCCTTCCGCTCCGCAGTCCTGACCTTCCGCTGGTGGGCTGCCCGCTGCGCCGACACTGAGACTGTGTCCTCGCGATTCGGGCCGACGAGCCTCCCTCTCGCGACATCATGGTGGCGTACTGGCGACAGGCTGGGCTCAGGTAGGCCCCGGTCCGCGGGGAAAGGGTGCTGGGCGGGCCCGACCCGGGTCAGGGGTCACTGCGAGTGCAGAGGGCCAAGTGACCCCCCGACCGGAGAGGCACTGCCCCCGCGCGCGCGCCGCTCTCGGTTCCCCGACTGCTCGCCAAGGTGGCGGCTGCGCATAAAGGACGGGCCCGCGCGCTGCGAGGGACGTGTGCTCAGACCTCCGTCGATTCGCACGACCTTGGGATTGCAGGCGATGCCCATTGCTCTTCCTGGCCTTGTCTATGGAGTAGGCCCACGGATCCCGCCCCTTCCTATCTCTTAGCGCATCGGACGGAACAGCGACGGGAACCTTTGTAGATGTGAAAGAACTGTCAAGAAGAGCGCGCCTCCCGTCTAGGGGAGCCTTGCTGTGTCTGAATTATGTGGCGTGAACCATGCTGTGGAAGCAGTACGCTTGCGTACATTTTGGGAAATTGAAGGGGTGCTGGGATGGCTCTGACCACTGCCAGCATCCCTGCCCTTGCCAGCTTTGAGGTGGGGTGTTTAATAGTGTTGGGTCTTCATCTTCGACTAACCCGGTGGATCCCAGGTTTCCTTATGCGGAAAGTGGATGAAGCCACACGGGCCTTTACCGAAGGAGCGCTGCACAGAGGAGCGTGATGGTCCTCTCCGGGAGATGGTGGAGATTGTGTCTGGGTCAGGGGACAGCCACTGGTCTAGGTGTCACGCCTGATTGCTTGACCCGTGCAGGAGTTGAAGGGGACACAGCTTGTCATCTGGGTAGAGTGGTCCCTTCCAGCCTCACCTGCGGGTGTGATCAGGGTGCGATAGATGGAAACCCATGTTCCCTGCGGTCTGAGGTCAGCATAGTTCCGCAGCATCGCACAGATTACCACCGTGGTTAGAGCCCGTTAGGTGAGCACGCATTCTGCTCACCTGCTCAGAGTCACAACTCTGGCAGTCTTTTTTTTTTTTTTTTGGTCGCTCACGTCCTGACCGTCAAGGCAGTTATTACTCTCCCTTTGTTTCATTCTGTTGCTTTTACAGGTGAATAAACAAGCCTCAAAAGTTGAAGGTCACCCTCTTAGTAAGAGTGGAAGCCAGCATTGGCACTCTCATTTGTGGCCCCCAAAACAGACTCCAGACCATGAGTGGAGAGGCAGGACTCCCCTCCCCTTCCTGTTTTCAGAAAGCCTCAGAAGTGAGCTTACATCTTTGGGGGAATAAGGTGTTCATGGGAATCCGTCTACCAAACAGGAAGCTGGTAGACGATGGTATCTGCATACTTTTCCGTTGAATTTAGAAACCTTGATGAGGAGGTAGTTTCAGTGGCTGAAGTGGGAAGCAGAATCCAGTAGTCTCAGAAAAGCCCTTAAATAATTGGTCAGAAGAGAACTGTATTAACCCAAAACAGTATTTAATTAGTCACACGCTACCTAACATATGTTCAGACAGTGTCCGACCCCTAGAAAGCCTATTGTATTAAACATTTGAGGTACCTTCAGTGATTTGTAATAATAAGCAGGTACTACTTTCTGCATCAGTATTATTAGTGTATCATGTTAGAGGTGTTTCTGTGTAATCTGGAGGCTGATTTTATATAATGTGGTGTTCACATAACATTCTGTTTCACAGAACATACTGGGGATGTTATTCTTAGCATGATTGTATATATATGTTACCTTTTAAGAATAATGTACAGATTTTAAATAGAAAAAAGGAAAAAAAAAACAGTCAAGTTATAATCTGTTAACACTTTGGTCTATTATGTTATCTGTGCTAGGAGATTTTAAAAAATAATTACCCATCTTTTATTTTAACTATTACTTGATTCAAGAGAAAACAGTACAGAGAAGAAAAGCCCAAGATGACCCACCCAGACAATTTCCTGCCGGCCTGTTGACCTGAGTCCTCTTTCCGTCTCGTTCTAGTGCGCAGCCAAACCAGAAATAAAGGCCTGGGGAGAAAACCCAGTCACCCGGCAGTCTGGCTGAGTCATTGCTAGGTAACTTTCTGTCTCCTCTCATTTTTTCCAGCTACATCCGCTATTCCCAGATCTGCGCAAAAGCCGTCAGGGATGCGCTGAAGGCTGAATTCAAGGCCAATGCCGAGAAGACTTCTGGCCACAGTGTGAAGATTGTAAAGGTGAAAAAGGAGTAACCTGTAAGTCCCTGATTTATTTAGCAGACGGTTTGCATCTTAAATTTTGTTTTAGAGCACTTTAAAACTAAAAGCCTTTTTAGTTTTGAGTTCTCTCCTCTTTTTTCTGTCAGTAAATACATCAGAAGCTAGTTAGTGGGATAATAATTTAAGGCGTACTGTCCTAATGAAAAGATTATTTCCTGACAAGTAGGCACCATCAGCCCACTGCTTTTCAGTTCATTTAGCGACACCTAGGTCCAGAGCCATCTTATTTTAATTAAACCTGTTTCATTTGTCTGCACAAAATCAAATAATTCGGAGGATAACGCCCCCATGTTTGTAATTGCTGTTGCAGTTACGTAACCATCGGCAGCGTGGAAAATTAGAGTTCTTTGCATTTTTCTTTCCCCAGGTGCTAATGTGCCCACAAATCACTCCTTCCTTAACATAAAGGCTAGAAGGACAGGCAGGGGTCCTGCTGTTTTATTAGGCAGTAGAATCTGTAAGACCTTGCAGTGGTTACTGTTTGCTAAATTTATGCTTTCAGGGAGCTTGGTCTCTTTTACGTCTGTACACGTGTTACATTTTAAAGTTACATTCTCAGGCAATGAAAAGACAGTTTTGTACAGTTTGTAAGTTTGGGACTTTTGTGCTCCAAACTGCAAAACTGATAAGATATCTAAACTGCTTTCTTGATACTGTTATTTCAAGGATGAACAAGGCAAGTTATCAGCTGTCTTTTAGGTTTAATTTTCTTGTTTTGCTTTAAAAAGGCATCAGATCAGCGGAGCAAGACAGTGTGGGGAACAGTGAGCCTTAGCACCTTGTGTTGTAGCAGTTTTGCTTATTGGAACCATCTCCCCTAAGTTCTCTTCATTTTCATTTTGAATTGTTTTATGTGCCGTGGAGTCGGCCCAACTCATAGCGACCCCTCCTTGGGTTTCTGAGGCAGCATCACTACGTACGTAGATTGCCCAACCTTCCTTCCAAGGAGTGGTTGGTGGGTTTGAACCGCCAGCTTTAATTAGCAAATATTTTATTACAAGTCTAGAGGTGGGGTGTTTTGAATTGAGCTCTTCTTCTAGGGGCTCATATCTCCATGTGATCTCCTAATTCTGAGTAACGAGACCTGGTTTGACATTGGCTGGTGTTTTAACGGTGAGCTGACGGAGAGAATCCCTCAGCCTCTGTGCAGTGCCACCAAGCTGGACTCTGCATCTGACTCCTAACTGTGATGCCTGTGGAGTCATGAAGTGGTGTGGTGTCCAGCTCCTATAGGCAGGAGAATGCCCCCTCTCTGTCACGTCCCACAGAGATGGGCACCCGCTCCATTAGCACAGAGGGACTCAGGTTCTGTGAAGGCAGATCATTTCTTCATTACTGGGAGAGTGATTTTACTTCACAGGCCTGTGCAGCTGAGGCGGTACATGTGCAGCAGCCCTTTGCATAGCCGAGTGCCGGCGGGGTCGAAGCCCCAGTTCTGTCATTCAGTTGACTCTTAGGAAATTATTTCCCATGTTCATCGGAGATTTTTAAGAGAAAATGAAGAAGTAGCAACTGTTGCGTTTTCTTTTTCCTGTAGACCCTGACTAAAGCTTGAAGTGCTACGTTTCCAAGGTGAAGCTGAGTGGGCATGTGTTATGGCAGATTGAAAACGATCCTGCTCCATGGGGAAAATGCCTGTCTTGCTCCTTAATTGACAATATGCCAATAAATGGAATGTGGTTCACTCTTGCTGTTGGTTTCTGGTTTCCTTCGGACTCTCCCTTTTCTTTACAGGAAGTGTCTGCACACTGCAGGATTAAGGTACATGAACAGGTGTTCGTGGGAGAGATTTAATATCTGTTGACCAGAGGGCTGCAGAAAATGTTTTGAAAATGCCTCAAGAAAGAAAGTTCTGTTTTTCGTGACATCATTGGCCCAAATCAGCCACCGTTGCTGAGGCTGGCCGTCTCTTACCTTTCAGTTGCAGAAATCTCATCAGAGGAACAGAGGGGTCATTAGCCACCACCCTCATCCTTTGTGCAGGCGGCAGTCTGTCTGGGGAGCACTGCTTAGCCAAAAGCCTCAGTGCAGGCAGCCACTGGGAGCGGGGATCTGAGGCACAGCTACGAAACCAGCACCGGCTTTCACGGTGCACTTAACACCTGCCGAGACCTCCTGACGTTCAGCCTCCCGTGAGCAGGGCGTGCTGTTGCACAGATGCATCTTTATATTCTGGTGACACCTCATAGGAAATGAGGCAAAGCTGTTCAATACTCTGCTGGTTGAGTTGGAGTTAAAATCGAAGGTTCGTGCTTGCACGCCGAAGCATAACGGTCATGGCACTTGACTGGTGTTTGCAGGGTGGTTGGGTCATCAAGTGTGTCGGGCAGAGAATTGTTGCAAGTGTTCGGTTTTTATCTTGCTCTGAAACTTGGAAGCACTTGGCCTGTAAAATACCTCTGCAAAGGTAGCTGCTTGATTTTAACTGTTTGGGAGAAACTTTAGGAAGTTCTGGAACAGTGCTCAGCCTCGGCACTGGGCGAGTTCACGGCGGGGCCCTTACGCACACACAGACGTATTGGGGACTCCCGGCAATGCTGATGGCAGCCCCAGAGACGACCTCTCCCAGCCTGACACTTGACATCCGGGTTTTACTCGGGGCACAGGGCGTGGAGGAGGCGTTCCAGCTGGAGTGGGGGAGCCAGGCTGCCCGATCCCGGCCCTCGGTGCTTCGGCAGCTTGTCCTGCTGTTTTGAAGTCATAGCACCTCAGGTCAAAGCTCCGGTGCCCGATACTGAGGTTCTAGGAAGCACTCTTCATTACAGGGGACAGGGATCACTGGGCCCCAAGACCACAGGGCCTTCCTGGTCCCAAAGAAAGGCACTAACAGGCACAGAGTCAATCATCTCCCACCAGGTAATTAGAAGTCATTTGTCAGGGAGGCAGATGGGATAAGGAGGGGAGGCTTAGGGATAAAGCTGCTGATCTGGACAGGATGAAGGGAACAGAGTAAACAGTTCACCACCTAGCGAAGAGCACTAATTTTGATTTTCACTTGAAGCCAATAAAGAAAACAAAAGACTCTGAGCTCGTTTTTCTGATTTAAAAGGAAGTCCTGAACTAACACTGAAATGTGCTCCCTGCATCTCAGCCTGCGGACTGTCCATGCACATCACTGGTCCTAGTTGCGTGGGGTCTCTGGTCAGACCTGGCCGTGGGTCTCGAGCCGGTGATTTCTCAGGCAGCTGGCTCGGGTGGTGCCCTCAGGCGTGAAGGGAAGGAGTGGGACAAGCTCTAAACTCGGTGATTCTGCCGTCCTTTCGGAGAGAGCAGTGTCACCGTGGCAACCGTACCACTCAAGGAGTGAGCTCTTCAAAACCAGAGGGGACAGATGTCTCTTGGTTTCTAGTGATTTTTTTTTTTTTTTTAATCTATTTGTATCATGAAAGAAGAGGATGGTGAGATGCATTTTGAAATATTTTTAACTACTCAAATTAATCAGTCTGGGTGGTTAGGTTCCAAGAAAAGGAATTTATTTAGTCTGAAATAAAGCAGTTTAGCCATTTAAAATTTAATTTCTTTGTACTTCAATGATTGCTATTGAGCAAATAAAAATCTTTGCAGCCATATAAATCAGCAGCAGAGGTTTTGTTGTTTTTTGTTTTTTTTTCCTTAAGATTTAAATCTGTATCTTCCCTTCCATCTATTTAATTGCTTTTTTAAATAGAAGAAAAGTGCCAAAGGAAGCATGTGACTAAATTCTGGGACAAGCCCAGGCTGTAAGACAGCCTGTGAGGAAATTCGGAGCTTCCAACCAACAGTGCAATTGCAGTTTCTACTTAATTCGGCTTTTGTTTTTAGTGCCTCATGAACCACAAGTAGTGAGCGTTTAAAACACTGGGTTTTGCTTATTGTTTTTGTTTGTTTTTAATTTTTGTGCATAGGCGGCTTGTCGGTGCTGCCAAGAGCAAGGCCTTACTTCCCTGTGTGCGTCCGGTTAGTCCCTTGTGCAGATACGAAGCATGTGAGTTCTCAGAGGGGCCAGGTGGCCGCCAGCCGCTTCGTTAGTGCAGATTCCAAACACATATCGGGACCCAGAGCCCAGGTACCTGCGTGAGCTTACTCACACATCCCATCTTTCTAGCCACACACGGACCAAACCATCGAGCGAGTGGCAATTCTGGAAGGCTGTTAAAACCCTGTGGTCCTGGGGGGACAGCAGCGCCGTGCATCAGAACTGGTCAATGTGATTAGGAAGTTAGGGATGCTTGGATACACTCTTGTGTGTCTGTGCCCGTCAGGTGCGTAGATGAGAACCATGCAATGGCTAAGGCTGTGGCATCGTGCAAACATCGAGGGCAACTTGTGCAAACTAATTTGAATGGTGAGCGTTCCCTAATGAGACGATGTCCTCCATCCTCTGGGAAGGGGATGCCCCTCAATTCTACGTGTGAATAGTTGCCAGGTGCCCTCTCAAAGAGCAGAGGCTGCCGAGTGTTCTCAGGGGTGAGGGCTGGTTGAGAGCAAGAGGGTGTTATAGCAGAGCCTGGGAGAGCAAAGCCCACGATGCCATGAATCCCAGACCCCAGCCCGATGAGAAGCTTCCACGCCTGAGCACAGGGCTCTGTGAGCACGGGACAGAGCCGGCCCTGGGCTGCTTGGGGTTTGCTTCTGCTTTGGGGATCGGTGTGGCAGCTTCCCCCATAAGCATGCAGCGTCTACACGGCGTGTGCACATTCCTAGTGTACACATTATAGCTCCCGGTCTGCTCATTATTACCTGGCATTTCCAGATGACTGTGAGCACAGGAAAGGGATGGGATAATGGGGACAGGCATCAGTGGATCCCAAGGACTGCCCTGGGACACAGGAAGTCACTAACAGGCAAAGGGCTAAGTCATTTCCCACTGAGTCATTTATTAGGGAGAAAAGTGTGAAGAAGAGAAAGGTCAGAGTCTCAGGCACCCGCGACACCAGGCAGGGACTCCAGGGGGTGAGTGTCGCTGGAGAGTTAACAGTCGGCCCCCCACAAACGCACGCTTGAAGTCCAAGGCCAGGCACCAAGCTACTGGTGCAGTAAACACCTGAGACACGCATCTCTTTTTAAATCAAGGGATTTAAATCTTTTTAAATCACAGTGAACTCAGTGTACCGTTAAAGGGAAAGTTCAGAGTGTGCACAAGCCCTTCCAGGTGAGTGATACAGCAGAAGCCCTCCGCACCTGTCAGCTCCCCAGCCCCGCCCCCCCCCCCATGTACAAGCAGAAAGTGAGTGGTGTCATCACGGTGCCACTGTGCAGAGTGAACTTCGGACCGCTGGAGGAACAAACTCATCTTGAGAGAAACTGCTCCGGAAGTGGCTTCTCTCCTGCTTAATGTCCCTCGTCTCCTGGCTCAGCCTCCTGCCCCGCCACGACCTCGTCATCTTCCTCCAGAGCCACCCTGGCATCCTGGAACTGCTGGTACTCGGACACCAGGTCGTGGATGTTCCTCTCGGCCTCTCCAAACTCACAAACATCCATCCCCTCCCCGGTGTACCAGTGCACAAATGCCCTCCTTCGGAACATCACCGAGAACTGCTCCGACACCCTGGCGAAGAGCTCCTGGATGGCCGTGTTGTTGCCTATGAAGGTGGCGGCCATGCTGAGCCCCGGGGGCGGGATGTCGCACACGGCGACCTTGACGTTGTTGGGAATCCACTCCACGAAGCAGCCGCTGTTCCTGGTCTGCACGGTGGTCAGCTGCTCGTCCACCTCCTTGGTGGACATCTTCCCTCGGAAGATGCAGGCCACTGTCAGGTAGCGGCCTCGGCGGGGATCGCAGGCTGCCATGGTGTTGCGGGCATCAAACATCTGCTGGGTGAGCTCGGCCACCGAGAGGGCGCGGTACTGCTGACTGCCGCGGGCTGTGAGCGGGGCGAAGCCGGGCATGAAGAAGTGCAGGCGCGGGAAGGGCACCATGTTCACGGCCAGCTTGCGCAGGTCGGCGTTGAGCTGGCCCGGGAAGCGCAGGGAGGTGGTGATACCGCTCATGGTCAGGGACACCAGGTGGTTGAGGTCCCCATAGGTGGGCGTGGTCAGCTTCAGGGTGCGGAAGCAGATGTCGTAGAGGGCCTCGTTGTCGATGCAGAAGCAGGCGTCGCTGTTCTGGATGAGCTGGTGGATGGACAGCACGGCGTTGTAGGGCTCCACCACCGTGTCCGAGACCTTGGGCGAGGGCATGACGCTGAAGGAGTTGAGGATGCGGTCGGGGTACTCCTCCCGGATCTTGTTCATGAGCAGGGTGCCCATGCCCGAGCCCGTGCCTCCGCCCAGCGAGTGGACGATCTGGAAGCCCTGCAGGCAGTCGCAGTTCTCGCTCTCGCCCCTCACCACGTCCATCACGCTCTCGATCAGCTCGGCCCCCTCGGTGTAGTGGCCTTTGGCCCAGTTGTTGCCAGCCCCGGAGTTACCTGCGGCAAAAAGGAGGTATCAAGCTGCCTTAAGGAGCCCTGGTGGTGTGACAGTTACGCAGTCAGGTGCTTAACTGAGAGGTTGGTGGTTTGAACCACCACCACCACCAGCAGCACCACCACCTCCACCCCACCCCCCCAGCAGTTCCACTCGAGAAAAGGCCTAGCAATGGGCTTCCATAAAGATTCCAGCTAGAAAACCCTGTGCAGGCCACATTCTACAGCTACTGTGGTGAGGAGTGACCGAGGTCCTCAAAGCAAGTGAGGGCCCATCTCCCCATCCGAAGTAAAAAGAGTGAGGAAAATCGAATACACATGGAAACAAACAGTCCAAGAACTGATGGACCACGTGAACTTCAGCATCCATGACCCTGAGACCGGAACTAGATGGTGCCTGGCTACCATTACTGACCACTCTGAAAGGGGTCACAATAGAAGATCTTGCATAGAGTGGTAGAAAAATGTGGAACAAAACTCAAGATCTTAAAAAAAGACCAGGCTTACTGGTCCAATAGAGGCTGGTGGGATCCCCAAGACTATGGCCCTTGGTTGCCTTTCAGGCCTGAACTCACCTCCACGGCCAAACATTCAGCCAAACGATAGCAAGCCTATAAGGTGAACAGTCACCCCAGGGGGCTACACACTGCTCAGAACAATCAACCATACGGATCAAAAGGGCAGGGCAGCGTTTGCCCAGGGAGAAAGCTTAGAAGCCAGGAAGGGACAGGAAAGGACAAGGAAACAGGGAGGAAGTGGGGAGAGGGCTGTTACATTGTGGGGATTGCAATGAATGTCACAAAACACATATGAATGTAGAATGAATTTGTAAACTTTTACTCACATCAAAATAAAAAGTTTGAAAAAACCACCAACCTCTGGGACAGTTCTGCTTTTCACATGGGGCTGCTGTGCATCAACGTTAACTAGGTGGTACCCAACACCCAACACCAAAGTTGCCTTGCCCAGAGGAGCATGATGAGGAAGAAGGCACCACTAGGAGGCATCCTCATCTCTTTCTGGTGGAACCTTCTGGAAACACCTACCATGGACGAAACTGTCAGGCTGAAAGAGGGCTCCAAGCTTGCCGGATCGGATGCTATCCATCGTCCCGGGCTCCAGGTCCACCAGGACAGCTCGGGGCACGTATTTCTTACCTGTGTAGAAAAGTAAAAAGAAGTCAGCAATCTGTTGTTTTTCTAAAAGTTAAAGTTTCTTCAAAATAGAGCCTTGAGATACTGGCCCCTGCAAAAAAGAAGACAGCTATTTTTGCAGAGAGTCTTTGGAGATGGGGATTTTCGTCACAAAAATCTTTAAAACACCTAGAAAATACTTTTTCATTGTTGCTTTGTTAGTTGCAGGGCCAATGTTGGAGATTCTGGTCCTTCCTCTTGGAAATTATTCTGGTTTCCATTTAAAAACAAAACAGGGAGGTGGGTGCTTAAGCCACAGTGGTGCAACAGTTAAGCGCTCAGCTGCCAACTGAAAGGTCAGTGATTGGACCCCATCAGGCAACTCCTCAGGAGAAGGATGTGGCGGTCTGCTTCGGTAAGGACTTAAAGCCCACGTGGCCATTCTGCTCTGTCCTGCAGACAGAGTTGGAATCAACTCGACGGCAGTGTAAACTGCTTGCTCCAAGAAGCGTGCCCCCTCCATAGCCTCTCCCCAGACCTCCTCAAGTGGAGACCAGGTGGCCTGCACTGCTGCTCTGCCTCCCCCGTGCCATGCTGCATGTCGGTGTGTCACTTGTGTCAGGACTTCAAGGCCTCTGCTGCTTCTCTGGCTGGCTCCCTGCTTGTCAGACAAGCATCCAACCTCGAGCCCCCACCCCACGTACCGTGGGCTTCATTGTAATACACGCTGATCCTCTCCAGCTGCAGGGTCGAGTCGCCATGGTAACGCCCTTCAGGGTTGATGCCATGCTCCTCGCCAATCACCTCCCAGAACTGAAACCAGAAGGAGGAGGTCAGTGTCGGGGACCCGGGAAGCCCGGCGAGCCAGCAGGAGTACCAGGGAAGGAGTCGGTGCTCACAGGGCATCTAAGTCACCCAACCCCTCCCCAAGACAGTGTCTGAAGGACTTGGGCCTAAGTGACCTTGTTACACTGCAATTCCCTTTTTGCCTTTTCTGAGAATGGGTGGCACAGACAGCTTGTGCGACTGCCAACCTAAAGGTGGAACTTCGAACACACCCAGCGGAGCTGTGGAAGAGGGCCTGGAGATCTGCTTCCCTTCAGGTCGTTGCTGTCAGTAGGTACCATTGAGCATGGCAGAATGGCAACATGGCCTGGTCCTGCACCAGCCATTATGATGACAGCAAAGAAGACCCTATGGGGCGGTTCTAGACCATAACACGTGGGTTTGCCATGAGTTGGAATCGACTCGGTGGCATCTGACAGCTGAATCTGGAGGCTGCGTTTTGTGCCCACCTCAGTGCCTTAAATGTCAAACAGCTAACGTATTCAACTGGGTTTTGCTCCCGTTACAATTCCGGCCATTGCTGAAGCTGTTGCTCTGGAGTTGCCCCTGCCGCTACATGAACGTGAACTGCACCCTCATCTGCCCCCACAACCATGTCGCGTTGCACTTTGGGGATGTATTTGTGTGCCGGGCATCTGGGCGGGGTGCTCGGGGCACCCTGATGATCAGGCATGCACACGGTTGAGTATGCCTCACACTTCTCTCGTGCCTTCGAGAAGCACAATGCCCTTTCAGTCACACGGGAGTGACAAATAGCAATGGGCTCTGAGCTCTTAACATGGGAGCAGTGGCTGAGATGGCCCCTTGGATGGCCCTGAAGAAGCACATATTAAAGTGCAATGAGAATGCGTGCATTTCTGTTATCCCCAATGGTGTTTTCCCAACCAGATCTGGTAAATGACAGCTCCACTCTGACCACGGTCTTCATAACAAGACTTGACTTTTTGTACTAAATTACCACCACTGTTTAGGGAGTGGGAGAATAAATAAATGTCAGTTCTATGACATTCCTAATTAAATGTGTCTTCAAGTTTTGATGGCCCCAGATGGCAAGTAGCCGCCAGGGCTCTAACCACTGGACACCACGACGGTGGGGGGAAAGCTAAGACCCTTATCCAGTCCTGCACTCCTTCCTGCATCCTCTCTCCACATTATCTCCCAGCTGTAGAGGAATGAGTCACGCACTGTCATCATGAGCGTCGCCACCGGAGCATGAAAAGATGATGGCTTCTCCTCACGCAGCCATATCTTTGCCCCGAGTTGAGAACACAGCTGTTTTAAAGACGACTTTCAGTTCTCTTAAATAACTGTCTGAAGGGGATCAAATTGACCATGGCAACCAGGCAGACTAGCTAGGAAGCTGAGGGGTCAGTGAGTCAGTGTTAATGGATAAGGAGCAGCTGCTTTGGAAAGGGAAGGTGAGGCTGATCGCAGGACTCAAAGAATGTCATCACTGTCCCTGGATTGCATGTGGCCAAGCTGTGGAATTGGTGTATGTCCCTGTGCATATTCTCAACAACAGAAAAGAAGACATTAAAGAAATAAAAAGACTTTACTCTTCCAAACTAAAAACAAAACAAAAACCCATTGCCAAAGAGTCAATTCTAATGCCTAGCAACCCTATAGGACAGAGGAGAACTATCCCATAGGGTTTCCAAGGCTGTGATCCTTACAGAAGCAGAATTGCCTCCTCTTTTGCCCATGCAATAGCTGGTGGGTTCAAACTGCAAAACTCTGTCATTCATACCAGCCAAAGTAATTTTCAAATAGCCAAGAGAACAATTCAGGTCGACGTTATGTGGTACAATTGGTCATCTTCACATTACAGCTGGAGACCTTGAGCCACGCCACCTGTTGTCTGGCCATTGGCCAATTGGATGGGGTACTTAAACATTTAAAGGCGGGAGGAGGAAACTCATTTATATTCCAGAGTGTGTTTCAATTATTTGTGCTGCTGTACAAGAACACTTCATTTTAGGTTTACCTCAACTTTTTCTTGCATGCTAAAGAGAACAAAAGTTGACTCGTCTTGCTTTATAACACAAATGTGGGAGAGGAAGGAAAAGCACTGTAGTGATACGTGCGGTTTCCCAATATACAGTGGAAAACTGCTTCCTGACAAATTACTGTGCACAGGAAAAGTTCCTCGTCAAGAGGATCAAAGTTAAAATGGGGACTCTGTGTATTTCACAGATGTAACTATTGACAGGATTAACATTAATTAAATTAACCTTTCAAGCCTTTAATAGTTCTCTAACGAAGGTACTGCTACTAAGCTGGATTTTAACAAGTGCAGGCAGTCTGCCGGCCCCTTTGTCTGCCCAGCTAACTGGCCGGACTTTCGCTGGCCTCACCTATGATCACTGTGAAGCTAGTCTAAATCATCAGATGTTTCTTACCTTGGATCCGATCTGGTTACCACACTGGCCAATCTGGATGTGTACGATTTCACGCATTCTTGCTTGGTGCACAAGTCTAACCTCTCCACAGCGTCCTCAGAGTCTGGGAGGGCCACTGGTCACCCGTGTGAACCTGATACCACTCTGGTCATCACAGTTACAGGGCCAACTGACCAAGCCACCGTGCAGTGTGGTCCGGGGTGTGTCCAGCCCAGCCCAGCCCTTTCCTCCCCAGCTCCTATCATCCTCTGGCAGGGGCTGGGCTTCTGTCCCCACAGGACATCTCCCAGTCATTTCCCAGAGGACAAGCCCAGAGGCTGCCTGGGTGCACAGGCGCCTGGCTGGTGAAGCGTGTGGTGCAATGACAGCCCCTACCTCACTGGGTGGGCAGGGTCCACCCCCAAGGGCTGCCCCATCCAAACCAGCCAGAAACCATTTTGGCCGGCCCTATCCTTTGGCAGACAAGGCCATGATTTCCCAGACCGTAAAGTGACTTAGCCAAGGCCCCCCAGCCTGGTAGAAGTGCCCTCCCTTTCACACCGCCTGCCAGGGTCCTCTTGTCTTCAGCTTGCTTCTTACTGCTGGTGTGAGGCTGCGGCGCCACGAGATGACTGGGTAGAACACACACGGGTGGCTTTTGTTTTAAGGTGGCTACTCTATTGTTAACAGGAACAAAGCCTAGTGTTAATACGGTCTCATCATAATGAGGAGTTGCTGGGTGGTCCCAGGACGCTCAGCTGCTAACCAAAGGTTGCAGGTTCCAGTCCCCTCGAAGACTGGCCTGCCAATCTGCTTCCCAAAGGTCCCGGCCTTGGCAACCTGATGGAGCACTCTTCTGCTCTGATGTGCAAGCCACCACGAGTCAGGATCGCCACAATGGCAACTGGTCTCCCAGGGCTATAACTGTGGAAAGTTTTCTTTTCGAACTTGGCCGTCTCTGGTTGTGTGGAGCAGAACAGGCACACTGGTTTGGATGAGGGGAAGCTGACAAGCTCTGGAGGGCCGGGGGCATGCAGAGTGTGAGGACACACTCCTGCACTCCAGGGACATGGGCAGCCACCACCCTTGGCCACACCTGCTTTTCTCAAGGCCACTCCTCAGCGTTTGTGCACCAAGGCTGAGACCCATTCCTTGAACAGCCATAGGTGTGGCCCAGCCCTATGCGAGGTGCCACCTTGGGAGTCATGGTGCAGGGGTGAAGGAGATGAGTGCGGATGGAGCAGTGCCCACAGAGCTGCCCCTGCAGCTGGCTCATTTAGCAAGGAAGCATGTGTCCGGCCAGCCCCAGGACACCACCGCACAGGCCAGAGAGGTGACCTGGAGTCTCGGGCCCTGATCCTTGCCTTGGGCGAAATTCCCGAGGGCTGGTCCCCATGGGTCCTCAGCCCAGACCTGAACCTGCACTAACTCGAAGTCCACACTTGTTTCTAGCCCTGCTGAGGCCCGAGGCCCGAGGCCAGTGATGCCAGCAGGATGGCATGGAAAATGGAATGTTGGGCAGGAAAAATGCTTCTGCTGACTGGACTGCAAACTGAAGAGGCCTGAGCTATGTCCCAGGAAGGAGCCTAGAAGAAGGAGAAAGGCCAAGAGGGCCCAGACCAGGCCTGCTCCTCCATCTCCACCTGGTGACCAGCTGCACGACATGATCCCGGATGGGACCCGCATGGGGCGGAGGAGGCAGCTGTACAGGGCATTATCCAGACCACTGTCAACATCTGGCCGTTGGCTAATCTGTGTCACTACCGTATCCACTTTCACATTCCTGAATCTGAGCATTGCCTGGCAGTTGTGTGCACAGGAGTCCTTGTTTTCAAGAGAGGCTGTGAAATACTAGGGGGGTTTGGGGGTCAAGAGCAATGCTGCACGCAACTTACTCCCAGAGATTGAATAACAACAACGATAAAGGGTAAGTGCAGGGGGAGGGGCTAAGGCAAGTGTCCGCTGTGAACAAGTGGCCGGTCTTTTCAAACTTGGGGAAACACTGGGTCTCAGTTACCCAGTTCTGCTGTAACGGGAATACCAAGAGTGAGTGGCCTTCTCACCCAGAGCAAAGGAGAGTGAAGAAAATCAAAGACACAAGGAAACAATTGCTCCAAAGAGCTAGTGGACCACATGAACCCAGCCCCCATGACTCTGAGACCAGAAGAACTAGATGGTGCCCATCTACCACTGCCACCTGCTCTGAGAGGGATCGTGATAGGAGGGCCAGGATAGAGTGGGAGAAAAATGTGTAACAAAAGGCAAAATCATAAACAGATGAGGCTTCCTGGTCTGTTCCTCCTGAGACTCTGGCCCTTAGACACCCTGCAAGCCTGGAGCTGAGCTCACCCCCTTGGCTCACCTTTCAGCCAAACGATAAATGGGCCTATACAGTGAATAGTAGCACCAGGGAGGTATGCACCCAGTGGAACAATCAGCCCTGCAAGGGCGGCATCTGCCCGGGGAAGGGATAGGGAAGAAAGATGAATGGAAGTGGGAAACACAGGGAGGAAGTGGGAAGAGTGCTGTTGCATTGTGGGGATTGCAATCACTGTCACAAAACAAAATGTGCATGAATTGTTGAATGGAAACCAGAGTGCTCTGTAAACTTGCACCCAAATCACAATAAGAAGTTACTGAAAATAAATAAATTAATACAAAAGTGTATTCTCTCACAGTTTAGGAGGCCAGAAGTTCGAATTCAGGGTCCCGACTCTGGAGGAAGGCTTTCTCTCTGTGGGCTCTGGGGGACGGTCCCTGTCTCCTTCAGCTTCTGTTCTTGGCGACCTCAGGCAGCAGGGCATCTGACCACCCTGGCTCATCCCTGCTTGCTGCTTGCCTAACCTGCTCTTGGCTATCTCAAAAGAGGCTGATTTCAGACAGTACACTAATTCTACACCAAGTCCTACACTGATCATATTGCCTCATTGACGTCACAGAAAAAAATCTCTTCCCAAGTGGGATTATGACCACTATGGAACCCACTGCCGTGGAGTCCACTCCAATTCACAGCCACTCTATAGGACAGAATAGAACTGCCCCACAGGGTTTCCAAGGCCATCATCTTTACAGAAGCAGACTGCCTCATCTTTCTCCGTGGAGTGACTGGTGGGTTCAAACCACTGACCTTTTGGTTAGCCGTCGAATACTTTAAGCACTGTGCCACCAGAGCTCCTTATAACCACTATGGCTTCTAGGATTCACAATACACATTTTGGGGACCCAATCCATCCATAACACGTTGTGAGCTTTGCATGCCTGAACTCGCCCCTGCTCCAGCCTAAGGGGCCGCACATGTCCTGGACCCTTCTGCCATCCCTCCAGAAGGAAGGGAAGCACGTGTAAGTTCAGGGGCAGGAAAGGGCATGGGCACAGCAGTCTCTGCACAGCTTGCAAATGCACCCAGGACGGCCACCCAGCTCCCGGAAGTTAGCAGTCTGCCAGGCCATAAGCCTTTGCCCCTTTGCCTCCCACGCCACCCTTGGTTCTCTTGTTTCATCCGGGAGGCCGTGTGCTTTGGGGTGGGCCCTGACCCTAGCCCCTCTGAGTTATGAGGAGCAGCACAGACACGAGACGAGAGGGTACACGAGGTGGGGGACAGAAGCACATCTGGGGAGCACCAAGGAACTGACGAGCGCCCAGACTGCACTGCCCAGGACCGTCCCCGAGAGCCCACCGAGAGCCTTCCAGAGCCAGCACCCTGAGTTCCGACTCCTAGCCTCCTGAGCTCAAAGTCACTATGAATCCAAACCAGCTCGGGGGCGGCAGCGGGTTCGTCAGCCTCCTCAGGGGCGAGGCCATGCGTCTGTTTGCTTGTTGAAACCACTTGTGGCGTTTCTGTCACAGCAGCACTAGGAGGCAAAGAAGGGACCCTGGTGGCCCCACGGCTAAGCACTTGACGCTAACTGAAAGGTTCATGCTTCAAACCCACCCAGTGGCTCTCGGGAGAGAAGGGCTGGTGACCCGCTCCCGTGAAGATTGCAACCTAGGCAAGGCAACCCTGCGCGGCAAGTCTACCCGCAAACGGGGTCGCTAGGAGTTGGGATCAACCTGCAGACATCACGGAGCAACGGTTTCAGAGACTAAGCCCCCACCTCCACTCTGCTTATCAGACACCAAAGTTCAAAGGCTTGGCCGCCCCTCCTGGAGCTTCCAGAAGCTTCCATCAGCAGTTCCTGCCCCTCACGTGAGCCCTGCACTTTAGTGGCTGTTGTCACCCACAGCTGGGTTTGCTAATCACTTCTACACATGCCTTATCTCCCCATCAGCCTGGAGCTGCCGTGTCAGTGCACCCCTGGGTCCCCACAGTGTCTGCCGGGTACACAAAGGCCCTCCGTCAATGTTTGGTAAGTGAACCACCAGCAGCTGTGCAAGTTTGACCAAAGGTGCTCAGCTCGGCGCATTGTCTCCAGGCCAGTCACACATTAACCCCGAGCACGCCTGGCTCCGGGGTGGCCCAGAGGCTGAGTCCAGAGCACAGCTAGGCCTCCGCCCCTACGTGCCGGTCCAGGCCGACGCCAGGGAGTGGACGGGGCGCGCAGTGGCTGCAGTGAGCTGTGCGGACCTCGGCCCTCGTGGCCGAGCTACCGGAGAGGGCCGCGCTGACCCCCCAGCACTCACTGCAGGCCACCGAGCTGGGCCCGCGCTGCATTTGCGGCGTTTGCGTGGCCATGTTCATTCTGCCTTGTGAGCTGTGTTCTGTGGCTGCCCCACCTCGCCCTTGAGCGCATTCCTCTTGGCCATCTCAGTTTACTTAGGGAGGGAAAGGCCAGCTTCCAGATGGATGCTTAAAAGGTTTTTCTGTTAATGGGGCCATTGGCAAAAAGGGGGGAAAAGAGAAAACCTGTTTGCTTGGAGTCCCCTGTCCCGGGTGGTGTTTACTTAGGCCTGCCGGCTGCTGAGCTTTGGACGCTGCGCTCTGGAGAGGAGAGGTGGGCAAACTTGGGGAGAGTGGTCTGCAGGGCCCTCGAACGGACCTCCGCTCTGCACCCCCAACCCTGAATTTTCTCCTCAGTTCACTGGATGAGGGCCCCTGAGCTGCGTGTTTGTGGTGAGGACTGAGCGGCGTAGCTGGCCCCCAGCACACAGCCAAGCTTGGCTGGCAAGGTGGGAGAAGAGGTGGGCTTCTAGACACAGGCCCTTCTGTGCAGCACCTGTGTGTGAGCCTGCTCAGGTCAGGACTGATGTGTGAGGGGCCCTAGAGTCTATTCCAGCTCATGACAACCCCATCAACACAGTAAAACTGCCCCACAGGGTTTTCTAGGCTCGAAGCTTTATGGACAGAGTCCTGGTGGTGCAGCGGTTAAGTGCTCAGCTGCTAACCAAAAGGTCAACATGAAGCCATCAGCCACTCTGCAGGAGAAAACTGTGGCAATCTGCTTCCATAAAGGTTTATGGCCTTGGGAACCCTACGGGGCAGCTCTACTCTGTCCTATGCACTCACTGTGAGTCGGAATCAATGCCACGAATTGACCTGAGGACAGCAGGTTTGGTTTGGCTTTTAGTTCATCTTTATGGGACCAGGTCTCCTGGTCTTCCTCCCATGGATCCGCTGGGTGGGTTTGAACTGCTGACCTTTCAGTTAGCAGCCGACTGCCACTGAGCCAACATTGCTCCATCAGGACTGCTATCACCCGCTGCCATGGAGTCGATTCCAACACACAGTGGCCCTAGAGGACAGAGTGGAACTGCCCCACAGAGTTTCCAAGGTTGTCATCTTTACAGAAGCAAAGCCCAAACCACACCCACTGCCGTGGAGTCCATTCTGACCCACAGCGCCCCTAGAGGACAGAGTGGAACTGCACCACAGGGTCTCCAAGGCTGTCAGTCTTCACAGAAGCAAAGCCCAAACCACACCCACTGCCTGGAGTCCATTCTGACCCACAGCGCCCCTAGAGGACAGAGTGGAACTGCCCACAGGGTCTCCAAGGCTGTCAGTCTTCACAGAAACAAAGCCCAAACCACACCCACTGCCGTGGAGTCCATTCTGACCCACAGCGCCCCTGGAGGACAGAGTGGAACTGCCCCACAGGGTCTCCAAGGCTGTCAGTCTTTACGAGAGGTGACCGTCACATCTGTCTCCTGAGGAGCTGCTGGTGGAACCGCACAACCAAACCCATTGCTGTCGAGTCCGTTCCAACTCCTGGGAATGCCATGTGTGTCTGAGGACTGTGCTCTATAGAGTTTCCAAGGCTGTGACCTGTTGAAAGCACATTACCCGCCTGTCTTCCAAGGCACCTCTCTGGGTGAATTCGATGCCGACCTTTCAGTTAGCAGGGGAGTGCTGAACCATTTGCACTACCCGGGGACATGACAGTGGACTCCAACTAGGCCAACCCAAGCCCACTGCCCGAGTCGATTCTGACCCATAGAGACTTCGCGTATCACAGAGTACAATTGGGCTCCGCAGGGCTTTCTTGGCTGTGATCTTAACAGAAGTAAACTGCCAGTCCTTCCTTGCACAGCTCCAGAGTAACTTCAAAGCACCAACTTTTTTGGTTAGTAGCCAAGAGCAAACTGTGCCACCCAGGGACCTATAGTGGACTCAGAGGGCTCCTGTTTGAATTACAACTATCTGGTAGAACATAAACCATGAAACTGTGCCCGTTGCCATTGCGCTGTAGGACAGAATAGAGTGGCTTCACAGGGTTTCCAGGCCGTAATCTTTACAAAACCAGACTGCCCCATCTTTGTCCCACATACCAGCTGGTGAGTTCAAACCGCCAGCCTCTCTGGCAGCAGCCCAAGACTTAACCACCGTGCCACCAGGACTCCTGGGTAGTGGGCGGAAAGTGAAATAGGTCCAGAAGACAATCACTCCAGCCTGGCCCTTGGTCCTTCAGGATGAAGGCCCCTGGTCCCTTGAGGAAATGGCTGTCCTCCCACTGCCAGTTCATTAAAAGCCAATGGAGTGGTGACAACCTAGTGCCTTCCTCTTAGACCATTTGCGGCAGCCCCCACTCCCCAGAATCGAGTGAGAGGTGTCCCTGGAGATGCCAGCATCACCCCAAGGACTGTGCTCCTGCCAGGCTGATGGTGACCCTAGCCCTGAGCTGCAGCAAGTAATTAAAATGGGTGGGGTGGTTGCAATCAGTGACATGGGCAGCTGCATTGAGCCCCGGACAGAGTCAGGTCAGCAGCAGCCCCTAGGGACAGAGGGCAGAAGTGAGAGCCTCAGTTAGCATGCACTCTGGCTAGTCCTCCACACAAGGATGTTGCCCGCTACAGACACCAAGGTGATTAGCGACACCCGGCCATTAGTCCCCAACACCTTCTCTCTGCAGAAGGACAAGGTCAGCACCCACTAGGGATGGCAGTGACAGCCGGCCATTAGCCCCCAATGCATCCTCTGCAGAATGGTGCAGCCAGCACCCACTGGAAGACGCAGTGGCACCCAGCCCTTCTCTAGCTGACACTTGGGTCTATTATGGGAACGGAACTGGAAAGATAAGAAAAACCAGTGTCACCCAGAAAACCCAAATCAGCTGCATCCAGACTTTCCCCAGGAGATGTTCCCCAGTGGTCAGATGGCGTGCTCTCTGCCTCTCCATGTGGCAAATTAAATATGCTTAGGAGAAAAACAAGGCACTCGGAGGTTCATTGATTTCATCCGCCCTGAGCTTCCACTTCTGAGCGTGTTGGAGTTCCTTGAATAACTCAGGGAAGATCATTGAATTACAATGTTTGCTTGTGATTCAGAAGCAGAAATTTTTCAAACGTCTTCGCAAGAGATGACATGTGAGGGGCCATTATGCATGAATCAGCAGGGTGTGGGCAGACAACCGGACGCACGCGCTCTTCCTCTGCCTCGTCTCCCTGTGATGCTCACTCCCTTACTGTAAAAATGCTGTGTGTGTGTGTGTCAGTAACGACAAGAGGAAGGGGCGAGGGGGCCAGTGCTGTTTATCAGGAAGCAGGTGACCCAGTAGCATAGTGGCTAAGACACTTGCCTGCTAACCAGACGGCTGGCGGTTCAAACCCACCAGCCACTCCTTGGAAGGAAGGTTGGGCAATCCTAC
>NW_006921882.1:1874224-1876848 GCF_000298275.1 Orycteropus afer afer
CCTGAGCTGGGCTGCCATTATTCTGAAGGAGAGATGGGCTTCTCATACACATTTTGTTTCATGACATTGACTGCCATTCCCCACAATGGGACAGCCCTCTTCCCACTCTCTCCTGTAGTCACCTCTTCCCTGTGTCCTTCTTTCCTATGCATTCCTGTCCGCGAGCTGTCTCCCTGTGCAAACACTGCCCTTCTGTTCTCTCACGATTGATCACTCTAAGGAGCCTATCTACTTGGTATAAATGTTCACCCTATATGCCTGTCTATTGGGAGTGAGTTCAGTTCCAGACCCGAAGGGTAACTAGAGGCCATAGTCTTGGGGATCTCACCAGACTCTATCAGATCAGTAAACCTGGTCTTTATTTATTTATTTATTTATTTTTTGAGTTTTATTCCACATTGTTCTTCCATTCTATCCAGAATCTCCTGCACTGATCCCTTTCTGAGTGGTTGACAGTGGTAGCGGGCACCATCTAGTTCTTCTGGTCTCAGGGTCATATAGGCTGAGGTTCACATAGTCTACTAGTCCACTGGAGTAACGATTTCCATGTGTCTTTGTTTTTCTTCATTCTTCTTTGCTCTGGATGAGGAGAGACCCATTGTTGCAACTTGATGGCCACATACAAGCCCTTAAGACCCTAGTTGCTACTGATCACAGTAGGATGCAGAACAATGTTTTTGTGTAGTGTGTTTTGCCAGCTGAGCTTGATATCCCCTGCAACCATGATTCCAAGCCCACAGGTCCAACTACTTGCTCCCTCAGGGTGGTTGGCTGTGGCCAAGAAGTTATCACAACTTTGCCCTTGCTTATTTGGACATACTGACAGCACATGCAAATACCCATGTAGAAATACATCTGCCAAACTTACATATGCTCATGTGTATATTCCCTTTTGCCTAGCGCAAAAAGGGCATGGAGGCGGCATCTTCTGACCTTCTCTAACTTACTGAGAGGAAGACAGAACCACCATCAGCAGCCCAAGTCTTATTCCTACGAGGCCAGACATGCCACCACCTTCTAGCCTTTTACCAATTCTGACACTGACCTTCCCTCCCATGGCATTCACTACTTCTCTGCTGGGTTCGATAATTCGTTGAGTTGGCCACACAGAACTCACAGGCAGTACTCATGATTATGGGGTTTAGTAGGGAAGTAACAGGTTACAATTCATGCTCCGGAGTGTGCTCAGGATACAATTCTGTGATTGGGACAGTCTCCCCTCTGCTGTGTCCTCAGACACCTCTCTGGCCCTTGGCCTCTTGGCCTGGCCTCTGCCCTGCTTGGGCAAGTGTTACAGAGCTCCTCTAGCCCTGCCAATAGGTACACCTAGGTGTGTCCACTCTGCCAGCGAGCCTCCTGCCCAAAGGCATTCAGCTTTCTCGCTCTGTGGACCACGTAAGCCTGCCACTCTGTCTCGTGTCTCTTGGTTCCACTGCCATGTCTCTCTGCTGGGCATCTCTCCCTGCCAAGGCATCTCTGCCAAGGAGCTCCAGTGCAGGGATCTCAGGTCCAAGGACACACTCTACTTCACCTCCAACTCTTCTTTCTTGATGGTCATGAGATCCCCCTCTGTGCCTCTCTGAGGGCTCATTTAAAGCCTGGCAGAGTGACAGAACTAACCAATCCCAACATCAGAGTTGTACACACTTTATTTGCATGGTCCCACCCAGTAATCTGGTGGGAGTTACAAAGACTATGGCTAAAAGAGCCATACCAATTGACTCAGTGCACCGCACCTGGACATACCTGATCATTCAGCCTGTCTACCCAGGGGGGCCTTCTCAAGTGCATCTTCCTCGAATCCCAATGTGTGTGCACCTACAGATGTTGTTGTTGGGAGGTGCTGAGTGGATTCCGACTCATTGTGACCCATGTGACGGTAGAACTGCCCCATAGGGTCTTCTAAGCTGTCATCATCATGGAAGCAGAGCACCACATCTTTCTCCTGGGGAGCTGCTAAGTGGATGTGAACTACCGACCTTTCTGTTAGCAGTTGAGGATCCAACCATTGCGCCACCAGGGTTCCTCACACCTACTGCTAAGCCCCAGACTGGGGCATGCGTGGAGATGAGCTCAGGGTCAGCACCTGGAGCAGCAACCAATCAAAGATGCTTTTTCCAGCTGGTGTTTGTCCAAGAAGTCTCTTGTATGCATCTCCCAAGTCCATTCATTTATCCGAGGACTGTTCAGGGGCTCCGTGGACCTCAGAGAAGTAGAAATGTGAGGTGCCCTCTAGGGACTGAGTGGGAGCTGCTGCATTACTCCCCTTCCTGCTAATTGTGCTGCTAGTCCTTCACACACTGCCTCCTTTAGGCCTCACGACACCACCGCTGAGCTGGGGGACGCTCTCACCACCTTCCAGGAGAAGCTGAGGCTGAAGGAGGGGTTGACGTGTTCAGGTCTCTGGATCATATGATGGAACAAGAACCTAAATCGGACCCCTGTCCTAGCCACCACCAAGTGCTGCAGTAACACAGATTCCACCACGGGGCGTCTTGAAACACAGAAAGTTATTCTCTCACAGCTCTGGAGGCTGACAGTCCAAATCAGGTTCTTGGCTGTGTTGATTCCTTCCTCGTCAGTGCCCTGGCCGTTCCTTGGTCCTTGGCTTGTAGATGCTCTTC
>NW_006921882.1:1877950-1896859 GCF_000298275.1 Orycteropus afer afer
CAGGACCCAGTGCCCAGGACAGCGGCAGACACACACTAGGGGCCCTGGTGCCGGCTGCCGGGCTTAGAGCACAACTCACACTGACGGATGGTCCTCCCCACGTCCCGTGACGGTCTGGACACACTGCTGGGCTCCGTGTGTGGGGCTGAAGCGGACGGCTGCAGCTCACGGGCCAGAGCTAGGAGGAAGGAGGAGAAGGAGGGAGCAGAGAGGATTCGAGAGCTGCCCCAGGACCCTGAATTGCCCCCACCCTACTTTCTTCTCCCTCGGTTGGGGGTTGGGGGAGTTCGCCATGCCTGGCCTAAGTGTGACACACACATTGCTCATTAGCAGGACAAGGGCCAAATCAACCTTGCTTTCAAAAGGGGGGTAGCTTTTGTGTTGCAGTCAGGCCTAGGGGCCATGTGTTTGCCCAGCTACTGTCACTGAGTGGCCAATGGCCACTGCCACTGTCCTCAGCACGGGGTACTACAGTGAGAAGAGGCCCCACCCCAAGGAGCTGGAACCCACAGGAAAGAGAAAAGCCTCAGGGAGGAGAAAGTGCCAGGTAAGGTGCCGGGTAAGGGTCCTGAGCGCTTGGGAGAGACTGTTCTGGGCCGAGTCCCTTAGGGGTTGGAGGATGTGAGTGCGGCCATAGAGGGATCTGGAGGAAGACTAGATGGGGTGACGTGAACGTGGGGGCTAGAGTAAGAGGTGATGCCTACAGACCTCTGTACCTCTCAGGGGCTCGGTCTCCGCACCTGTGAAATAGGGGGACAGCATCTTCCCTGCCTCCCTGGGTGTCCCAAGACCAAATGAGAACACACATTTCCCAGTCAGGAGAGTCTTCCAGGTGGTCATCATGTCACAGGGACAGATACACACAGTCCAAGCATCGTGTGAGCTCCGGACAGCTCAGTCCCATCCAGGAAGAAATGCCGCAGACGGGCTGAGGCCGGGGCCCGGCGCCTCCGGGAGAGCACGCCCTCCGAGGGGCAGAGGGCGAGGCGGGGCCACAGCTTTCAAGGTGCCTGCCAAGAGTCAGGCGAGCAGCTCTGGTGAGAGAGCCGGCCCAGGGGATAAACTCACCCTGCAAGCATCGCCCTGCGATGTCAGGGAGGGAAGCAAAGGGAAACAGATCGAGATCTGGGGGTGGCGGGGTGGGGGGCCGGGGCAAGAGGCCAGTCTGGCAAGTTCTGCACACGTGCCCTACCTCTCCGGTCCTGTTTGCTACCACTCAGCCAGCTACCGCTCCTGGTGCCCCGGGCACAGGGGACAACACCGCCCAGTCCCACACCATCCCCACCATCGGCTGCAGATCCGACCGCTGGCCGACCGCCAGGCCTTCGTTCCTCGCCCACCTTAGTCTGGAAGCTCCTCTAAAACTGTTCAGCATCCCAGGCACAGGCAGCCTCCGCTGGCAGGGGGGTGGGGGCGGCACAGGAGGGCCACTGGCCAGAGCTGGGTCACCCCTTGCCGCCTCCTCTTCCTCGGCCCCTCAAGATCTTTATCTAGCAAGGCCTTTAGAGAGTCGCAGAGCCCACATCCACGGGGGCTCAGGGCCTGTGCCGTGACATCATTTTGTAACTGGAGTTGGGTTGGGTTCTTGGCGACCCCTCCATGGAACACACTTGGGAAACAATGCTGAAAGGGCAGAGTTTCAGGAGCCTCCGGGGGGCATAGCCAGCCAGCCTCCCCGCAGTGCTGGGCAGGTGGCCACACATCCACCAGCCAGAGCCAGGAAGTCCGAGTGCAGAGCAGTCCCCGTTCCGCCTGGCCTCGCAGCGTCTGACCTGTCACCAGCGGTGAAGAGGCAGACGGCGAGGGAGTCCAGCCTGGGCTTGTGTCTTCCTCCTTGGCTCCATCCTTACGGTTCCAAATCCATGGCCTCCCTCCCTGCCCGACCTCCCCCTCAGCTTCTCGGCTGAGGAGATTCCATTCCAGGGGAACCTCACGAGCCACATCTGTCAACAGGGATCTCTCGTCGTGGCCAGCCACCCTCCCTCCATCTGCGTTCAATAAGGTCCCCTGCAGCCTACTGTCTGAGACGCCATCTTAGTTAGCCCTCAGGGAAATTCCAAACCCAATAAAAGCAGACCCCCTGCTGTGGAGCGGATCCTGACTTCTAGCAACCCTGTAGGACGGAGTAGAAGAGCCCCATAGGGTTTCCTAGGCTGTAACTCTCACGAGAGGGACACTTCCCTGGAGAAGGACATCACGCTTGGTAAAGCCAGCGAAAAGGGATAGACTGACACATGGCTACAACGGTGGCCTTAAGCAGGCAAACTCTCGAGGGTGGCGCGGCACCAGGCACCGTTTGCTTCTGTTGCACGCAGGGTCGCTATGAACTGGAACTGACTGGATGGCGCCTAACAACAGCCCTTGTGGAAGCAGACTGCCACATCTCTCTCCTACGGAGTGGCTGCTGGGTTCAAACCACCAACCTGTGGGTTAGCAATCAAGCGTTTAACTGCTGCACCACCAGGGCTCCTTATGCTTCTTGGCCTCAGTGACCTTTCTGTCGCTCAGTCTCACCCTGGCCAATTAACTGTGACCAACGAGGCCCTGGGCTGGGAAGGGAGTGGAGTGGAGGCCTTGTGATTGCCAGGTGAGGCCAGTCATCATCTTAATCTGCATGGCTGGCACTCAGCAAGCATGACCCTAAGCCAGTGCCCCAGGTCCCTGGGATGGGCAGGTGAGTTTGGGCCCATAGGGACAAAGAGGCTTTCTGGAATGGCCCACTTTTCTCTCTCCCTCTCTTTTTTTTTTTTTTTTTAAATTATGGTGAGTGTGTGGGAGCTCTGGTGGTGTAGTGCCTAAGGCACTTAACTGCTCACCAGAAGGCTGGCGGTTCAAACCCACCAGCCACTTCTTGGAAGGAAGATGGGGCAATCTACTTCCATAGTGATACTGCCTTGGAAACGCAAGGAGGGGTCGCTATGAGTCGGGTCCGACTCGATGGCACATAATAACAACAACATAGGTAACAGGTCACTGATCATTTCCACAATCTTCCCGAGTACAGTTCCGTGACACCGACTACATTTATCATGCTGTTCAACCATCACCATGAACATCAGAGTTTTTCCATCACCCTCAACAGAATCTCAATGTCTCCCATCACACCCCCAACCCGTTAACCACTAATAAGCTTTGGTCTCTACCCAGGTACCTAGTCTAGGTATTTCATGTAGGTGGGAGCATACAACATTTGTCCTTTCGTGACTGACCCGTTTCACTTGGTGTAACGGTTTCAAGGTGTATCCAAGCTGTGCCATGTGTCAGGGCTTCATTTCTCATTATGGCTGAGGTATTCCATCGTGCGGATGGACTCCACTGTGTTTATCCATTCACCTCTTGATGCACATTGAGATTCTTTCCACCTTTGGCTATATGGGTAATGCTGCAGTGAACTTGATAAAAAGTATCCTTTTACTTCTTTTGGGCATATACCTAGGAGTGGCATTGCTGAGTCATGTGGTAATTCTATGTTTAGCTTTTTGAGCAAATGCCAAACTGTTTTCCACAGCAGCTGCACCATTGTATATTTCCACCAGCAGTGGCTGAAGGTTCTAGTTTCTCCACATCTCCAACACTTATTATTCTCCATTTTTTTTAACCATAGCCATCATAATGTGTATAAAGGGCTATCTCATTGTGGTTTTGATTTGCATTTCCCTAATGACTAACAAAGAAGCTCTGGTGGCGTGGAGGTTAAAACACTGGGCTGCTAACCAAACGGTCAGTGGTTGGAATCCACCAGCTGCTCTGTGGAAGAAAGACAAGGCAATCTGCTTCTGTAAAGATGTACAGCCTTGGAAACCCGAGGGTGCGGTTCTACTCTGCCTTGTAGGGTTGCAATGAGTCGGAATCGACCCCATGGCAGTGGGTTTGGGTTACTGACTAATGATGCTGAACATCTTTCCGTGTCTTGTTGACCACTTGAATTTCTTCTTCGGTGACTTGTCTATTAAGTGCAGAATCGGTCACTTCTTGTGGCTGTACCCCTTTTGTGGTTTCAGCCCACCTGCCCTAGTGTCTCTGGGCAGGGAAGGTGAGTCTTGGGCACAAACAACCAAGAAGCTTCCTGGTCTAAGCCTCTTGTTGTGGCTGAGTCCCTTGTGC
Organism: Orycteropus afer afer; assembly: GCF_000298275.1. Lineage (NCBI taxonomy): Eukaryota > Metazoa > Chordata > Mammalia > Tubulidentata > Orycteropodidae > Orycteropus > Orycteropus afer. Next base: position 1,882,055 of record NW_006921882.1, read on the forward strand.
CCATAGCACCCACTCTGGTTCTTAGGTCCAAAGGGGACAAAGGAGCTTCCCAGCTGAGGCCCCTCTGACCTTGTGCGTCTGCCAGCTTACATGCCCGGGATGCTGGCTCTGCTCGCCTTATGTCTTCTACACATGGCTGACCTTCTCAGAGCATCCCAAGGCTTCTTCTGAGCATCCCGGGTCTCCCAGCATTACGTGGAGAACCTCATAACCGGGACAGAGTCAGGAACCAGAGCCCCAGACATCACAGCAGCCTGAGGGAGCCCTTTCCTGCCACGGCTCCTGTCTCCCCAAGTTGTAAGGTACATGGTTAGACTTTGCCACCATTGGAGCCCTGACTGTAAGTCTAAGCTAAGTCTTGGGGAGCCCCTATCTCCCCAAGTTGTAGAATGCGTAGCTGGACTTGGGCCCCATTGTGACCCTCTGTGGGTGCTCAGGGGGTCCCTACTATCTTCATGCACAATATTGAGACCACTTTAGTTGTTCTTTAGTGATGATGAGCGTTTCACTTTTTCTTTAAAGGAGACCAGCTCCTACCCCTGGTGAAATCACAGGGGCGACAGGGCCTGGGTTCTTCTTCAGCCTGGTGGACTCGACCCACTTCAGTCATGGAGGCAAAGGATGGTTGCTGTGGGAGGAGGGCTGTCCCAGTCAGGCCTCAGCCCCCAAGTCCCTTTCCACACCTCTGACATTGCAGAGCACGGGACACCTGTTCTGGCAAACACATCTAGAACCCTGCTTGCTCCCTCCTGCCCTCCACCTGGGGTTCACCTGACCTCTCCCGGGTCAGATGAGAGCCCCAATCCACAAGCTAATGTCCAAGAAGATAAGAGTCAAGTCAAGGCAGAACCCCAGGCCCACGCTGCTTCAGGGGCAGGTCTTCAGACAAGGGCTGAACCCAGTGAACTTCCGATGCTGACTGAGTGCTGACAAAGCACGTGACTTCTGCCGTTGCGACCTCTTTCTGCTCTCACAACAGCTGTGGGTCCAGCCAGGTTCCCAGTCCCACTTGTATCCTTGGTGGGTTACCTCAGTGTCTTCAGGGCGCTCAGTCAATAGAGACGCAAACCAGGTAGCCATTTTGATTTTTGAGTGCTGGGAGGGCCGGCAGATCCAAGGGCTGTGAGAAGGGCTGGGTGCCCTCTCGACCGTGGGGTGAGCCGTGAGCAAAGGTTGGGAGACTCCTCACAAAGCTTACAAAGCTGAGGAGGCCACTTGCCGGCCTGCTGACAAGGCCGCCCACTCACCCGAAGCAGGAGGGAGGAAGAAGTTCTGGAGTTTCGAAACCAGGTTCTGGGGGGGGCTCTCTTCTGCTTTTCGCTCTCCACTTGACCCCAAAGGGTTTGTTGGAAGGAAGCCTCCTCCAGAGACGTGGGAAATCACAACATGGACAATGAGGCCTGTCTGAGTGGAATTTCCCTTCCAGGCACTTTTGGGAGAGTCTCCCCCTCCTTCTTGCCAAGGGTAAACATCTGTCCAGAAAGGGGCTTTTGGGGTCCGGCTTCAGGAAGGCAGGCCAGGCCTAATGCCGAGAGGACGGCGGCCCCTCCGCGGACCTGGGAGGACTCCTGGAGAAGTCCTGGCCTTCAAGTAGGACAGGGCAGGTGGCCGGGGTCCCAAGAATGCAGGGCCGGGTGCCCCTCAGGTCCTGAACCCCCGACCCCCGTGGCAGGGCACCCGGAAAGCGAATCCAACACGAGGCCCTCCGTCACCGAGCCAGGGTGGCCAGAGGTGGTGTTTACCTTGGGGGCCAGGTCCGAGATCTGGCTCCAAGGCCGCGGTGCACGACCCGCGCCTGGGCGGCGGGCCCCGTCTACACGGCCCAGAGCGCGCAGTGGGATGCGGGGCGGGGCCCGGGTCACCGAGGTCGGGACAGCGTTGGACCGCCCCGCCCCGGGGGAGTGTCCCGGGCGCGGCCGCCTCCTTAAGGGCCGGTAGCGCGTGGGCCGGGGTGGGGAGCGGAGCCGGCGCGGGACCCGGAGCGCACCCGGAGCGAGACCCGGAGGGCACCCGGAGCCGTGCAGCATGGCGTCGTGCGGGGCGCGGCCGTGGGCGCTGCTGCGGCTGGTGCTGCTGGCGGGCGCGGCGCGGGCCGGCCTCTACTTCCGCCCGGGCCAGAGCTGCTACCGCGCCTGGCGCGGGGACCCGCTGGCGGCGCAGGGCCGCAGGTGGGGGCCGGGCGTGGGACGGGGGCGCCCCTCCTCGGGCTCCGGGGCCCAGACCCCGCGGCCCGAGAGCTTGGGGTCAGAGCCAGCTGGCCTTTGCGGCGCTGGACAGGCCTCTGAGCTCCACCTGCCTGGCGTCTGGGCCCCGGCCCTAGCCTCCTTATTTTGGAGAGCTTACCGCACTTCTCTCATGGCTAAGGACTGTCTCCTTCCCCTTCTTAGTGCTGTAGGCCCCAGGAGGGTGGGAAAGGCGTGAGCGCCAGGGTGGGCCCCTGTGGCCACGGTCCCTGGGGGTGCCCCACTTCCCAGAGGCCCCTGGGCTGATTTGGGTGGTGCTGCTCTCTGCCTAGAACCTACCCTCGGCCTCACGAGTACCTGTCACCGTCGGACCTGCCCCAGAGCTGGGACTGGAGGAACGTGAAGGGTGTCAACTATGCCAGCATCACCAGGAATCAGCACATCCCCCAGTACTGTGGCTCCTGCTGGGCGCACGGCACCACCAGCGCCATGGCAGGTAGGTGCCCAGGACAGCTGGGCTGCAGCACCAAGGCCTGCCTGGCGGCCCCGCACCAGCACAGGGGCCGGCAGGGGCCCAGGGGCCAGGAGCCCGTGACCCCAGGCTGGGGCCAGCCTGGCCCAGGCGTGTCTGAGCCCAAGGGGCTGGCCATACCCCTCGACCCCCACCTCCACTTTCTGAGAAGCAGCTGCCCACAAGGGCACAGCTGGATTGTGGGGGGTCTCCACAGACGAGTGGTCCCAGCAAGGCCCGGAGTGGCAGGCAGGACCAGGCTGAAGCCTAGCGAGAAACAGCCCCCCGGTGTCCTCCCTCCCTGAAAGCTGTGACCCCAGCCACTCTGGACTGAAGCAGAAGTGCCCAGTCACCCAGCCCCTGCGGCATTTGGGGACAGAGAAGTGAAAGTGTCTCCAGCAGCAGTTAATATTTGAAGGGGTGGAGTGAGGGCCGGTGGCTGCAGCCTGACTTTGCCCTGGCCCAGCCCCACCCACGGATCAGTCTTTCTGGTCTGAACCCTAGGAGTGCTGCTGGCACAGTGGTAAGGCATTTGGCTGCTAACCAAAAGGTGAGCAGTTGGAAACCACCAGCTGCTCTGAGGGAGAAAACTGAGGCCGTCTGTTTCTGTGAAGACGGACAACCTTAAACACCCTGTGGGGCAGTTCCACTCTGTCCTATAGGGTCACTAGGAGTCAGAATCCACTTGATGGCAGTGGGTTAATCTGAGCCTTAGTCTGGTGGCACAGTGGTTAGCACCCAGCTGTAATAAGAGGTCAGTAGTTTGAAGCCATCAGCGCAAGGGAGAACAGTGGGGACTCTCTGCTTCTGAAAAGATTGACAGCCTTGGAAACCCTATGGGGCAGTTCCACTCTGTCCTCTAGGGGCGCTATGAATCCACTCGAATCAACTCGATGGCAAGGGGTGTGGGTTTAATCTGAACTTTAACCTCTGGCCACAGTGGGCTGCAGGCCTGTGGTGAAGGGACCCAGGGGAACTGGAAGGCACTCCCTGAGGAGCAGGCCGCCTGCTGCAATTGGCCAGAGAGAGCGAGCGAGCGAGAGCATCCATTCCTGCTGTAAAACAGGTCTCCAAACCAGCCGTGGGCCTCAGTCGGCCAAGGCCTGGGCGGGTGGCTGCACCCTGTGCCTGGGGTTCCCCACTGGGGACTCTCCGCGGCCAGCATCCTCCCCAGGCAGGCCTGTTGTAGGAGTGGCCTTGGTTAGCGGGTTTCAGTAACAAGTGTGGTTGCTGGCCCTTGCCCAGGTGTGCTGATCTCACTGAAGCCTGCCAGCTGCCCCGATGGGCCCGGATTTGCAGGTGAAGAAACTGAGGCTCCTTGACGGGGAGACCTTGTGGACCCCGTCTTTAGGACCAGGGATTTCTGCTCTGGGGTGGAATCAGGACCAGACAGGCTGTCTCCGGACCCTGAGCTGCTCAGCTGTAGCTGTGGCATCTGGCGAAGTCTCCCCAGTGGCCCAACTCCATTTCCCCTTGGGGACCCGTGAGAAGGAAGCCCCTGGACGCAATGCAGTTCTGAACCTTCCGGAAGGTGAAGGAAGGAGACTGGTGGCCTGAGGCCCCACTGTGAAGTGCGGAGCCCCAGGAGAGGCTAGGCAGGCCCCAGAGAATGCAGGACCAGAGCCTGCACCCCAAGTGGGCATTGAGGCGTGGGGCTGAGAGATGGGGGGAAAGGGCAGAGGACTGCCCATTGAGGAACTGAAAGGGCCTCTGTGGGGGAGGATGAGGGTGGGGCAAAGAGGAGAGGGGAGAAGTGGAAGGGTGGCCTGGGGCGGAAGCCCTGAGGGATCTTAAGGAGGGACCGCTATGTGCAGTGAGCAGTGAGCCTGTCAAAGACTGCAGGTGGCTGGAGGGAGTGCAGGCCCAGGGGCTCCACCCCACTGTGTGCTGGAGTGACGTCTCGGTAGACGTGGCTTCGGTCCTTTACTTGGGCCTGTAACATCCCCCAGCAGCAGGGCCCTGAGAAAGCAGAAGGCCCCAGAAGGGGCCTTCCATGGGCACCCATCCATTGGTCACCCAGCCCACCTGGGCCACAGTTCCCAGGGGTAACCGTCAGTGCCCCACCCGAGACGCTGCATGGTGTGCAAGCAGGAGGCCCAGCCTCTCACTCACTGCCTTGTTGGCGCCAAAGCGAGCCAAGTTCTCCCCAGAGATCAAGTGAGCGGGACACCCCAGGGCCCCATCTGCCCCCAGTGCTGCCTCACGTCTGGCTCCACCGTCTATAGCCTCTCCCCTTCTCCATCACGAGCCCACTCCAGCTCCTGACACCTGCACTGCCCACTGGGGCCCCCACGGTGACAGCTACAGTGGGCAGCATGTCCTAGTGGCTGGACTGCATCTCAGGACAGTTTCCTCACTGTCGACCACGCTCTCCTGCCACCTCCCTCCTGCCAGCCTCTGAGCACTGGGCCTCGCCTCTCAGGACCCCACCCTGAGCTTAGCCTTTGCTTCTCACGCTCACGGCTGAAGAGCCCTCCATCCATCCGTCTCCCCCCACCCCACAGCTGCCCCATCTCAGTGGATGCGATGTCACACGTTGGTTCCTGAGGGCAGCCTAGGTCACCTGTGCCCTCTTTGTCGTGTGGCCCTCACACGACCCACTGATAACTTCGCCTGTTCTTCCTTCAAAACACGTCAGCCTGCAGCTTCCCCCTGGCACTGTCACACCCACGCCTTCCACCTGGACGCCCGCACCAGCTTCCCACTCGGGCTTCCTGCTTCCGCCCTGGCCTCCCTCCTGTCGTCTCAGACACTGAGAGTGAGCCTGTCAAAACCCGAGGCAGGACACGTTGCTCTACTCGGAACCCTCCAGCGGTCTCCCTCCCTCCCCACCCCCTGTGGCCATAGCCTTATACGCTCGGGCCAGGGCGCTGGGGAGAAGGAGGCCCCGGAGGCAGGGCATTCGTAGGCGGGTGGCTGGCACGCAGCAGCCTGGCCAGGGCTCGGGCTCATGGGTGGCAGGGGGTGGCGCCTGGCCTGACCCCACCCCATCCCTGCAGACCGGATCAACATCAAGAGGAAAGGCGCGTGGCCGTCCACCCTGCTGTCTGTGCAGAACGTCATTGACTGCGGTGACGCAGGGAGCTGTGAGGGTGGCAGCGACCTGGCGGTGTGGGTCTATGCCCACACGCATGGCATCCCCGACGAGACCTGCAACAACTACCAGGCCAAGGACCAGGGTAGGCCCTGCCCTCCACCCCTCCCAGCACCCCGGAGGCAGGCCCCAGCCGCGCGAGGGGTCAGGGCAGCGGTGGGGCTGGCACCCTCCTGGCAGGGAGGCTGTGGGAGCCCCGGCAGCCCCGTCCTCACAGGATGCCATGACCTTCGTCCCGGGGAATGAATGGAGACACTGGGGCAAAGCGTCGGAACTCCGGTGTGCCGGCCTTTGGGGTGTTTCTGTTTTTAGCGTTTTACTGTGATTTGGGCCAAATTCTACAGAGCAGATCCATTTCCCATTCAGCAGCTCATGCACATTGCCTCCTGACGCTGATTGCAGTCCCTGTGACGTAACAGCTCTCTTCCCACTTCCTCCCTGTTACTTTTTCCCTGCGCCCTTTTCTGTGCATTCCTGCCCCCTGAGGCGCCTCAGAGCTGGAAGCCAGCAGTGAGGGACCGGCCTGGGCCTGCTGTGGGGGTGGGGGTGGGGGTGGGGCGTGGGACCACTGTGCTCAGCACGCTCCTCTTGGGCTGTTCCCCTTCGCCACTGGAGGAAAGCCAAGTCCCAAGCCTGTCACTGGTGCCTTCAAGTCACGGTCCCCGTCAGCCCACCCTCACAGCCAGTGTGGAGAGCTGGGGAGTGCTTGAGAAAGGTGGGGCGGCAGGGAAAGGGTGCGGGACACCTGGGTGCCCTCCTCCCGCCACACCCCCACCCCAGCCTCCACAGCTAAGGTCTGCTCCCAGCTCCGGGCCCTCCGAGGTGGCGTGGGCATCCCTTGCCCCACCTGCCAGCCGTGCTGCTCAGGCGAGTCCTCTGGTAGATGGCGGGCTGGCTGGTCCCCGGCGCCGACCTGCCCTACCCTACCCGAAACAGTGTTGCCACCCTAGGCTAAGCCCCTCTGACTCCCCCAGCACGACAGAGCAGGTGGGACCACAGCCTGAGGGTTTGCAGTAACCAGACCTGTCTGAACTGGTAATGTAGCCACCCACCCACCATTTCCAGTTGTGCTGAGAACTGGGCATTTGTGTCCAAGGGACAGTTAACCCAACAGTTTCACCCTCAAGGAGGGTACTGTCCGGGGGAAGAGGGGGCAGGTGTGTGACCATGCAGACCCAGGTGACAGCAGAGCACAAGTGGCGGACAAGGCCAGAGCAGGGCAGATGGAGGGCGGGGGGCAGGCTGGCGGGGGTGGGAAGCAGGAAGGGCTCACAGCCTGAGGGTTTTTTCCCTTTAATTCTCATGCCTCCCCTGACCAAGGTAACAGCATAGTTCTTTTTCAAATACATTATCCCATTTATTCAGTAGCCAGCAATGCTGTTGGTGGTAGCCTGTGATAGAACCATCCCATTACGTGCTAATGACTTGATTACACTCCATCTTCAGCTAGAGTATGTGAAAGGACTTCACAGGGCAGGGAAGAGCTGACCTCTGCGCCTGTTGTTGCTGGCCTGGCGGGTGGCCTGGAGTCGGTTCTGACTTGGAGCCCGCGGAGCGGCTGCTGGGCCTGCGCCCCCCTCGCCATGCTTGCCGTGCGTGGGCCCGCCGTTGCAGCCATGTGTCAGTCTGTCTCATGGAGGGTCCTCAATCTGCTCCTTTACCAGGGCCGGCCCCTCCTGAGAACATGTCCAGACACCCGAGAGCAAGGCCAGCAGAAAGGGGAGCGTTAGCTACTGAACGGGAGGCTGGGGCGGGGGCGGGCGGCCTTGGGGGGCCGGGCCCCTGCTGAGCGGGGCCGAGCAGACTCCCCTGCTGACACCCCTCCCCCTCCCCCCCCCGCAGATTGTGACAAGTTTAACCAGTGTGGCACGTGCACAGAATTCAAAGTCTGCTACACCATCCAGAACTACACCCTGTGGAAGGTTGGCGACTACGGCTCCGTCTCCGGGCGGGAGAAGATGATGGCGGAGATCTATGCCAACGGCCCCATCAGGTAGGAGCACCTCTGTGCCAGGCCAGCGGCCCGCTTGCGGCCCCCTCCGTCTGGCCAGGCTGACTCACCAGGCTTGAGACCCAGCTACCACAAGACCCATCTCAGCTCCGTAGCTTTCTCCAAAGGAAGGTGAACTATTAATGAGTTTGCCTCCCCAGGATTGGTAAGCTTTAACAAGTCTGTATGTACATACATGAACAAGGAGCCCTGCTGGCAGGGTGGTTAGGCACTCGCTGCAAACCACAAGGTTGGTGGTTCAAACTCACCCAGAGGCTGTGCAGAAGAGACCTGCTGATGAGCTTCCATAAAGATTAACCCGTTGTCACTGAGTCAATGCCAACTCACGGTGGCCCTACCGGACAGAGCAGAACTGCCCCATAGGGTTTCCAAGGCTGCCGCCTTTGTCCTATGCAGCAGCTGGTGAGTTCAAACCAGTGGCCTTTTGGTTAGCAGCTGAGTGCTTAAGCACTGCACCACCAGGGCTCCTCTGTAAAGATGACAGCCTAGGAAACCCCGTGGGGCAGTTCTACTGTCACACAGGGTTGGGGAGTCGAAACTGATTCAATGGCACCAAACAGAATGTATGAATACATGTGAAGGGGGTACAAAGCTGTGCCAAGTGCTTTGGGCAGGGTCATGCAGTTTCAGGAGAGAGGATGCTAAGTGAGGAACCAGTGTGCCCTCAGACTCACCTGGTAGGCCCTCTAAGCTGGGTTGAATGATGGGGGCAGATCACGCTGGAGGGCAGCCTGGTCTTAGATCACTGCTTGTTGGACTGCTTGCCCTCAGCTGCGGAATCATGGCCACAGAGAGCATGGACAACTACACCGGTGGCATCTACGCGGAGTACAATGTGGCGGCCTTCATAAACCACATCGTCTCGGTGGCCGGGTGGGGCGTGAGCAACGGCACGGAGTACTGGATCGTCCGCAACTCGTGGGGCGAACCCTGGGTGAGCGCCTCTGCCGGCCCTCTCTCCCCAACAGGAAGTCCTGAGTGATCATGCCTGCTCAGGGACACGCTCAAAAACCCCGACTTCGGGGCTGCAGTCCCGTGACTTCCGCTTGTCACCAGTGGTCTGTCCCCACTTTCTTAAGCACACGTCTAGAATGTCCCTTTTCAGTGGTTCTACCGGCTTGGTGGCCCAGACTCTGGCCCTGACACGGGGGTGTCCTGCTCGCACCTGGGGCCTCGCCTTGGCACTAGCTGCACTTTGGGGTGGATGCTCCCCTGCTGAGGGCCGTCCTGTGCACTGCAGGGTGTTTAACATCCAGGGCTCCTACTGCCGGAGGTCGGCCGGCCCCGTACCCCCAACCTCACGCCGCGTGCTGACTTTGCCAAATGTCCCTCGCAGGACCAGCAGCCCTGCGTGAGAACCACAGTTTTAGGGGTTTCAGTTTAGTTTATTCCCTTTCAGCCACACACTCCTTTTCCTGTCATGGTTTCACACTCTCCCATCAGGCTGTGTAGTTTTTTCAACTACTGTTGAGTTGGGTGAAGTTAATTAGCGCCGAGTGGAGTTTCTTGGACCTGGCATCCACCGTGAGCAGCGCTGGGCAGAGGTTAGTGTGGGAGACGAAGTGCCAACCCTGCGTGCTGAGTGGCAACGAGCAGGGTGTTAATAGGCAGATAAACGTTCTGTCACATTCATCAGCTTTTGGCAAACAGGTCCCCGTACCCCTCACGTTAAATATCAGCCAAGCCCCGTACTTCACCAAAGGCATTTCTCATCGGGGTCATGGGAAGGGCTGGAGGGGAGCTGGGGCGACTGGATACACAGGTGGAGGCCGAGAGCACCACGCACCTGTCCGCCGCGAGCGGAGGGGGTCAGGGGAGGGAGACTGGGGAGGTCACTCGATGCCCCACTTGTCCCCACAGGGCGAGAGAGGCTGGATGAGGATCGTCACCAGCACCTACAAGGGCGGGAAGGGGAACCACTACAACCTCGCCATCGAGAAGGCCTGCACTTTCGGGGACCCCATCATTTAAGGTGCCATCTCTGGAGGAGAGCCTGTTACGCATACGCTCATGGATGTAACTGGGGTGGGGGCGGGAGGAGCTGTAGTTATCCACACCAGCGGGGCTGCCTGGTGGGAGGGCATGGGGTCATATTCGGTCTCTGACGGCCGAGTGTGGGTCTGGGAGGGGCACCTGCCAGGATGTGGACAGTGCTGTGGCAGAGTCCCTCAGAGTCTGAAGGGGGAAGACTTGAATGGTCACCGGGATGCCTTGGCAAGGATGGGCTCTGCGGATATTAGCTTGTTTGGTCTCGGGTTTCAACTGATGGCTTTGCATTTTGTCTGGCAACCGCGGTCAATTCGTGGCAAAGTCATTCAGGTTTTTCACCAGTTGTTATGTCACCCTGGAGTCAACGGGGAGAAGGGAGGTAATTTCTAATTGCCCAGGTCATGAATAAAAAATGACTTCACACAAGAACTGAGCCTGAACGTGCCTGACACACATGAGCACAACCCAACGTGAACTGCCCTTTCCGCCGGCAGAAAGCTCTTTTTAAAAACTAGCTTTAATTTACTAACAGTAATTACAATAAAACAAGGATTCACTGATGTGCTTCTGAAAACATGTAAAAGTCAACTTAGAAGGCAGTTCATTTTGACATCTGTTCTTACAGGTTACACTCTCATGTCTCAGTTTCTGAGCCTTTCTAGCCCTGGGCCCGAGCATGGGGTCCTGCAGGAAGGAAAGCCCAGTTCCCACACCAGGGAGACAACATGGTCACCAGGGTGACAGGGTGGCACCAGACTCACAACAGAGAGGGCGTCCATGGTTCCCCACACCTACTGACAAGTACCCCCTCTTCCCAGAGTCCATTTCCAGGGTGCTGGGCTAGCCTCTGCGAGAGTTTCTTGAAAGGGCTTTTCCACGACTGTTCTGGAAGGTTCCGTCTCAGTTCTCATCAGTTCACCATGATGAAGTTAGATTTGCAGTGAGCTTTAACAGAAGAGAAACGGACTGGGTTAGAAACAGGCGGGAACACGCGTCCTGTCGTGAGGGCACGCTGGCGCACCTACCGATGAATTCCGTGACAGGGTCATGCTCGCCTTCGGTTCTGATGGTGCCGGCGATGCTGTCATTCTCCAGGATGGGCAGGAAAAGCTGCACGAAGTCGGAGGTGTACGGAGGCGCGATGACATCCAGCACCTAGGAGGGAAAGCTCCGGGCTGCACGCTCCTCTCAGCAGCACGTGCGGGCATCGCACAGACAAACGGAGGGAATGGCCACGGTGGGGACGCAGCACCCACCCTTCCACTGGCTTCCTGCTGCCAACACCAGCCTGGAGCAGGAAGAGCCCAGTGTGGCAATGGTAAAAGCCCGGGCTCCAGCAACGGGCAGGGAGGCAGCGTGGGGTCAAGAGGTCTCACTGTCTCCTCATGGTTACCAGGAAGGAGTTCTCAGAGGTAGACATTAAACGGCTCCCTTACACCCCCAGCAGGCAGCGTGAGGGTAACCAGTGTGAGCCAAACAGTGTGGTGCTCACCTCAGTGACAAAATAGCGAATGAGGGAGATGTCGGTGTCCAGCTTCTCCAGACACTTCCGGATGTAACTGACCACAGGAAGTACATAACCTCGGCTCAGCAGGTGAACCATCCTGTCCAACAGGGTCTTCTTCAACTCGAGCTGCAGGCACGGGGGGCCGAGGAGCCCGTCAGAGCGGGACCCCACCCCGTGCAGTCCCCACGGGCCCCGGGGCCACTGCTCACCTGCTCCATCACATCCAGCTGCGAGTGCTCCGTCTCAAAGAGCTTAACGAGCAGCTGCAGGACCTGGGGGTGCAGGAGCTGGTGGCAGGTGCTGATCTGCAAACAGGCCGGGCGCCTCGCTGAGCAGGTGGCCGCACGCCGGCTCACGCTCGCTCAGTGCACAGGCAGCAGCTGCCACTGTTCCCACCACCGAAGCCAGGGCATCGCTGACGAGGACGGCCCGGACTTAGGCAGCTTCCAGGCCAGTCCTCATTCTCCCGCTAACTCTTAGTGAAAACAGAGACATCTCAGGCTCAGTGGGACAACCTGCGTTTACTGGGGAGACAACTGGCTTGGCAGAGGACGTCTTCCAATCGTGGAAGTGCCACTGCTGCGCTGGCAGCACAGGGACCCCGGGCACGCCCGCCTACCTCATCCAGCAACGCCAGGTGGACCGGGGTGTGGTCAGTCTGCAGCTGAAAGTACCTTGGTTCTGATACGGTCCAGTCCACCCACTTTAAGACACCCATCGCCACCACTGGGAACCTACAAGCGAACGAGGGAGTGCTGCCTGTTAACAGACACTTTAAAACACCAACACAGGCTGAGAAAGCACTAAGGAAGGGTCAGGAAAGTTTTTTCTCTCTGTCTCTCTCTCTCTCTCTCCCACACACACACCCCCGCCCCCATCAAACCGCCCCATCAAGCCCCTCTCCACTCGCCTTCCAAGTGGGAAGCTGACCAGGGAGAACAGTTTGATGACATCAGTGCCCTCTCAGGCCCCCTGCTCAGTTCTCCGTTCCCTTTAAACTACAAACTACAGCGCACGAAGGCCAGCGCTCAGGGGGCCTGGTGAGCAGGGCTGACGTCTACCTGGCCGCCTCCACCTCTACAATAAATGAATAGGCAGCAGGTCTGGGGACACCTACTGACCTCATGACATAAACACAAGTCAGCCCAAGCTAGCAAGTCTTCGCCGGTCAAACTTTTTACCATCAATAACCCCCTTTCTTCAATCACTTTCCTAAGCCTGGTTGGTGTTCCTGTTTCTTAGCCCATTTTGTGAACACCTGAAAATCACGCCAGCTGCCAAAGCCACTCAAAGTTGCCTGCGTCCATCCGAGGAGAGACAGCAGGGTCAGACGAACGAGGGCTCTGGTGCTGCGGTGTCTGCTTCTCTCTCTCTCGGCGCTTCCCCCCAGGACTGTGCCGAGCAGGGTTCCCCCCACCCACCTGATGCACTGGTATAGCGTGCTCAACTCGGCCACCAGCTCTGAGGCCCCTTTGTTCTCATTGCAACACAGGCTGTGAACAGTCTCCACAGCTTTTGATGTTGACTTCAGTTCATCTTTATTGATGCTGACGCGCTTGTTCTGAAACACACAGAAAGAGGCAGCTCCCGGTGGAGCAGACGTCCACTGCTGGGCTTATGGGAACCCTCACTAACTGCAAACCAAGGCGCTCTGGTGGAACACTGGCTACAGCATTTGGCTGCCAATCCAAAGGTTGGTAGTTCAAATCCTCTAGCTGCTCCATGGAAGATAAGGCAGTCTACTTCCATATAGACTGTTGTTGTTATGTGCCATTGAGTCAGCCCGACTCATAGCGACTTCTCCTTGGGTTTCCGAGGCAGTATCACTACGGAAGTAGATTGCCCAAACTTCCCTCAGAGGAGTGGCTGGCCATAAAGACTATAGCCCTTAAAACCCTCTGGGGCAGTTCCATTTTGTCCTCTAGGGGCACTGTGAGCCAGAATCAACTCCATGGCAGTGGGTTTGGTATGGGCTTTGCTTCCATGAAGAATACAGCCTTAGAGACCCTGTGGAGCAGTTCCACTCTGTCCTCTAGGGGTGCTGTGAGAGTCGGAATCGACCCCACGGCAGTGGGTTGGGGCGTGTTTGGCTCTGCAAACCCACTTCCCTATTTCTGATGCCAGGAGTCAATTTGTCAAACCTCACAGTCCCACAATGTATAGGAACAAAAACCCAGTAAGACTGGTATCTGGCTGTGGCTTCGTTTCTTTAGTCAAATTCACATTACGGTCTGCAGAAGGACTGTAGCCACTACTACACACATTCCTTGAGGCGTTTAGCGCTTTGACTGCTCTACGCACAAACAGGACAAGTGACACTTCTGACACTAGAACGATTCAGGGTTTCCTGCAGCCCAGACTCCCCAGTCACACCATGGCAGAGGAGGGGATCTGTCCATGGAGGTCCGAGTGCCCACAGCTCTGCTCATACCTTCTTCCAGGCCTCCACCACGCTGGCCGCATATGCCAAGATGTGGATGTACTTATGCTTATGGTCCTGGTTGATCCTGGCCCCTGGTTTAAAGAGCGACTGCATGAACAGGTCCAGGAAGGCTGGCACTCGGATCTGCAGATACAACAGTGCTCCTCTGAAGGGAACCAGGACACGACGGGGGGTCCACACTCACTCACAGACACGACGTATGGTGGTGCCCGTCTGTTCGACGGCCAGCCCCAGCAATGCCCTGTACACAGCAGGTGCTCAAATATGCCTGAGGGCTGAGAGTGTGATGGGGGCAGAAGCTACCAGAAAAGTGACGGCTATATTTCAACAGGAAACCGTACTCCATTAACTTAGGAGAATTACAGAAGCATGGACATTCCGATATAACCCTTCCAACAGTATCAGAATCACTATGGTTTATGAAAGTGAGAAGCGACTTGGGGGAAAGGAAGTCTCGATGCTCAGGGGACCCTCAGTTGAGGGTGTGCAAACTTCAGGACTGGGTCGTGGTGGAGGCCGAACGGCATCAGGAAGTAGCAACCCGTCCGTGTAGATCGTAGGAACACCGAATGTTTCATCACCTACGTATTTACCATGAAAAGAAAGGAAAAAAAGGCGAGAGGCAGCTTACCAGCTCCACAGGGGGCGGGTCCATGCTGGTGAACATCTTGAACAGGACTGTGATGTCAGCGGGGTTCAGGGCACCTTTGGACAGCATTGCACCCAGGGCCTGGCACGCCCGGGGGTAGGAGGCAGCCGTGCCCAAGGCCAGTGTGATCTGGCTCGCGTCGTGGCCCCTGGCACAGTCACACACACCCGTGAATGGGGGGGCTGTGCACTGCTGGGGCCCCGCTTCTCCCATTTCTGTGGTTTGCCACAGTCACACACACCCATATGAATGAGGTGGCTGTACACTGCTGGGGCCCCGCTTCTCCCATTTCTGTTGTTGCCAGTATACTGACTAGCTGACCCGTAAAACATGTTGAGCCAACTGGGCAAGGAGGACCCCAACAGAGCTCGCAGACTCTATCAAAAACCCCCCACATTCTAGAAATGCCTCATGAAGA
>NW_006921882.1:1897649-1907801 GCF_000298275.1 Orycteropus afer afer
ACCACCACCACCCCCCCGGCAGGGGCGCCTCCCACCAGCCTCCTTTACAGACAAGGGACAGAGGTAGAGGGCTCACGGCAAACTCCGGCAGATTTTTTTCCAGGTTTTCTTCTCCTCCATCTAAAATTGTAGCAAGAGAGGTGCGGAGGACTCTGGAGAACACTTCCAACTGCTGGCAAGCCGTGGAGACGCTGGTGATCTCTCCCTGGTATCCTGCGTCGGAAATCAGCTAAAAGGCACAGAGGTCAGTGCACAAGGTGTCAGCACGCAGGGACCACCGTCAGAAAGCTGGCTTGTCGTCAGTGTCTGGGGAGGCAGAGCCAGTACTGGGAGAGGGCTCGCACAACTCATCGTGCGCCCAACTGCCACTAACGAGATGTGTGACCCAGACCAACCGTTGTTCTCCTCGTTTCTTCATGTGTGAGACGTAGGGGACAGAGCAGGCACTTTGAAAAGGGTCCTTTCTGGCCAGAGCTGCCTCTGTCATAAGCCCCTGCCGAGTCCTAGTGCACAGCCAATGCTGGGCCAAAAACAGAGACAACTCTCGGCCCTGTCTTTCTCCGATTTACGGTTACCAAAGAGAAACAAGACCATCACCAACTGCACAACGCGACCTTTCACGGGCGAGAGAACAGCAAGCACCCCCCGCAGCCGCTCCTCAGCAGGCCTCCTGCCCCACCCCAGGCCAGGGCAGGCCTCACCTTCACTGTGAAGTTGAGCATCAGGCAGTCCGGATGGGCTTCCGCCAGCTTGTAGAAGAGGTCCCGCCACGTGGTGTGCGCGATCATCTGCTCCAACCACGCCGGGGTCTGCAACACACGCCCAGCCCGACGGGACTCTCACCTCGCAGGAGGCGAGGCTGCGCTGTCCGACAGCCACAGGCCGTGAGCCTCGGGAGCCTCTAGCTCTGTCCCAAGTCCCCAGAGCTGGTCACGGCCACACGGTTAGCTGAGCATCACAGCTAGGGCACCTGAATGCCTCTGACAGCTTTTGGACCCTGACTCAACGTCACAGGGGCCACGAGGCACTTGCAGGAGCGCACCAGGGTCCAGCGTAAGCCTGTGTGCAGCGGTACCACGAGCCCACGCAAAACCAGCTGTGTTGCCACAGAGCAGGGTCGCTTATTACTTTGTTTAATGTATTTGTTGTTGGTGTTGTTGAGGATATACACAGTAGAACACGCACCAGTTGCACAGTTTCTGCACATACATTTCAGTGACACTAACATGACGTTCCTCAGACCCTGCAACCACTGTCACTCTGCTTTTCCAAACGGTTCCTCCCCGTCACAGACACTCACTGCCGGCTCAGGTTCCCATCTAACCTTGCGAGTTGCTGTCAGGCTGACTCACAGAGATAGGTCTAAAAGAGCACACTGCTCAAAGCAGACCTGCTTTACCAGTTAAGCTGAACTAGTGTTGGTTTTAGGAAGGCTTTTGGTTTAAGGTTTAAAGATGATCTCAGGGCAACCGTTTTGGGGGTTTTATCCAGCCTCCATGGCTCCAGAAAGTCTGGAGTCCATGAGAATTTGAAATTCTGTACTGATCCAGATTCTTCTACACAATCTTTGATCAAAACATTCAGTAATGGTACCAGGAACCATGCAATTCACCTGGTCATGGTAAAGGAGGCTGTTGGTCATGGTGGTGATGGGACATGCATACCATGAGACAGAGGTAAGTTAAACAGTGCAGGTGGCCTTCCTGTCACCTGTGACGGTGACCAAAGTGCCTCTCAGTCTCCCACCATGTGACTGACAGCCCAGGGCTGCACTCTGAGTCCACCACTCCACCTCGGCCAAAGCCAGGCTTTCCACGGGCTGCTCCCAGCCACCAAGCGGGCCAGGCAGGGACACAAAGGCAGGCCCGTTACCAGGAGACATGGGGCCCTGTGATGGGTCACTGTGGCACACAGCCTCCCACTGCCCCTACCGACCCTTTCTGAGAACTGCTCTGCAATCTAAGACCCCTCCCACCCCACTTTCCTCCCCCCACATCACCTTCCTGGGGCAGACCTGCAGCACCGTCCACCAGCACCCTGGCCTCTGCCTGCCCCTCCCCACGCCCCCGAGGTCTCCTCCACCATCTCTCCCCATTCTTGCACCTGCTTCTCGGAGGGACCTGGATGAACACGGCCCCCGCCCCAACCCTCAGAGGGGTGGGAGGGTGAACCCGCTGCTCCTCCTGCCCACCTCCATTCGTGGGCCTCTCACTACCCTGACCGTGACGTGTGAAGGGCACCTTCTGTCTCCCACCCTGGTGGCAATGCCACACTGTTCTTTGCCTGCACAGTATGGCGCCCAAGGTGCTGGTACTAGGAAGAGACACTATGACATTCCTTCCCCTACACAATATGGCACCCAAAGGGCTGTTTTTAGAGGAAGATACGAGGCTGTTCCTCTGCTTGCACAATACGGTGCAGGTACTAGGGACTGGTACCAGGGGAATGATACCACGCTGTCCCACGCCCACACAGCATGCCGCCTGAGGAGCGGGTATCCCTCACCTCTCCTTCTTCCGTAAAGATAGAATCTGCCTTGCGGGGGTCGAAGTGTTTGATGAGTAAGCTCTTCAGGTGGTTTTCCACAGTCTCCTGCACCTGCAGGGGCTCAACACCTGGAGGAGAACACAGACAGCGACATGGAACAGCCGCCCTCAGCCACGCACAGCACTCCAGAAAGGGGCGTGGCTCTTCCCGGAACGGAGGATCAACACAGCTCCTGTTTAGGGGCATGGCGCGTACACACACTTGCTAATGACGTTAGATGGTAAGGGGCAGGATGTAATACTGTGACACAGAAAAGGCAGTGCCATCTTCCAAACCTCACCAAGGACAAACGGTCAAAACTGGCAGGTGGGAGGTGGAAAAACGTACCCTACAGTAAAGTGGGCGCAGGTGGAGGCCAGCAAGGGGCCCCTCGCACCTAACAGCGGGACAGCTCGCTTCAGGACAGTCCTTCGGTGGTGTCACCTGCACCTGCTCAGTGCACCTGCAGGCGTGCTCTACTTTGGTCATATTAGTGCAAAGCCCTAACTGTAGCCAGTCCCACGCTAGCCCTTATCTGCTGCCTGCTACAGCATGTCCCTTAGAAACACTGCACATCCACGGTCTAACCCTGCAATTCACCAGCACGGCAGGGAGAACAGCTGACGAGAAGCATGACTGCCTGCGCGCTGCTCCCCTCAGCGACGGAATCAAGGTAAGAACCAAGCAGGTGGGGATGGGCAAGAAGCCCGGCCTCCACACAGACGACACCTACACCCCGGAAAACCAGAGCACCTTCCCAACGGGCCAGCACACCCAGAATCCAACAGCCCGTCAGAAAGGTCTGTTGAAAGGGGAGGGCTAGCAAGGACGGGGCCTCGCACCTGTCTGGATGAGCCACTCGGCCAGCAGGTTCACGGTCTGGGCCACAGCGGTGTAGTTCTCTGACAGCAGCTGGATAACATTCTCTGGAGACCCTCCCGCCTGAAAATACCTAGAGAGAGCGAGAGGAGCTGGAGCAGCACCGCGACTGCAGGTGGCCTGAGGGGGCGGTAAGAGGCTCAGGATGAAGGCAGGCATGTGACGAAGACTGTTCAAGGGGGGCCTACCACCGTCCATGCCAGGAGCACAGTGGGGACCCTTTCACACACCGTCTTCTGGCTCGACTGCAGAGGTGTGCGTAAACCACCACCCCATCCTCCCAACACAGACAACCATCCGCACACACCTCTTCAGCGTGTTAAAGATGGAGGGCTCCATTATATAATCACGGGTAGAGAATTTATGGAGGCATTCCTGCTGGACCTCGGCGTCATCTTCTCCCTCTCCATAGTCATCCTCCTGCTGGGGGCAATGCCATTAATATGAATATTCCAAACAATCTCACCTTGTTGTTGGGGGCTGTCGATTCTGACCCCCGTGCCCCGTGTGAGAGAGTGGAGCTGCCCCTTAGGGTATCCTAGGCTGCAATTTTTACAGGAGCAGACAGCCAGGGCTTTTCTCCCACAGAGCCACTGGGGGTTTGCACCACCGAGCTCTCGGGCGGCAGCTGAGCACTTTAACTGCTGCGCCCACCTTACAGCCGCGTAGCACTGTTTCTAAAGGAGCCCCCACGCATGAGTTGACTTTCTCAACAATCTCATGAAGTAGGCAGGACAGGAACTGAGTGGCTAAGAAAACACCCCTGGAATCACCGCGAGTGCCTGTGCACTGTGCGTCCCCACTGGCTGGTGAGCTGGGTGCCACAGCAACACCAGTTAGGTAAGCACTCGTGTATCCGCTCCCCCCACTGCACAAAGATGGTGGCAGAACCTCTTCCCATCGGGCTGCTGTGAGGATGCCATGAGCTACCTTTGGACATGACACTGTTAGGAGCTCAACAAGTGTTCACTATTATTACTGTCCTCATTACTATCATCTCAGGCACATCCTGTAACACTTTCTTATCAAACTCCTAAGGAGCCCTGGCGGCACAATGGTTAAGTTAAACACTTGGCTGCTAGCTGAAAGGTCAGCAGTCCAAACCCACCAGCCACTCCACGGGAGAAAGATGACACCGTCTACTTCTGTAAAGATGACAGCCTTGGAAACCCCGTGGGGCAGGTCACCTCTGTCCCCTGGGGCACTGTGAGTCGGAATCCACTCCATGGCAACAGTTAAATTCTTCCACGGTGACTCTTGAAGGTACAGCCATCAGTCCATCCCTAGAAGGCACGCATCACCAGCTCGCCTCAGTTCAGCGGGTTGGCTGCGTTCTCATCTCAAGGTGCTTGTAGGCAACCGAGGGACCTAACGGCCAGGCCAGCTTCTCCCTCTGCTGATGACAGTGGTGGGCTGATTCCCAGGCCCCATCCTAATGCTGGCATCCTAACCAACAAGCAAATGCTTTCTGAACCCTTACTTTGGACTAAGCACGTGCTCGTCACCCCAGGAAACCTAAGAAAACTGTATGACAAGACATGACTGTCTTTCCAAACAGTTCCCCAACTAGTAAGGGGAACAAGCCTTACTCAAGCTAAACGCAGTTAAGGGCTGGGCCACACGAGCAACCCATGGCCCAGGGTCAAATCCAGCCCCTTTCTCAGTTTTTATAAATAAAGTTTTATTGGAACACTGCCATTCCCATTCTTTTCCCAAATTCACTACCGGTGAGTCGGAGACCCCCTCCTCGGGTTTCCGAGGCAGTATCACCACGGAAGTAGATTGCCCAACCTTCCTTCTGAGGGGTTGCTGGCGGGTTTGAACTGCCAATCTTCTGGTTAGCAGTCAAATGCCTCAGGTACTATGCCACCAGAGCTGCCCCCATTCTTTCACTACTGTCTAAACTTTCACAACTAGGCCAATAAACAGCATCATGATAAAAGGAGAAAATAATGAAGTTGTCAAGCATTTCATTTTATCAAGATCCACAATCAATGGTCATGGAAGCAGCAGTCAAGTAACCAAATGACATACTGCACTGAGCAAATCTGCTACAAAAGACCTCTTTCAAGAGGTGCATACGAGGTACACACAACAAAGGTAAGTAAGTACTTTCACACACAATACTACAGTATCACTGGTAACACACATTAACCCATAGGTAGATACCTAGGTAGACGGCAACACGATCAGGTACACACCCAGGACCATATACAGGCCTGGCAGGTGACATTTCTACATCCGTATCCGTATGTGCTATAACAATGTCCATATACATAATAGAGCTAAGAGGGGGCAAAGTTAGGACAGCTTCCCAGCCACAGGCAAACACCTTGAGAGAGTGACTTGCTGGGCTCGTGGGCTCAGGACCATGGTCGTGGGGGACATCAAGCTCAACTGGTATAACATACTACACAAAAACTGTTCTGCACCCTACTTCGTTGAGTAGCAAACGGGGTCTTAAAAGTTCGCGAGTGGCCATGTAAAATCCAACAACAGGTCTCTTCTCGTTCAAAGCACAGAGTGAAGAATATGAAAGATGAATGGAAACAATTAGTCCCAGGGACTGGTGGACCGTGGCAACCTCAGCATGCATGGCTCTGAAACCTGAGGAACTAGCTGACCATCAGCCAGCCCCATCAACCACCTGGAAAGGAGTCAAAATTGCAGATCCCGGACAGAGTGGGAGAAAAATATGGAACAAAACTCAAAATCATAAAAGAGATTTTGATAGAGAGACTGGTGAAACCCCTGAGACTATGGCCGTTAGTCACCCTTCAGGTCCGGAACTGAACTCACTCCCGTGGCTTAACTTTCAGCCAAACAAGAGACAGGACTACAAGGTGAACAATTACCCCAGGAGGTTAGGACAATCAACCACGGGAGATGAGAAGGGCAGTATTTGCACATGGAGACAGCTCAGAGGGCAGGAATACACAGGAAGGAAGGACACAGGGAAAAGGTAACCACAGGGAGGAAGTAGGAAGAGAGCTGTTCCACTGTTGGAATTGCAATCAATGTCATGTAACAAAATGTGTATGAACTGTTGAATGGAAAACAAATTTGCTCTGTAAACTTTCATCCAAATCACTATTAAAATTAAATTAAAAAAAAAAAAGAGACCTGTTAAAGTGTTAAAGTGCAAAGGTGACACTTTGAGGACCAAAGTGCACCTGACCCAAGCCCTGCTATTTTTAGTCACCTCATATGCATGTGAAAACTGGACAATGAATAAGGGAGACCAAAGAAGAATGAATGCCTTTGAATTACGGTGCTGGTGCAGCATACTGAATACACCAGGGACTGCCAGAAGGACACACAAATCCGTCTTAGAAGCAGAGCCAGAAGGCTGTTTAGAAGACAGGACGGTGAGACTCCACCTCACGAACTGTGGACAGGTGCTCCGCAGGACCAGGCCCTGGAGGGCATGCTTGGTCAAGGGTCTGCGGAAAAGAGGAAGACCCTCCACGAGGTGCACTGACACAGCGGCTGGGACAGCGGGCTCAAGCACGGAAGGACGGGCAGGAAGGCGCAGCAGCAGGCAGCGCGTCATCCTGTGGTGCACGTGTCGCCACGAGCCGCAGCCAACGCCGCAGCACCTACCAACAAGGGCCGCTTGCCCGCTACTCGGCACAGGTGAATGGTCGCCACAGAGACAGACCTGCACGGTCTAAAATACCTACCCTCTGGTCCTTTTCAGAAAGGCTTGCCCATCCCTGCTCTGGACTGCCATTCCAGGGCGCTGGGGACAGACGGAGCAGGCTCCTGTGGAGACGGGGGTTCTCCTCTCAGACCACATTTGTGGGAAGCCTTGAGGAAGGTTCACCCAGACATCCTTCCATGTCTGTACTCTGCACTGCTACCACCACATCTTCTCGTGGGCCACCTACCTGCTCCTAAGCCTAGAGGTTAGCCCGGGTTTCTCTCCTGAGCCCCTGACTCAAATGTTTACTAGTCTCACTTCCATGTGACTGTTCTGCTAGTACCTCAGTTAGGTCCCAAACCAAGCCCAACTCATGCCTAAAACCAGATATTCCTACAACCACTGTTTTAGTAAAGGAGTCCATCACCTACCCGCCACCCCAAAGCCAGAAACCTGGGAGCCACCCTCAGTTTTCCCTTTTTCTCACCCCAACACACGTCCTGTCACAGCCACCCACCAATTCTCTCTCCCACACACTTACGCAGTTTGGCTCTTTCTCCCTATTTGCATCCACAGTTCTTCATCTAATGCATTTTGCACCAGTAGCAACTTCCCCTACTGGCTTGAGCCTGCCTTCCAGTCATCTTTCATGTGGATGCCACATTATCTTCAGAAGCCCCAAATCTGAGGTCACACTCCCCTATTTAAAGTTTCCTCTCTCAGGATTTAAAAAAAAAAATCCCACCATGGCCTTGCCCTTCCCGGTCTTCACTGGTCCAGGCCCGTTTCTTGCCCGTTTGCCCCCTGCAGCCACACGGAACTGTCTGCATCTCAGCAGCCCCTGAGCTTAACTTCACAGAGGTCTCCTTACACATCTTCCGGCCTCCAAGAAGCCACCTAACATGGAGCTAAGCGCACAGAATGTGGGACACACACCTCGATCGACCACGATCTTTCAAACCCCAGCTCATGCCACCCCTCTGTCACCTCCCGACTTTCTCTCTTTCCTCCAAGCAGGGTCACCGTTCGAATGAGCCTGAACTGAACATCGGGCCACCCCTCTCACCAACGAGAGCCCGCTAGATCCGTGCGCCAAATGAGGACCAGGATGAAAGCTCGGCGTCAGCACAGTCCACACCCGGCTCTACCATTCCTGAGGAACTCGTGTGTTCAGTCTTTCAGTGAGGGCACGGGCCTCGATGACCCTGAAGACATGCCCCAGTTCTAACACTCTGCAGCCTGAAAGCTCAATGTGACAAGTACTAGGACATTCCCAATGGGCTGCCCCAAACACTAACCCACCCTAAGACCCTAGGTCTGTGTTACCTGAATCCTGGCCCCTGGGCAGATCACCAGGCGTTTGGGCCTCACTTTCTTCATTTACAACTCCAGCCTCCAGGGGGATGAAGGCACCTAGGACAGGCCCTCAATGAGCCTTTACGGCACCGCTGGGATCCTCCAACGCTATGGAACCCTCCAACACACACGCCACTCGTGTCGCCCCTGCCCTTAACTCCTGGACGTGCACTTGCAGAACCTGCTCCCTACTCTACCTCAGACTGCTGCCTCCACGGGCGGCCGACCGTACAGGACCACGCAGCCCCCAGAGCACACCCCGCATCTTCACATCTCTGTACCGCGCTTCCACTGCCCTCTTCTAAGGCCCCTTTCAGTGAGGGAAACCACCTCTCATCCTTTCCTCCTTCAAAATATCCCTCGCCTTACAAAGGGGTCCCGTTGGGCCAACTCTGGGGTAAGTTGGTTCTGACATAAGTCAAATGCCTCATTGTTCTTTTTTTTTTCAAATTTCCATTATTATTGCCTTTTACTAAAAGTATCTACATAAACCCAGTCTTAATCTTTGAGGGCACGTTATCGCTGTGCCATTGTATGTAAGACATACCGCTAACGATGAGCTACCAATCTTTCATGTTTGTACCACAAAACCAAAGACGACCCTCCGAAGCGATGAGTCAGGGACCACCTGTTCTTCCCAGAGGTAACTAATCCTAACTCCTGTGAGCAAGCCAAGTCCTCGGTGTCACATCAGATCCACCGGATAGGTGTCCCGGGGTGGGGCGCCAGAACGTGGACCTCGGGGAAGCCCTACCATGAGAATAACGCTGGATGTACCTCGATCTTCAGGGGATGTGGCCCTGGTGGCGCAGGGGTTGAGCACTTGGCTGCGAACCAAGAGGGCAGGGGTTTGAACCCACCAGCCACTCCTCGGAAGGAGGATGGAGCAATCTACTTCCGTAGTGATACTGCCTCGGAAACCCAAGCAGGGATCGCTACGAGTCGGTCCGACTCGACGGCACATGACAACAACAGTGGCTCCGCTGAAGACAAGCCCTGGTGATGTGCGGTGAAGACGGCGTGGAAACCACACCTCTGGGAGTGGAAGGCACCTGAGGGCACCCAACAAAGCGGCCTGCTCCCCGCTCTGCTCCGACGCCAAGCCCTGGAAAGCTCGGCTGTCCACTTTTCCAAGTCACGGAGCCCAAAGGACAAATGCAATCAGCCCGGAACCCGACACGTTTCTGGTCGACCAACCCTGAACCATGCAAAAGTGCCCAAAGTTCTGCTTTCCCGCGTGACGCTGACCTGCAGCTTCTGAAAGAGCGAACTCTAGTTTGAAGAGCCGGTGCGGCCGAGTCTACCCGCCATGGGGGACCAGCGCTGCGCGGGAGCCCAAGTGGGCAAGGGGTCAAGTCGTGGCCGCATGGGTAACCAGCCAGGACCCTCACCGAGCGCTGGGGAAACTGAGGCATGGACGCTGCAGGGGTCTCCCGAGCCTCCTCCGAGAGTCAGGACGGGCCCCCCTGGACCACCCAACCCCACAGGGGAAGGGAGGGAACAGTGGACCCCTGGGGGACAGTGGCGTGCGGAGGGGCGGGACTACGCAGCCTGGGGGCGTGGTCGGGCCGCGGGACGCGCCGGGCTGTGCTTGAACTACTCGGTGACCACGCAGGCCAGCCCGCCGGCGACGGAGACGAGCAGTCCTCCTCGGGGGGCGCCCCCCTCACCTGGCCTCCGTCCGCCTCGTCGCCCCACTCGGCCGCGCTCCCGAAGTAGTCCTCATCCGTGATGGCGCTCGGCGCGGC
>NW_006921882.1:1907952-1910446 GCF_000298275.1 Orycteropus afer afer
CTCCGCGGCCGTGCCCCTGGCCCCAGGCGCGTGGGCGTGGCTAGAGGAAAGGGCGGGTCCGGAGAAAGGGGCGGGGCCAGTGGTCTTCCCCCGGTGGGCGGGCTGTGGATCTAGTGGCTTCAATCTTGCACGACAGGGGCGGCGCAGGGGGCCTTGGTGGAAGGAATGTGCGAATGGAGTTCGCCTGGGTCCCAGGGCCTTTAACGCTGTTAGAAGTTAGAAATACACTCAGAGAAGTCTTGGTGCGGTCGCAGCTATACTCCTTCCCTGCGCTTTTGGCCAGTTGTTTTGATCCTTCCAGCGGCAGTTTCTTTATCTGACTGTACCCTAGAGTTACTGCGCGCTCTGTTCCAGATAACCAGAATCGCAATAAATCGAGTCACATGCATTGTTTAGTTTTCCAGTGCGTATAAAGTTATATTTACACTCTATTCTAGTTTATTAAGTGTGTAACAGCATTATGAAAAAATCTGAAATATTGTGAGAATTATCTAAATGTAGCAGAGACACAGAGTGAGCAATGCTGTCAGAAAAATAGCATCTATAGACTTGCTTGCAACAAAGTTTCTATAATTTACTGACTATAGAAGAATATATAGTTAGTGTTTTAGTCAGTACAGTTATACTATACTATTTATTAATGCATTTTATTGAAATATAATTTATGTACAGTGAAATACACAAAACTAGAGTGACATGGGTCAATGCATTTTTTTTTTTTTGCAGTGTTCTCTCCCCTCTCCTCCCCTCCCACCCCTGGCAACCAACAAAGAAAGTTTCCCTCCATATATAAACCTTTCCTTGAGACCTCCACAACAATGAACTAATACTGTATTCGTCTTTCTTTGATTGGCTTATTACACTCAGCATAGGGTCCTCCAAATTCATCCATATCATGCAGTGTTTTGCCGACTCTACATTATTCTTTAGTGCTGCATAGCGTTCCATTATGTGTATGTACCATAGTTCGGTCATCCACTCTTCCAGTGATGGGCATGTAGGTTGTTTCCATCTTTTTGCTATTGTAAATAGTGCTGCGATGAACATGACTGTGCATATATCTGTTCCTGTCCTGGCTCTCACTTCTCTAGCATATATACCTAGTAATGAGATTGCTTGGTGTTCTGGTTAGCTAGTGCCGCTCTGACACAAATATACCACAAATGGGATGGCCTTGATAGGAGTTTATTCTCTTACAGTTTGGAAGCTTTAAGTCCAAGTTCAAATTGCCAGGCTCTAGGGGCTGGGTTAAAGCCCCTCAACCTTGGCCTTCAGCTCTGCCTCCAGCTCCCAGCCCACTGAAGACAGAGGCTTTCCCT
Organism: Orycteropus afer afer; assembly: GCF_000298275.1. Classification (NCBI taxonomy): domain Eukaryota; kingdom Metazoa; phylum Chordata; class Mammalia; order Tubulidentata; family Orycteropodidae; genus Orycteropus; species Orycteropus afer. The sequence goes on from NW_006921882.1 coordinate 1,909,272, forward strand.
CACTCAGACAGCTGCTGGCTGCTGAGGCTGCCAAGCCCAAGGTTGAGAAGTAACAAGGCATAGTCCCAATATTACCAAATCACATGGCAGGCCATTAATTCAAGTCCATTGTAAGTCCCAAGGTTGGCAGAGCGTCGCAGGCTGCTGAACAATGACACGGCTACATGCAGGGTTCAAGGTGCCATAAGCTAGAGACCATTCCCTAGGCTTCTGCTTATGTACAGGAAGCAGACCACACTCCCTAAGGCAGCTACTCAGCTGCTCACAGTAGATTCCACCATGGAGTTGATTGCCAGTCTCATTATGGGGAATACTACATCCAGCTGCCCAGCCACTCAACCTGGCCCAGCCAAGTTGACACAGCAACTGAACTACCACACTTGGGTCAAATGTTATCTCCAATTCCAGCTTTCTAAGGAATCACCATATTGCTTTCCACAGTGATTGTATCACTTCATAGTCCCACCAGCAGTGTATGAGAGTCCCTATCTCTCCACATCCCCACCAGCATTTGTTATTTTCTGTCTTATTGAACCTTGCCATCAGTGCTGGGGTAAGACGGTGTCTCATAGTTTTGATTTACATCTGTCTGATGGCCAATGATTGTGAGCATCTCTTCATGTATTTGTTGGCCGCTTGAATATCCTCCTTGGTGAAGTGTGCATTCATGTCTTCTGCCAATTGGATTGTTAATTCCTTTGGTGTTGAGGGGTTGGAGTTTTCTATAAATCTTAGAGATAAGTCCCTTGCCAGATATGTAATTATCAGCAAATACGAATTTGTTGCTGTCGTTTTTGTTATGTGCTTATTCATGGTGCTGATTTCTTTGTTCCATATAATTCCTATGCTGAGCTCATTTTGTTTATGAATTGTGTTATCACTTCCTTCATTGCTATTGTTTTAGTATTTGCTGAGTATTAATTCTGGTCCTCTTTTTCATTTTGATGTGAAAGTTTATCATTTTTCTTTGAGGTTGCCTTATGATTTATAGTTTTCTTCCCAAGTTTAGAACAGTTTGTTCTATCTTATAGTTGTCTTGACTTCCCTACCATCTAGAAGTTCTGTAACAACACAGAGTTTCCCTCTTTTTGGTTTGTAGTTGTCCTCATTTGTCAATTGATGTCTCTGGTTCCCTGTTTACAATCTTGTAGGCTTATTTACTTTGGATACTTCCA
>NW_006921882.1:1911271-1913174 GCF_000298275.1 Orycteropus afer afer
TTCTCAGGGATATGTTTTGGGTCTGAATCCTGGTCCCTTGTTTCTCCTGCTTTATCTTGCTTCTTTGTGTGGACTGTGATGCTCTGTTGTCTCCAAGGCATTGTGACATTTTTGTGTTTATATTTAATTGGTAATTGTATGTTGGAGTGACTTGCCCTTGATTTTCATTTTCTTTGTTTTGTTTGTACATTATCTATGCAAGCAGGGTACTGTGCTGTGCTCCTCTATTTACTAGTTAACAGCACTTATACACTCACCACCTGTCTCCTTTCTTGTTGCCAGCCTCTTGTATGACCCTGCCAACTATGGCAAACAGAGTCTATTCTTAGGTCCCTGGAGTCCAAATGAGAATGCTATCACTTTAAAGCCCAAAATGGTTACCACTTGTAAACATTCAAAATGGTTGCGCCCTCGGTCACTTTAAATATCCAAAATGGCTGCCACATGTAAACAATCAAAATGGCTGTGCCCTCTGGAGAGCGGAAAGTTAACAGCTCAGGTTATCTCCCTCCTTGCTGTTTGCCTTCCTAGTCATAGGCCACCAACACAGTCATCCTTGCAGCCCTTGGTGACCAGGGCTGATCTTTGGGTAAATTCTCAGGTCCCAACACCACTTGGAAATATTCAGGCTGTTGGTCCCATCAGAGTAGCTGACAGTTTGCAGCTCCAACCATCTCTGTACTCACTGTTTTTGTTCAGCTTTTTCCACTAGTTGGTGCCTAATCCACTTCTGTATACTTCCTTTTAAAGCTCAGGGCTCCAGGCCTGTCTTCTGTAACTCTGTCCATTGGTTTTTCTTTTCTTTGTTGAAGAGGGTCTGTGTCACTTGTCTGCCTATTCCTGCATCTTACTGGAAGTCATTATACTATTCATTTATAGTTAGTATTTATTTATAAATAAATAAATTATAATTATTTATAGTTAATATAGTTAGTATTTTTCAAGTAGATTGTGCTAAATTAAGATGCATATTGCAATCCTTAGAACAATCACTATAAAATAACTCAAAATAGTAAAAGAAGAAAATTCAACAGATGAACCAAAATGCTTCAGAAAGAAAGCAGTAAAGGAGAACAAGACATATGAGATAAATAGAAAACAAGTAGCAAAATGCCAAACATTAATTCAATTATGTTAACCATTTCATTAAATGTGAATAGTCTAAATACCTGAAAAGACAGACATTGTCAGATTGGATGAAGAAGTAAGATCCAATTATATGATTTTTACAACAGAAACACTTTAGATTCAAAGGCATAAATAGGTTGAAAGCAAAAGCATGGAAAAAGATACACTATGCAAACAGTTCTGTTATAATGACTATTTCTTGGTCTATGTACAGGTTCCTCATTTCATTTTACTAAGATAAAAATCAATGCCCATGTAAGCAACAGTCAAGAAACCAAATGATGTGTTTCATTGGGCAAATCTACTACAAAAGAACTCTTCTTTTTCTCTCTTTCTTTTTTTTTTTTTTTCCTTTGGTTGTGATTTGGATGAAAGTTTATAAAGCAAATTCATTTTCCTTACAGCAGTTCGTATACATTTTGTTTAATGATATTGATGGCAATACCCATCATATAACAGCATTTCACTATGGCTGTGGATCTTCTGCAGGAGAAATTGATGGCAGTTTGCTTCCATAAAGATTATGGCCTTGGAAACCCTGTAGGCAGTTCTACTCTGTCCTACAGGGTCACTATGGGTCAGAATGGACCCTATGGCAATGGATTATGGATTGGGTGGATCTTCAGAAGCTGACTCGTTGTTGTTGTTAGGTGCCATTGAATCATCCCCATCTCATAGCAACCCTATGCACAGCAAAACAAAACACTGCCCGGTCCTGTGCCAGCCCCACGATCCTTGCTATACCTGAGCCCATCGTTGCAGCCACTGTGTCAAT
>NW_006921882.1:1914337-1915481 GCF_000298275.1 Orycteropus afer afer
ATGTACTGCTGCACCCATTTTTGAATTATCTTCAGCAAGATTTTACTTGCATGTGATATTAATGATATTGTTTGATAATTTCCACATTCTGTGGAATCACCTTTCTTTGGAATGGGTACAAATAGGGATCTCTTCCAATCAGTTGGCCAGGTAGCTGTCTTCCAAATCTCTTGGCACAGCAAAGTGTGTGCCTCCGTCATGCATCTGTTTGTTGATGCATATATAGAGACTCATTGGAAGGAAGGATCAACTTGGAAGGTTATGTGGAGAGATCAAATCTAGTAATGGTATAGACATTTCTGGAAGCCAATGAAGCATATGTTGTTGTTGTTAGTTGGCCCCCAACTCATGGTGACCCCGTGCACAGTGGAATGAAATGTTACCTAATCCTGTCCATCACTACAATCGTTTGTGAATCAAATCACTGTGATCTGTAGTGTTTTTGTTGGCTGAGTTTCAGAATTAAATCACCAGACCTTCCTAGCCCATCTTAGTCTAGAAGTTCTGCTGAAGCCTGCTTCTCACACAAACCTCCACTCATCGATGTGTGGATGGTATGAGGTACACTGGCCGGAGTCAAACTTGGGTCTCCCACATGGAAAGTGAGAATTCTACCACTTAACAACCATTGCCCCCTGTGGAGGATATATGGGGTCAGCAAAGTCCCTTGGTGAGGAGGATTGTCTTCCTTTTCCAGAATAGGTGGAAGGACAGGCATCCTCTCATCAGGAGCTATCTCCTGAGGCCCCTCGGAATATCCAACCTCTGATAGGCGGATAAGCTGGACGAACATTCAGGTTGACCCCCGAATAGGTCTTGAACATCATCTTTTATGAGAAGAACCAGGAAATGCTCTCTCTTGTTCTTGCTGAGGAACTGTTACATCAAGATGGAGTGACCTGATGAGTGGATCTTTCTTCTGTGGCCCTGACCCTGGTGGGGTGGCAACTGGTCTACACTTGTGCCAGATGCTGGATCCCTGTACCACTGGACCCAACACTATTCCTTCCTTAGGCATCTGGTCACCCAGAGGATGCCTGGTGGTCCTCTGTCAAAAGCCTTATTCAGAATATCATGGATGTAAAGATGCATTCAAAATATTTAAATTCTTCCTCTCTCTCTCTCTCTCTCTCTCTCTCTCTCT
>NW_006921882.1:1919780-1920846 GCF_000298275.1 Orycteropus afer afer
GTCCTCATAGTTTGTTCTTCTTTTTCAACATTGCTCTACCTATTTGAGGCCTCTTACTATTTCACATCAAGTTGTGGGTTGGTTTTTCTGTTTTAAAGAAAGCTATTGGAATTTTGATTGGGATTGCATTGAATCTATAGATCTCTTTGGTAGTATTGACATCTTAATAATGTTGATTCTTCCAATGCGTGAACATGGAACATTGTTCAATTTATTTAAGTCTTCTTTAATCTCTTTCAGCAGTGTTTTATAGTTTTTACTGTGTAAGTCCTTCACGTTCTTGATTAGATTTATTCCTAGGTATTTTATCCTCTTGGAAGCTATTGAAATTGGAATTGTTTCCTTAATTTCTCTTTCAGATTTCTCATTGTTGTTGTATAGAACCCAATTGCCTTTTGTGTGTTGTATGTTGCACCTTTGTTGAATACTTCTATTAAGTCTACAACTGTCAGCTTGTATTTTTTAGGTGTCCACCTCTTGACACATGTGGCTGACCTTGTCATTTGCTTTGGAAAGTTTCTCTTCTGCCTTTTCAAGGTAAATTAACTCTAGTTAGATATGTGGTGAAAATTCACTCCATTTTCATGATGCAGCCCAGGAGTGACTTGGAGTTTTCACCAGATCTGTTGCCTCTCTGATTTCAACCATGTTTTGTCTGAGTGCAGGAAGGTTTTCTCAGTTTGGAGACTTTTAGTGTAATCTTTTAGTGCATCAATTATTGTATCTTCCTCAGCTAATTTGGTGTGCACTCTCTTTCTTTCTTCTTCAGGAGTTTAAAAATAAATATTTAACTCAGCCACATCAATCAACTTTTTCAAAATTTCTTTTGAATCATCTTCCAGCAGTCTCCATTTTCTGATGCATGTGTTATATCCAATCCCATTTTCCCACTATCTATCTTGTTTTCTTCTCTAACAGAAAGCAACTCAATCTCTCATCTTTAGCAGGTATCAGCTCAGAGCTCAATTTGATTCTGTTTGAAATTTGTAACATATTTTTTTCTGTATAATAAGTTTACTCACTTTCTCTTTCTATTCTCTGGCTTCTTGTGAGAACAGCTTTATGC
>NW_006921882.1:1921526-1924077 GCF_000298275.1 Orycteropus afer afer
GGATTTTGATGATTAAAACCACCAGACCAAGATGGAACTTTGGGAGGGTGAGAGTCTCTAAAAAGTGAAGAGCAGAAAGTAAAGAACACAATGTCAAGTTGATAACGTTCTGGAGCTCTTCACTGTAGCTGGATATTTTAAGGTAAAAATAAAGGTGTGTCCCCTTCTGAGTGTGAAGGGTTTTTATCATATCCCTCAAGTCCTTTCATATTCCTCATTTCAAGGTGTGGAGGACAATTCCCCTCCTTGTGAATGTGGGTTGGTTTTTGTGGCTCTGTTCCAATGAGTGGAATGAAGGAGACATGCTGGTGTGAGACTTCAGCAGCCAGGTTCAGGAAACACTGAAGCTTCCTCTTCTTGCTCAGCTGCCATGTCACGAGGACAAACAGTCCATGGAGAGGCCCACATGGAGAGGATAGCCATGTGGGCGAGCAATCGTCTTGGAAATGGATTCTCTGACCTCAATCAAGCCTCCAGATGACCTCAGCTTTCCTTGGCTCACAGTTGGATTGTGCATTGTGATGATGTGAAGACCTTGCAAAGGTGAAATTAGTGAAGAACGTTGAAACCTTTAGTGGGGAACTTCATGACCTCTCCTACACTCCTTACCATGCAGTCAAAGCAGGCCAAACATAGACCAAGGAGAAGTTGGAAAGCAGGGAGTTTTGTGTGTCCACAGGGGGAAAGCTTAAGTCTCCAGGGTCCAGCACAAGCAAGAGGAGCCTTAGCTATGACTGGGGACTGCCAGTTCTCCACCATGGAGCTTCCTAATCCATGACCCCTGAATGGGTCACAGGTCATACAATATTGTCATTGTCTATGTGTGTCACAGTGTGAAAAAGTTTGAGGCTCTGTTTCACTGAACTTATTCCCCTCCCTCACTTTTACTGCCGTCTGCCCTGATTACTAAGCACTGGTTTGGTTTTGGACAGAATGCTTGCCATTGTTCTCTGAAGTCCATTGTGGCTAGCAGGGCCTGGCAACCTGAGGGACTCAGCTATGGTCTCTGGGCCATGGAGGGTCAGATGATGGTAGAGGTGTTGTGTAGATAGCCCTTTAGATGTGGTGCCGCCAGATGGTGGCAGTGCCTCTGCGAACTTAGGCCAGGGCTGGCCTCCTACCCATTGCTGTGGGAGGTGGCAGTGCTGATGGCCTTCTGTATCTACTATCTATCTGCCTGTCTGTCTGTTTTTCTATCTATCTAACATCTCCCACTGCCATAGAGTCAGTTCCAAATCATAGTGACCCCCGTTGTGTTTCCAATGCTATAAATTTTTATGGAAGTAAATTATTTCATCTTCCTCCCATGGAGCATCTGGCGGGTTTGAACTGCCAGGCTTCTGGTTAGTAGCCAAATGCCTTACACCATACACTACCAGTTGTTGCTGTGGTTAGGTGCCATTGGGTTGGCTCCGACTCATAATGACCCTAAATACAACAGAACGAAACACAGCCTAGTTGTGCATCATCCTCACAATCCTTGCTATCCTTGAGACTATCATTGCAGTAGTAAACTTTAATACACCACTCTCAATGTAAGACAGAACTAGAAACTCAACAGACATAGAAAATTTAAACAACACAATCAACAAACTAGACCTCATAGATGTATACAGAACACTCCACCCAAATACTGCACAATATTCATTCTTTTCAGCACACATGGAATATTCTCCAGAATGGACCATATGTTAGGCCAGAAAGCAAGCTTCAATAAATTTAAAAACATCAAAGCATCTTCTCATCACAACACTATAAAATTAGAAATCAACAACAGGGAGGTCAAGGGGAAAAAAATCAAATACAATGAACTGAATAACCCTCTGAAAACTACATGGTAACAGAAGAAATAAAAAATTAAATAAAGAAATTCTTTGAACCAAATGAGAATGAAAATAACAAAACCTTTGGGACTCAGCAAGAGTAGTGCTCAGATAGCAATTTATAGCAATAAATGCACACATCAAAAAAGACTGAACCCAAATCAAAACCTTGACCTAACAACTCCCACAATTAGACAAAGAGCAGCAAGAAAAGTCTACAGTCACCAAAAGAAAATAAATAAAGATTACAGCAAACATAAATGAAATGGAAAAGAGAAAATCAATAAAAAGAGTCAATGAGATCAGAAGGTGGTTCTTTGAAAGGATTATAAAATCAACAAAACACTGACAAATCTAACAAAGGAAAAGAAAAAGAAGATGCAAATAACACAAATGAAGAATGAAATGGGTAGTGTTGCAACAGAACCATCTGAAATAAAAAGGATAATAATAGGATACTGTGATGGTAGTGTAGTGGACAAGGCATCTGGCTGCTAATCAGAAGGTCAGCGGTTCAAACACACCAGCTGCTCCATGGAAGGGAGATGAGGTGCTCTACTTCCATAAAGATCTATAGCCTCAGAAACCCAACAGAGATGACTATGAGTCAGAATCGACGCGATGGCAGTGACCTTATTATTTATTTATTTTTTGGTACGACGAGCTGTACTCCAGCAAATTTGAAAGTCTAGAAGAAAAGGAAATGTGTCTAGAAACACACCACCTAC
>NW_006921882.1:1925052-1926619 GCF_000298275.1 Orycteropus afer afer
CTTGGTGGTCCACTCTTCTCAGTGGTTGGGCAGTTGTGATACAGTCATCCCCCATGATGAGATCTGATATAATGTAATCACTACCATGATCAGACCTGCTACGAGCAGCCATCAGTTGAAAGGGCGTTTCCTTGGAGGTGTGGCCTGCATCTAACATATGTGAATGTTCTGGCAAAACTCTCTGGCTTTTTGCTCAGTCTGGATCCTGCGTTGGACTCATCATCACCCAGCCTCTGGGCTTGATCCTGCAGCCTGCCATATTGCCTCCTAATCTTGGGATTCAGTAGTCTACACAGTCTTCGAGCCAGCAGCCCACCATCTCACCTGCCAATCTTGGGTTCTTCAGCCCCTGCAGCTACGTGAGTCAAGAGAAGCTTCCAGTCTGAAGTTTGCCCCATGGACCTGGCACTTGCCAGCCTCTACAACTAGGTGAGCTATTTCCTTGAGGTAAATTTCTCTCTTTCTCTGTGTACATATATGCACATGTACATATACATATATGAGCATCACTGGTTTTGCTTCTGTAGAGAGCCCTGCCTCAGACATTTGGTACCAAGAGTGGTGCTGAAGAAACAAAATTGTAAGGATGAGTTTTCTATATTGGCTCTCAAGTCTGACTAGTTGTAAAGGCACAGATGACTCTTTCTCTATTAGTATAGAGGGCACTGCAAATCAATGGCATCAGGTTGCAATATTAATACACAAAATATCACCACCAATTGATAAAGTATTGGTGAGAAGTGAGGCTCTGGGTAATCCCATGTTTGATACTTTTCTGCAATTTGGTCAGAATGAGAAGTATTGAGACACTTGTTGGTTGGTCCTACTTATGCTGGACAATGTGGTAAAAGGAAAAGATGAGCTCAGGGCTTCAGAGTCACAGTTCAAGCGCTGCATAAAAGACCTCAAAGTTGCCACTCGTGCTCTGAAAGAAAGCTTTATTTTGTGTAGTAACAGAGCTGAGATTGCCAGCAAACAGAGTCTGGGTGATTTACAATGCCAGTTGAATTCCCAAACTTGAGTGGTGTCTGAAGTGAAAGTGAGGGCATTGATTGGGAAGAAATGGCATCCTGAAACTTGAGATGGGGCTATATGGTCAGATAATCAAGAAGCTGGAGACATTGGGCCCCTAAATTCCATTGAATCACTCCTGCCAACAGAACCAGCCCTCTTACCCCCATTTTATGAGATTAACCCAAATGTTCCTGATTAGTCTTTGTTGAAGATGTTGCCTGGGGCATTGCCAAAGACAAATGTCTTGCAAGACATTGCTGGATGTTCCCACGAACCATCCCCACCATCCATTTTTGCTTCTAGACCTATAACTAGACATAAGTCCCAGTGATCCCCAAAAGGTGAAGTACAAAGTGTGACCCAGGAAGAAGTATGCTACATTCCAAAAGAACTTCTTGATTTTTCTAACATATACAACCAGAAAACCTGAGGAATGTGTGTGGGAATGGCTATTAAGGTGTAGGATAATGATGCAAGGATTATAAATTGGAATCAGTCTGAGTTTTTTGATATGGGAACTAAGCACAGATTCTTCAGTATTTCAGCTCGAGAG
>NW_006921882.1:1927279-1928245 GCF_000298275.1 Orycteropus afer afer
CTCATATGGACTTACCATGTTGGCTACTTAAGAGTGGTGTCCCTAGGAGTGAAAGAGATGAGAAGTCTACTAAACATTTACTTGATCTGCACAAGTGGAAGAATTCTAAGTCAAATGAATGGCAGTCTAACTTGAGTCACCAAAATAGAGTCATGGCCCCTCAGTCAATTCCAAGTCTTGAGTCACTTTACAGATCCACAACCCCTTGAATGAATGGCATGCCAGGTCCCCTTAAGAAAAGACCCCACTAAACTGCCAAAAATTTATACTGTTAATCTTTCCCCCAGTCTTTCCCAAAGGAATCTACTAGGGAAAAGGAAATAATCAGACTTCTCAGGGATTGTTCGACGCTGGCTCCGACTGACACTATTTCCAGGAAACACAAAATGTCACTGTGGCCCACCAGTCAGAGTAGGAACATATGGAAGTCAGGTAATGATGGAGTCTTAGCTCAGTTCCATCTTGCAGTGAGTGCAGTGGGTGCTCAACCCCATCCAGGAGTGATTTCCCCAGTTCCAGAATGTATAATTGGAATAGATGTACTTTGCAACTGGCAGAAGCTGCACATTGGATCCCCAATACATAAAGTAAGGGTATTATGGTGGGAAAAGCCAAATGGAAGTCATTAGAACTGCCCCTACCAGGAAAATAGTAAACCAAAAGCAATACCACGTTCCTGGAGGGATTGCGGAATTCACTGCCACCAATCAAGGACTTGTAGGATGCGGGAATGGTGATGCCACCACATCCCCATTTAACACACTCATTTGGATTGGCCTGTGCAAAAACAGAATGGATCTTGGAGAATGACAGTGACTATTTTAAATTTAACCAAGTAGTGACTCCAATAGCAGCTGCTGTTTCAGATGTGGTTTCATTGCTTGAGCAAATTAATACATCTCCTGGCACCTGATATACAACTATTGCCCTAGCCAATGCCTTCTTTCTCAATACTGGTTTTGAAGG
>NW_006921882.1:1932815-1938246 GCF_000298275.1 Orycteropus afer afer
AAAAAAAAAAAAGTGCTGGCAAGGGTATGTAGAGACTGTAACCTTCATATGCTTCTGGTGGGACTGTAAAGTGGTACAGCCACGTGGAAAACGGTATGGTGCTTCCTCAAAAATTGAAACTAGAAGTACTGTATGACCCAGCGAACTTACTACTGGGTACAGATCCTAGAGAAATAAGAGCTGTGACATGAATATATGCTCATCTCTATTAAACACGGCATTATTCACAATTACAAAAAGGTGGAAACAATGTGAGTGCCCATCAGTGGATGAATGAATAAGCAAACTATGCTACACACACACCACGGAATAGTATGCAATGTTGAGAAACAACGATGAACCTTCAAAAGACCTCATAACATGGACAATCCTGGAGGGCATTATGCTGAGTGGAAGCAGTCACGTATACAATGGCAAATATCATGTGAGACCACTGTATAAGAAAAGGTTTCCAAACAGAACAATGCATTCTTGGATGGTTACCAGGGATAAAAGGGGAAGGAAGGGTAAGTCAGTAACTAGAGGATGCTGTTGTTGGTAAGTTCCATGGAGTCAGCTCTGACTCATAGTGACCCTATGTACAACAGAAACACTGCCTGGTCCTGGGACATCCTTCACAATCCTTGTTATGCGTGAGCCCATCTTTGCAGCCACTGTTACTACATCTCACTGAGGGTCTTCCTCTTTGTCACTGACCCTCTACCTTACCAAGCATGATATCCTTCTCCAGGGACAGGTCCCTTCTGACATCATGACCAAAGTAGGTGAGACCAAGTCTGGCCATTCTCACTTCTAAGGAGCATTCCAGCCACACTTTTCCAGGACAGATTTGTTCATTCTTCTGGCAGTCCAGGGCGTTTTTGGTATTCTTTGCCAACAGCACAGTTCAAATGCATAGATTGTTTTTGTTTTTGTTTTTGGTCTTCCTTTTTCATTGACCAGTTCTCACATGCATAGGAGGTGATTGAAAGTATAATGGCTTGAATCAGGCACATCTTAGCCTTCAAGTGACATCCTTGCTCCTTAATACTTTATAGAGAATTTTTGCAGCAGATTTGCCCAGTGCAATATGTCATCTGATTTCCTGACTGTTGCTTTCACAGGCATTGATTGTGGATGCAAGTTAAATGAAATCTTTGATAACTTCAACCTTTTCTCCATTTATTGTAATGTTGCTTATTGGTCCAGTTGTGAGGATTTGTGTTCTCTTTATGTTGAGGTGTAGTCCATAGTGAAGGCTGTAGTCATTGATCTTCACCACTAAAGTGCTTCAAGTCATCTTCATTTTCAACAAGCAATGTTGTGTCATCTGCATATCACAGGTTGTTAATCCTGATGCTGTGTTTTCTTTCATACAGTCCAGGGTCTCGGATTATTTGCTTGGCATACAGATTGAATTAGTATGATGAAAAGATATGACCCTGACGCATGCCCTTGCTGATTTTAAACCATGCAATATCATCATCCTCTTGTTCTGTTCAGACAGCAGCCTCTTGGTCTGTGTATAGGTTCCTTCTGAGCACAATTCCCACTCTTCACAATGTTATCCATAATTTATGATCTACACTGTCAAATGCCTTTGTATAGTCAATAAAACACAGGTAAACATCTTTCTAGTATTCTTTGGTTTTAGCCAAGATCCATATGACATCAGCAGAGATAGCCCTCATTCCATAGCCTCTTGTGATCCGGCTTGAATTTCTGGAAGTTTTTCATCAATGTACTGCTGCAATCATTTTTGAATTGTATTCAGCAAAATATTACAAGTGTATGATATTAAGAATATTGTTTGACAATTTCTGTATTCTGCTGGATCACATTTTTCTGGAATAGGCACAAATACGAATTGCTTCCAGTGATTTGACAAGCATCTGTCTTCCACATTTCTTGGCAGAAAAGAGTAAGCACTCCTGTCCTTCGTCCATTTGTTGAAGCATCTCAATGGGTATTCTTTCAATTCTTGGAGCCTTGTTTCTCAGCAATTCTTTCAGTGCAGCTTGGACTTCTTTCTTCAATGTCATTGGTTCTTAATCATGTGCTACCTTCAGAAATGGTTGAACATCAACCAATTCTTTTTGGTATAGTAACTCTGTATTCCTTCCATCTTCTTGTGATGTTCAATATTTTGCCCATAGAATGTTGCAACCTGAGGCTTAAAGTTTTTCTTCAGTTCTTTCAGCTTAAGAAAATGCCGAGTGTGTTCTTACCATTTGATTTACTAAATCTAGGTCTTTGGACATTTCATTATAATACTTCACTTTGTCTTCTCAAGCTGCTCTTTGAAATCTTCTGGTCAGCTCTTTTATTTCATCATTTCCTCCATTCACTTTAGCTACTCTCCATTCAAGAGCAAGTTTCAGTCTCTTCTGATACCTATTATAGTCTTTTCTACCTTTCCTTTCCTGTCTTTTTTTTTTAATGCATTTTATTGAAATATAATTTAGGTGCAGTGAAATACACAAAACTAAAGTGACATGCGTTAATGCATTTTTTTAAATAATATTCCCTCCTCTCCCCTCCCACCCCTGGTAACCAACAATGAAAGTTTCCTTCCATATATAAACCTCTCCTTGACTTTTTACGATAATGAACTAATACTCTATTTGTCCTTCTGTGACTGATTCATTTCACCCAGCATAATGTCCTCCAAGTTCATCCATGTTATGTGGTGTTTTGCAGATTCTACATAATTCTTTAGTATTGCACAGTATTCCATCGTGTGTATGTACCATAGTTTGGTTAGCCATTCTTCCATTGATGGGCACATAGGTTGTTTCCATCTTTTAGCTATTGTAAATAGTGCTGTGATGAACATGGGTGTGCATATATCTGTTCTTGTCTTGGCTCTCACTTCTTTGGGATATATACCTAGTAATGGGATTTCTGGATCAAATGGTATTTCTAATTCCAGCTATTTAAGTAATCACTATACTGTTTTCCACAGTGGTAGTATCATTTTACAGTCCCACCAGCAGTGTATGAGAGTCCTAATCTCTCCACATCCTCACCAGCATTTTTTAATTTTTTGTTTTATTGAACTTTGCCATTAGTGCTGGGGTGAGATGATATCTCATTGTTTTGATTTGCATCTCTCTGATGGCTAATGATCGTGAGCATTTCCTCATGTATTTACTGGTCACCTGAATATCCTCTTTGGTGAAGTGTCTAGTCATGTCTTCTGCCCATTTTAAAATTGGATTGTTAATCTTTTTGTTGTTGAGGTGTTGGAGTTTTCTATAAATTTTAGAGATAACACCCTTGTCAGATATGTAATTCTTGATAAGTATGAATTTGTTGCTGTCATTTTGTTTCTACATTTCACTCTAAGACCACATTAAGTTTGGATTCTGGTTACCAGTCAAGCAAAAAGTTGAATAGGAGAATATGAGAGAAACACTTAGCTTTCTCTGAATGGCAGTGCCTTTCCTTGGGGAGGAGAGGTACAGTAAGGAGTGTTTCAGAGCGGTGGGACTGCTTTGGGATATTGCCATTCTAGTTCCACCTTACCTGGCATTCTTTCATTTTCAACCATTGCCCAAACTATCAGCTTGAAGTCCTGTGGGCTGTGGATTCAACTATGTGAATTCAGCAGGCTGTAGGACCAGTCTCAGACAGGTTTGGTTTTCAGTGGCCTTAGGCCTACTTATAACCAGACAAGTCATCCTTTTAAAGTAGTTTTTAGGATAGTCACAAGTGTAGGCAACCATGACCACTGCTTAGTTCTAGGACATTTTATCACCCACAAAAGACGTCCCGAATCATTAGCTTATTCCCCGTTCCTTTTGCCCCTAAACTAGGTTTTGGGGTTTTGGCTTTAGAAAAAAGAACTGAATTTTATTTTCTCACAGTTTAGGAGGCTAGAAGTCTGAATTCAAGGTGCTGGTTCTAAGGGAAGCCTCTCAGCTTCTGTAGACCTGATAGTCCTTCACCTTAAACTAGTGTGGGCTTTATAGATTTGTCTGTACTGGACAGTTCATATAAATAGGCCATGCAATGTGTGGTCTTTTGTGACTGGCTTTCATTCATTTTTTTTTTTAGTGTAATGTTTTCAAGAGTCATCCATCTTGTGGCATGCCTTAGTACTTCATTCCTTAAGTTTCAAACCTTATTTTGTTGCTGTTGCTGAGAAAATATGCAGCAAAAAACACACCAGTTCAACAGTTTCACATGCACATCGGTTGCATTCTTTGAGTTGTGCAGCCATTCTCACCGTCCTTTTCTGAGTTGTTCCTCCCCCAGTAGCACACATTCACTGCCCCTTAAGGGTCCTATCTAGTCTTTAGAGTTGCTTTTGCCAAGTTGATCTCATGTAGATAGTTTTTAAAAGAGATTAGCGCTCAAGGAAGACATTCTTTACTAGTTAAGCTAAGCTACTGTTTGGCTTGAAGAAGACTTGAGGGGATATTTTGGCTTTAAGGTTGCAAGATGATCTCAGGGCAATGGTTTCAGGGGTTTATCCAGCACTATCGGCTCCAGAAAGTCTGGCGTCCACAGAAAATGAAATATTTGTTCTGTATTTCCCTCTTTTTGATCAGGGTTATTATATAGAATCTTTAATCAAAATGTTCGGTAATAGAAGCTGGGCACCATCCAGTACTTCTGGTCTCATGGCAAAGGAGGTAATTGTTCATGGAGGCCATTAGCCACACATTGCATGTTGTTGTTGTTGTTATGTGTCATCGAGTCAGCCCCGACTCATAGCGACCCCTCCTTGGGTTTCCGAGGCAGTATCACCACGGAAGTAGATTGCCCCATCTTCCTTCCGAAGAGTGGCTGGTGGGTTTGAACTGCCAGCCTTCTGGTTAGCAGTCAACTGCCTAAGGCACTGTGCTACCAGAGCTCCCACACATTGCATATCCTCCTCCTATTTCTGACTTTCCTGCTCCGTCTGTTATTTCAGGTGAGTAGGAGCCAACTCTTGTGCCATGGATGCTCACTTGCAAGCTTTTAAGACCCCAAGCTTTATGCAGCAAACTAGGAGGTAGAACCGAAACCCTAAACAGGCTATTACACCAATTAAATGGGATATCCCTTGAAACCATGACCCTAAACCTCCAAACCAAGAAACCAAATCCCATGAGCTGTTAAATTGTACACAAGCAACCTCAGCAGTTACTTTTTTCCTATTTTTAAAAAATCTTTGTTGTAAATATATCTATCACACAACTTTTGCCAATTTAACTTTTCACAATTACACAACTTATTGTCAGCAATTACAGTAATCATCTGAGCAACCTACCTTAATCAATGTGATTGTTCCATCCCTGCTAACCCTCCATCCCCCTCTCTCCTGCCCACGGTGTTGTTGTTGTTGTTATGTGCCATGGAGTCAGACCCGACTCATAGCGACCCCTCCTTGGGTTCCCAAGGCAGTATCACTATGGAAATAGATTGTCCATCCTTCCTTCCGAGGAGTGTGACTGGTTTGAAG
>NW_006921882.1:1938560-1945269 GCF_000298275.1 Orycteropus afer afer
AAACTAATACTATATTTGTCCTTCTGTGATTGACTTATTTCACTCAGCATAATGGCCTCCAAGCTCATCCATATTATGCGGTGTTTTGCAGACTCTACATTATTCTTTAATGCTACATAGCATTACAGTGTGTGTATGTACCATAGTTTGGTCATCCACTCTTCCACTGATGGGCACATAGGTTGTTTCTATCTTTTTGCTATTGTAAGTAGTGCTGTGATGAACATGACCATGCATGCATCTGCTCCTATCCTAGCTCTCACCTCTCTAGGATATATACCTAGTAATGGGATTGCTGGGTCAAATGGTATCTCCAATTCCAACTTTCTAAGGAGTCACCATATTGCTTTCCACAGTCTCTTCACAGTCACACAAGCAGTGTATGAGAGTCCCAATCTCTCCACGTCCCCACCAGCATTTGTTATTTTCTGTCTCATTGAACCTTGCCATCAGTGCTGGGGTAAGACGGTATCTCATTGTTGTTTTGATTTACATCTCTCTGATGGCCAATGATTGTGAGCATCTTTTCATGTATTAGCTGACCACCTGAATATCTTTCTTGGTGAAGTGTCTATTCATGTTTTCTGCCCATTTTTCAATTGGATTGTTAATTCCTTTGGTATTTGAGGCATTGGAGTTTTCCATCAATCTTAGAGATAAGTCCCTTGCCAGATATGTAATTATCAGCAAATATGAATTTGTTGCTGTCATTTTTGTCATGTGCTTTTTCATTGTGTTGATTTCTTTGTTCCATATAATTTTCTATGCTGTGCTCATTTTGTTTTTGAATCATGTTATCACTTCCTTCATTGCTATTGTTTTATTATTTGCTGAATATTTTATTGTCTTTTTATGTAAGTGAAGTCATAGAATATTTGTCCTTTTATAACTGACTTATTTCAGGCTCCTACTATATAGTAGCATGTGTCAAGACTTCATTTCTTCTACTGGCTGAGTAATATTTCATTGCATGCATGTACTTTATCTATTCATCTGTTGATAGGCATTTAAATTTTCTTTATCTATTCATCTGTTGATAGGTATTTAAATTGTTTCCATCTTTTGGCTCTTCCAAATAGAGCTGCAATGAACATTGGTGTCTTCATTCTTTTTATGGCTGAACAATATTTTATTGTGTGGATATACCATATTTTGTTTATTCATTTATCCATTGATGGACATTTGGATTGTTTCCACTTTTTTGCCATTATACATAATGCTGATATGAACATTCAAGTGCAAGTTTTTATGAGAACATGGGTTTTCAGTTCTCCTGGGTGGAATTTCTGAGTCACATGGTAATTCTGTGTTTAACTTTTTGAGCAACCGCTCACCTGTTTTCTACAGTGGCTTCACCAATTTATATTAGCTCCAGCAGTGCATGAAGGTTCCAATTTCTCCACATCCTTGCCAACATTTGCTACCATTCATCTTTTTATTATTATTATTATTATTAAAGCCATCTTAGTCAGTATGAAGTAGAGTATGGTACCTTTATGTAAAAACAAGTGGAAAGAATAATGTATCTGTTTGTCATTGCTTATATACACATAGAATAGTTCTTGATGATTATGTAAGTAACACTAGGTGCCTCCAGGGAGACAGGTTGGGTAGCTAGTAGCCAATGTGGGAGGAAGGTCTTATCCTATCTATTCTTCAGAACCACCATTCATCTGTCAATTTCTCATACTGTGGTGGCTTACATGTTGCTGTGAGGTTAGAAGCTATCCCAGTGGTATTTCAAATACCAGCACAGTTGCCCATGGTGGACAGGTTTCAGTGGAGCTTCCTGACTGAGAAAGACTGGGAAGAAGGACAGGATCATCCACTCCTGAAAGAATTGGCCACCAAAGACTTTTGAGTAGTAGTGAAACACTGATATATTGCTGGAAAACTTAATGGATATCAGCAAAACAATATTTGATACAGTGCTGAAAGATGACCCTTCAAGTTGGAACACACTCAAAATATGACAGGGGAAGAGCTGCCTCCTGAAAGTAAGGTCAACCTTAATGGCATGGATGGAGTAAAACCTTCAGGACTTCCATTTGCCAATGGGGCATGACTCAAAAAGAGAAGAAACAGCTGCAAGTGTTCATTAATAATTGGAACATGGAATGTATGCAATATGAATCTAGAAAAATTTGAAGTTGTCAAAAATGAAATGGAGCATAGAAAGATGGATCTCCTAGGCCTTGTGAGCTGAAATGGACTGGTATTGGCCATTTCAAATCAGACAACCAGATGATGTACTATGCCGGGTATTAAAAATTAAAGAGGAATGGCATTGCATTCATCGTCAAAAAGAACATTTCAAGATCTATCCTAGAATACAATGCTGTCAGTGACAGGATAATATCCATACACCTACAAGGAAGACCCCTTAATACTACTATTATTCAAATTTACACACCAACCACTAAAGCCAAAGATGAGAAAATTGAAGATTTTTACCAACTTCTGCAGTCTGAAAGTGACCAAACATGCAATCAAGATGGATTGATAATTACTAATGATTGGAATTACTAGTAATTGGAGCTCTTGTAGCACAGTGCCTAAGGAGTCTGACTGCTAACCAGAAGGTTGGTGGTTCAAACCCACCAGCCACTCTGAGAAAGCAAGACTGGGCAATCTACTTCCATAAAGATTTACCACCTTGGAAACCAAATGGGGGTTGCTATGAGTCAGAATTGACTCAATGGCAGTAGTTTTGGCTTTTGGTTTCGTGATTGGAAAGTGAAAGTTGGAAAAAAGAAGCATCAGTAGTTCAAAAATATGGCCTTGGTCATTGAAATTACTCTGGAGATTGCATGATGGAAATTTTCAAGATCAAAGGCTTATTCATTGCAAATACCTTTTATCTACAACACAAACAGCCACTATACACATGGACTTCTTCATATGGAATACACTGGAATCAAATGGATCACATCTATGGAAAGAAGCGATGGAGAAGCTCAGCATCGCATCACGAGCCAAAAGAAGGCCAGGAGCTGACTGTGCAACAGATCATCAATTGCTCCTGTGCAAGTTCAAGATGAAACTGGAGAAAATTAAAACAAGTCCGCAAGAGCCAATACACGACTTTGATTTTATCCCACCTGAATTTAGAGGCCATCTGAAGAATGGATTTGACACATTGAACACCAATGACTGAAGAGCAGACAACGTGTGGGATGACATCAAGAACATCATCCATGAGAAAAGCAAAAGGTCATTAAAAAGACAGGAAAGGAAGAAAAGACCAAAATGGATGTCAGAAGAGACTCTGAAACTTGCTTTTGAAAGGAAAGTAGCTAAAGTGAATGGAAGAAATGATGAAATAAAAGAGCTGAACAGGAAGTTTCAAAGGGCCACTGGAGAAGACAAAGTAAAGTATTATAATGAAGTGTGCAAAGATCTGGAGTTAGAAAACCAAAAGGGAAGGACACATTTGGCATTACTCAAGCTGAAAGAACTGAAGAAAAAATTCAGTCCTCAAATTGCAACATTGAAGAATTCCACAGGAAAAACACTGAATGATGCAAGAATCATCCAAAGAAGATGGAAAGAATATATAGAGTCACTGTACCAAAAACAATTAGTTGACATTCAAGCATTTCAGGAGGCAGCGTATGATCGAGAATTACTGGTACTGAAGGAAGAAGTCTAAGATATACTGAAGGAATTGGTGAAAAACAAGGCTTCACGAATTGGCAGAATACCTATTGAAATGTTTCAACAAACAGATGTGGTGCAGGAACTGCTTACCCATTTATGCTAATAAATTTGGAAGAGAGCTTCCTTCTTGGCCAACCAACTGGAAGAGATCCATAGTTCTGTCCATTCAAAAGAAAGGAATAGAATGTGGAAATTCTCAAAGAATACCATTAATATGACACACAAGTAACATTTTGCTGAAGATAATTAAAAAATGGTTGCAGCAGTATATTGACAGAGAACTTCTGGAAATTCAAGCTGGATTCAGAAGAGAATGAAATGTTGGATATTTTTTTGATGTATCTTGGCTGATAGTAAAGAACACCAGAAAGATGTTTACTTGTGTTTTATTGATTATGAAAAGGTATTCAATAGTGTGAATCATAGCAAATTATAGATAACATTGTGAAGAATGGGAATTATAGAACACTTAATTGTGCTCATGAGGAGCCTGTACATAGATAAGGAGTCTGTCATTCTAACAGAACAATGGGACACTTCATGGTTTAAAATCAAGAAAGGAGTGCATCAGAGTTGTATCCTTTCACCATACTTGTTCAATCTGTATGCTGAGCAAGTAATCTGAGAAACTGGACTATAGGAAGAAGAACATGGCATCAGGGTTGGAGGAAGACTCATTAACAACCTGAGATATGCAGATAGCACAACCTTGCTTGCTGAAAGTGAAAGTGACTTGAAGCACTTACTGACAAAGATCAAAGTCTACAATCTTCAGTATGGATTCTACCTCAACATAAAGAAAGCAAAAATCCTCACAACTGGACCAACAACCAACATCACAGTAAATGGAGAAAAGATTGAAGTTGTCAGGGATTTCATTTTACTTGGATCCACAATCAACATCCATAGAATCAACAGTCAAGAAATCAGATGTTGTATTGCACTGGGAAAATTTGCTGCAGGGAACCTCTTCAAGGTGTTAAAGAGCAAAGAGGTCACTTTGAAGACTGAGGTATGCCTAATCCAAGCCACCTCATTTTAAATCACCTCATATGCATGGGAAAGCTGGACAGCAAATAAGGAAGACTGAAAAAGAATTGATGCCTTTTAATTGTGATGTGGGCAAAGAATATTGAAAATACCACAGACTGCTAAAAGAACGAACAAATCTGTCCCGAAAGAAGTGCAACTGGAATGCTCCTTAGAAGTGAGAATGGCAAGATGTCATCTTATCGACTTTGGTCATTATGTCAGAACCACTCCCCAGAGAAGGATCATTATGTCAGAACCATTCCCCAGAGAAAGATAGCATGCTGGTAAAGTGGAGGGTCATTGAAAAAGGGGAAGACCCTCAATGAGATGGACGGACACAGTGGCTGTGATGATGGGCTCCAGCACAGCAAGGACTGTGAGATGGTGCAGGACCAGGCAGCGTTTGGTTCTGTTATGCATGGGATTGCTAGCTGGAGCCCACTGGACACCACCTAACAGCAACAACAATAACAACTCTTCTGTGAGCTTTTCAATTTTAAACCATGTGCAGCTATTATCTATATAAATAATTCAGATAATTTACACTTAAAATTACACTTATTGATTTATAGTTGAGCTTGACAGACTACGAGCAGTAGATCAAATATGGCCTGCCACCAGTTTTTGTATAGCCCATGAGCTAAGAGTAGTTTTTACAATTTTAAACTGTGGAAAAAAATCAAAAGAAGATATCTGATGACACATGAGATGACATGAAATTCAATGTTATTGGAACACAGCCGTGTCCATTTGTTTACATGTTGTCTATAGGTACTTCATGCTAAAATCACAGAGGTGACAAGTTGCAGTAGATACCATATGGTGCTCTCATTGCTTAATATTTCTGCTTGGCGTATTACGAATGCAGTGATGTAACTGTGACTCTAACAGCATTTCAAGTGCCACACACACCACCATGCTGTGATTTAAAAAAAAAAAATTACACATCAAGAAAAAAAAAAGAGAGAAAAGGGATTTGAATGTCATGCTTAAAAGGCATAATGGGGTGTGGATTATTTTGTTATCAAGTCAAATGGCAATACATCGTGTTTCTTATGAGATGATATTATAGCAGTACACAAAGAATACAGCATATATTACTATACTAAATACTCATCATACTAATCCCAGCTCACAGGAAAGTCATGATTAGAAAAATTATAGAATTAAAAATAGAATATCTCATCATGGCAGGATTTTTTTTCACAAAAACAAAAAAGTGAAAAAGAAACTGCAGCCAACTCAGTTACCAAGTGGCTCATTCGTTAGCCAAGTAAGAAAGCTGTTCACAAATGGTGAATTAATTAAATCATGTTTGATTGCAACAGCTGAAGAAATGTGTCCAGGGAAAAATAACCTTGCTTAAGAATATTGGCCTTGCATGCACAATGGTTGCTTGAAGATTGAGAGCAACGTCAGAAGTCACTGGAAAAACAGGCAGATGTTATGGTTCGCTTGTAGTTGCTTATTTGAGGAGACAATGACCAGTAGGAAAGTGGTGACTGGAGAATTCGTCTCTGCACCTACTCTGTATAGAAAAAGTGCAAGTAAGAATATTTTCAAAGAAGTTTAGAAACATTAATGCAGCACAACCTGAAGCAGGATCTATTAAGATGTGTTAGAACTGATGGTGGTAAAAATATATGTGTGGAGCTTATATGGATGAATTTAAAAAGTTTGTAAAAACTTAAGGTGCTTAAAGCCCATGGTTATTTATAATAATATTCACCACAGAGTATTTTGAGGAAAATATTTGAGTCTATCACGTGCTACTGAAACAGTAATATCAATGGTAAACACTAGTGGCTCTTGTGGATTTAACCATCAGCTTCATGATGCTAAAAATGCAAGGAGGACCCATCTTCTGACCTCCTCTAATTGCACAAGAGGAAGACAGGATCACCATCAGTAACCCAAGGCCTACTCGTGCAAGGCCAGACATGCTGCCTCCCTCCAGCCCTTTCACCAACCGTTCCACCCGCAGCACCCACCACCTCTCTCCTGGGTTTGATAATTC
>NW_006921882.1:1968360-1975502 GCF_000298275.1 Orycteropus afer afer
CCTCATATTTGATGGGTAATTTGGCTGGATATAGGATTCTTGGTTGGAAGTTCTTTTCCTTCAGTGTTTTATATATGCCGTCCCATTGCCTTCTTGCCTGCATGGTTTCTGCTGAGTAATCAGAGCTCAGCCTAACTGTTTGATTATTATAAGTAATGTTTCTTTTGTCCTGGGCTGCTCTCAAAATTTTTTCTTTGTCTTTGGTTTTGGAGAGTTTGATTATAATATGCCTCAGTGTTTTTCTCTTGGATCTATCTTGTGTGGGGTGCTATGAGTTTTGTGGACAAATATCTTTTCTTCTTTCATGAGACGGGGGAAGTTCTCTGTTAGCAGGTTTTCCACAATTTTCTCGGTGGTTTTTTTTTTTCACCTCTTCTTGTTCTGGAATTCCAAAGAGTTTCTTTTCATGTTATCCCACATAATTCTTAGATTCCCTTTATTTCTCTTAAATCTTTGTTTTGAGTTTTCTTCATACAGGCTGGTGTCCAGGGATTTGCCTTCTAGTTGGGATATGTGTTCTTCAGCCAGTTATAACCTACTCTTTTGTGCTTCCACTGTGTTGTGTAATTCTGTCATTTTGGTATTCATCTTTTGGATTTCTAACTGCTGTTTTCGTATGAGTTCTGATTGTGCATTAATCTTATTATTTTGTTCTGAATGATTTTCCTGAGTTCTTCCAGGGAACTGTCTGTGTTCTCCTTGTTTCTGTTTAGGGTTTCCTTAGGTTCTTGTAAAGCTCTATAAACATATCTTCTAAATTCCTTCTCAGATAATTCTATTGCTTCCTCTTCTTATGTGTATAATGAGACCTTTGTTTGTGGTTTTGCTTCTAATGCCATGTCCTTTTTTTTTGTTGTTGTTGTTATTTGTTTGACTTGAGGTTGCCTGTTGTTTCCTAGACATTTTGAGGTTGTCTTTAACTGTTGGTTATGTATTGATTTGTTTTGTCTTGGTTTTATGGTTTAATATTTTGAAAAGGTGAAGGTGGTGTGTTTTAATTATTTTAGTTATTAATTCAGGTATGCTAGGTTGCTCTGAAGTTTTCTTTGTGATGGTGGAATCACTGTGTAAAATGTGGATATAGGTTTCTGTTTGTCATAAAGAGGATTTAGAGTTTGAACTGGGAGGTTTTGTGTTGGCTGAATGTGGTTTCTTCTATTGGATGAGTGAAGTTATTGGTGGAGAAGGTGGGAGCAGAAGAAGGAAAGCTCACTGTTGTTAGGGGCAGTTTCTAGGGATTTGAGTGGGCTGCTACTGATGATGTTGTACTGTTATTTACAGTCCTGCAGCTCAATTTCAGCAAAGATTCCAGTTGTTAGGGGGTCACCACTTTCCACCAGGCTCAGACACATGCAAAAACCCTTCTCCCAAGGCCCCTCAGCTCCAAAAAGCCAACCCAAGACAACTTCCCAGCTCTGCGATCCTCCATGAGGGTTTCTCTCTCTGGGCCTGCCTGCCCGTGGTGCTGGTGCAACTGGTCCAAACTGTGACCTGCCTTGGGAGTTCCTCTGTGGGTCCGCCCACTTGTGACATCAAAGCTCCACTTGGTTTTAGTGGCACTGGAGTTGGGAGAGTGCCTGCTAGTAATCTGTGGTCCCAACATTACTGATAAAGTCAAGTGCCAGCCTCTCAGTGCCACTAAGCTGACCCAAGCCTACTCAGTGACCCTCTGTGGGGGCACCTCCCCAGGCCCACCCTCCTGCAGCACCAATGGACTCCTTGCTCAGGTTTCAGTGGCACTGGACATGCCTGTTTGCACCTAGCTGACCCAAGTTACCAATAAAATCAGGTGCTGAAGGTAAATCCTTGGGGTGATTGCTGGTATGTTGGTGTGGTCACTGGTATGCTGGTGTGGTGTGTCTTCTGCCTTAACCCAGGGAGGTCTTGGATGACCGTTCGTGCCTGCTGGTCGCTCCCCCAGGGAAGTCTCCGATGGCCTTTCTCAGCTGTCTGTTGGCACTCTGCAGGATAGATTTTCTTATTTTTTCCCCTGTACCTTTCTCCTCTCTAATTCTACTCCTCTGAATTTGGTGCACTCTGAATCAGTGAGCTGTTCAGAGCACCAGTATCCCTAATTCAAACTGCTGTACCTAGTTTTTTAAGCACTAAGGTGCTAGAGGGAAATTGTGTGGTGATTACCTACAAGACTCCATTTTGAATCTCCTTTCTATTTTATTATTAGTCTGGCTGTGAGCAACAGGAACCAGTTCTCATCACCTTTAACAGAAAAAGGATGGGGTAGAATTTTTGGATGGCTAGAAGAATACTGTGTAGTTTTCTGCTCATAAAGGAGAGCTGAGCATCCATGCCTAGGAGAGAACATAAATCAGTGATTCGGAGGCTCCTTATAGACAGTCTCATTAAGATGCTGCAAATACAATGATGCTTGCCTTTGTGTGACTCATTCCAGGTTCAAATTCCCAGAAAATAAATGACCCAAGAATGGAATCTTTAAATGTTACTATGAGTAAGACTGCAGGATATTGAAGCACATCAAATATAATTGTAATATATATGGGAGCTCTGGTAGCATAGTGCCTAAAAGCACTTGACTGCTAACCAGAAGGCTGGAGGTTCAAACCCACCAGCCACTCCTCAGAAGGAAGATGGGACAATCTACTTCCGTAGTGATACTGCCTCGGAAACCCAAGGAGGGGTCGCTATGAGTTGGGGCTGACTCGAGGGCACATAACAACAACATACTAAATAGATTGGAATTACTAATGATACTGATAGACACCTAATAGTCACAGTTTGGGGAAGCTAGAGGGTCAATATGTTATTTTGAAAACACTCAAATAAAGGGGAGAGAGTCAAGTAGTGCCTAAGGCACTTTGACTGCTAACCAGAAGGCTGACGGTTCAAACCCACCAGCCACTCCTCAGAAGGAAGGTTGAGCAATCTACTTCCCTAGTGACACTGCCTTGGAAACCCAAGGAGGGGTTGCTATGAGTTGGATCTGACTCGACAGTAGTGCTTTTTTTTTTTTTTTTTTTCTACCAACTCTACCAATAGTAACCAAATAGTAGTCTTTTTTTAAAAAAAGGAATATTCTGGGAGTTCTGGTAGCATAGTAGCTAAGGCAGTTGACTGCTAACCAGAAGGCTGGCGGTTCAAACCCATCAGCCACTGCTCAGAAGGAAGATAGGGCAATCTACCTCCATAGTGATACTGCCTCGGAAACCCAAGGAGGAGTCGCTATGAATCGAGTTCAACTCGACAGCACATAACAACAACAACAAGGAATATTCTAGCTATGGAATAAATGGAGAACGAATGCTAGAATTAGAAGTTGACCACTTGCAGCCATTGGTGAGCTAATGTATGTAGACATTGACCATTACTGACTGCTGGCAGCAAAAAGAGAAAAAAGCAAGACATGTTCTTCCCAGTAGTTGTAAAGAGAACCACCTATGAAATAGTCTTGCCAGGAAAATAAAATATGAATCTGTGAAGCCTCTAGATCCTACTACTTGTGTACAAGAAGCTACGAGGACAGCGGAACATGTTAAACTACCTCAGAAATTCAGGCTATGAATCCAGACTGTGGGAACTGAGTTGCTTCAAGGAAGGAGAAAAGGAAGATGGAGAGAGACTCACAAACTCAAAGAGACTCTTCAAAATCGTGTGAAGGAATCTTATTTGAATTCTTTTAATATTAAGAAAATATGAAATAATTGATTGACCACTGACAGTTTATTTGATGATATTCCAAAAACAAAACCCAAACTCACTACCGTTGAGTTGGATTCAAGTCATAGTGACCCCTCCTTGGGTTTCCGAGGTGGTATCACTAGGGAAGTAGATTGCCCCACCTTCCTTCTGAGGAGTGGCTGGTGGGTTTGAACTACCAAGCTTCTGATTAGCAGTCAAATGCCTTAGGCACCACGCCCCCAGAGCTCCCTTGATGATATTAAGGAAGTGTAAATACTTTTAGGTATGATAAAGGTATTGTGATTTATAAGAGTTTTTCCTTCTTAAGAAAAGTAAAAATTCCCATTGGTGACACACTGTGGGTTAGAAGCCCATTAGGACTTCCAAGAATGGAGGAAAAATAAATCCTCCAAAGAAAAGGTGAAAAATCCTAGGAAGTCGCCAACTTTCCAATAGTCTTATGTTTTCCTAAAGATCCAGCTGCAATGGTAAGTAATCTAATGCTTACAATGTAACCAGCCATAGTTTAACAACTACCTATCAATTAGGTAACAATACTGCCATCCATCTTATCTTATTTCAATCAGTTGCACATTTTAAGATTCTTCTACTTCCAACATCCCACTCCTGGCACCAACTTCTATTTCAGTCAGGGTAATATGAATTGCAAGCTTCAGAAACCTAATTTGAAGCTGATTAGTTAGACGAATTACTTTTCTTATCTAAGAAACCAAGGAGCTTACTTTACACATAACTGAGCCCAGAGATCAAAGGTCATCAGGATTCCACACACATCTGCTGTCTTCTCTCTCTGTGTTGGCCTCATCCTCTACCTTTGCAGACAGACTCTCCTTGTTTTGCATCAAATATGTAGGCAGGGATCATCCATTGCATTGTTTTCCCGAGAGAACATCATCCCCCTCATCACTTATTCTGGGAAAAATTTTCTGAATAGAAGCTGCCATTTTGCAGCTCCACCTTCCCAGTCATTTCCAGTTGGCCGAGGAACAGCTCATGATACAAGCTCGGCCTATCATTCCATCCTTGACGTTTTTTCTAAAGCCAAGAGGGGAGATGAAATCCATTAAAATAATACATTGTTTTCTGGGGGAACACTGGATGTATTCACATTATTTTACATCCAAAAGATACTACTGTAATGGGTAGAGAGTAAAAAAAAAAAAAAAAAATCTCTAGAAGGAACTTTTAAAAATCAGCTAGAAAATACAGAAAACTGTATTTTAAAAATAAAAAATAGACATGAACAAATAATATACATGGCCAATAAGCCTATGAACCGAAAAGCCAAACTCACTGCTATCGAGTGGATTCTGACTCATAGTGACCCCCCACTGAGTTTCCAAGGCGGTAAATCTTTAGGGAAGCAGATTGCCCCATTTTCCTTCCACTGAGTGGCTGGTGAGTTTGAACTGCCAACCTTCTAGTTACCAGTCAAACGCCTCAGGCACTGTGTCAAGAGATACTTAAAACCTTTAGAAGTTGAAGAACTGTGATTTAGAACAACAATAGCTATCACTTTACACCCATTTGACTGGCAAAATTTAAAGAGATAGTCATTGCTGGGCATTGGCACCATGTGGCAATACGCACAAGTCCAGGCCAGCTGGTACCCAAGACTGCTGCAGCTGTCCTGCAGAGCAATCTGGCGCTTCTCGGTGAAGTCCGATCCATGCTCTGCTGCCAGAAATCCCACTGCTGGACGGTGTCCCAAAGCAGTGTTCACATGGGACAGCAGGGCACGTGACAAGCATGTCCATCACAACAGTGTTGGGATTGTGGGGAGAAAGGAGTTAGGGCAGCCTGGGGATCTGTGATGTGTCCACAAATAGTACAGCTCTTTTCCACAGTCATGCAGTAGGATTGGGCTTCCCCAACATTTAAAGTCCTCTGGAGCCGTGGGACTTACTTTGCTCAACAAAATGTGGGCAGACGGGATGTGGCTCACCTCCAGGTGGAAATCGGGAATTAGTCCTTGCTTTGCTGTTGTTGTTGTTGTTATTTGCCACCGAGTCAGCCTCGACTCATAGCGACCCCTCCTTGGGTTTCCGAGGCAGTATCACTACGGAAGTAGGAATGCCCAACCTTCCTTCTGAGGAGTGGCTGGTGGGTTTGAACCGCCAGCCTTCTGGTTAGCAGTCAAATGCCTTAGGCACTACACCACCAGAGCTCCCAATGTCACTTTAATCAAATGTTAAATTTCCATGTACTTGGGCCTGTTTGAGGAACTTATGCTACCAGAGCTCCCTAGTTTCTCTTTTCTCTGGTGTAGTAGCTGACAATGTAAGAGATGGTGCAGGTTCCCTGATGGTCACAGTGAGTGGACCCCTCCCACCAACCTACAATGAACGCGTAACACGAGTGAGAAACAGCCTTTGTGGTTTGAAACCATTACTACTATGAACATGTAGCATGAGTGAGAAACAGCCTTTGTGGTTTGAAACCATTATAATCTGGGAAGTATTTGTTACTGAAGCACAATGTACCCTATCCTGACTGGTACAAGGTCACGTACAAATGTCAGAAGCAAAGAACTAGGTACACACACAGCAGCATGTTGTTGTTGTTGTTAGGTGCTTTTGAGTTGTCTCCCACTCATGGCAACCCTATATACAGCAGAATGAAACACTGCCCAGTCCTGTGCCAACTCCACGATCCCTACTATACCTGAGCCCATCGTCGCAGCCACTGTGTCAATCCATCTCGTTGAGGGCCTTCCCCTCTTTCATTGACCTTCCACCTTACCGAGCATGACATCCTTCTCCAGGGAATGGTCTCTTCTGACAACAGGACCAAAGTAGGTGAGAGGAAGTCTGGCCATGGATAGATCTTAAAGACAACAAGTACTAGATGGGAAAAAAAAGGCTAAGAATTGTTAAAATGGCAAATGTTTTATTATAATAAACACAATTACCACAATTAATAAAAAGCTAGAATAGGATCTGTAGCACTTACAACAAATGGAAATATTTGCCCTAAACAATTTGCATGCTTTTCAAGAACACTTACAAGCAGAAGGGTATGTGTCAGCCATACTGGAATTGCTGTCTATGGGGTAAAGGGAAAGCAAATAGATGATTGCTAGATAGGTAGGTGGATGGAAGGAAAGAAGGCAGACAGGAAGACGAGGAAGGAGTGAGGGAGGAAGTTCGGTGCACAGATTGGGGATGGTAGTGGGCCGTGACATGAGAAGTATAGCTGAGCGCTCTTCACCTGGAGGCATCCTGTAACACCTGTCCTACATACTCTGCAAGGAGCTCTGATGGCACAGTGCCTAAGGCGTTTGACTGCCAACCACAAGATTGGTGGTTCTAACCCACCAGCCACTCTGCAGAAGGAAGACTGGGCAATCTACTTCCATAAAGGTTTACCCCCTTGGAAACCCAAAGTGGGTCGCCATGAGTGGCAATCAACTCGATGACAGTGGGTTTGGATTTGGGGGCGTGTAGCATAGTGGCTAAGGCACTTGA
>NW_006921882.1:1976792-1978149 GCF_000298275.1 Orycteropus afer afer
CAAATTTTCTTTTACAGATTTCAATAAAGTGGTAGTTCCATCTAATGAAATTCCCCACTTTTCTTGTTACTCTTATTCTTAGGTATCTGTTAATTTTTATTGCTGTTGTGATTTGAGTCAATTTCCAATTTTATCTTACACATAGTTGGTGTTGTTAGGTGCCATTGAGTCAATTCAACTCAGAGTGACTCCATGGAACCAAACAGAACTGCCCCATAGTGTTTTCTTGGTTATAATCCTTATGGAAGCGGTTTGCTAGGTCTTTCTCCCTTGCAAGTGGTGGTAGGTTTGAACTGCCAACCTTTCAGGTAGCAGCTGAGCAATTAACCATTGCACCGTCAGGATTCCTTTATAAGTGCTCATTGTCAGTGTTTCCTACCCATGTGTCAAAGTCCTGTGGTGGCTTGCATGTCGCTGGGATGCTGGAAGCTATGCGACCAGTATCTCAAACACCAGCAGGGTCACCCAGGGTGGACAGGTATCAGCAGAACTTCCAGACTAAGACACATTGGGGAAAAAGGTGTGGCAATCAACTTCCGGAAAACTGACAATGAAAACCCTGTGGGTCACAGTGCTCCCTAAGCAATAACCTCCCCTTTCTCCCTCTTTCCTACTCCTGCTAACTGCTAATAAATTTAGGCATTTGCCTGTTCTTGTCTTTTTATGAAAGTCAGGTCATACAATATTTGCCTTTTGTGACGGATGTATTTCTTTCAGCATAATGTTTTCAAGTTCCATCCATATTACAGCATGTATCAAGACTTCTTTTCTCTTACTGGCTGAGTAGTATTCCATTATGTGGATATGCTGCATTTTGTTTATCCATTCTTCTGCCAATAGGCATTTAGTTTTTTCCCACCTTTTGGTGAATAATGCTGCAATGAACATTAGTGTACACATATCTGTTTGAATCTCTGCTTTTGGGGGGCAGAGGGTACAAAACTGGAAGGAGAATTTCTGGATCACATGATAGTTCTATTTTTAGTTTTTTGAGGAACTGCCACACTGTCTTCCACAATGGCTGCACCATTTTGCATTCCCACCGTTAATGGATGACAGTCCCAATTTCCCCCCACGTCCTTGCCAACATTTGTTGTTTTCTCTTTTTTGGTTTGTGTGTATATATATATATATATATATATATATATATACCATCTGGTGGGAGCAAAATGGTATCTCGTTGTGATTTTGATTAGCATCTTTCTGATAGCTAATGCCATTGAGTATCTTTTCATGTGTTTGGTGACCATTTGAATATCCTCTTTGGTGAAATGTCTACATAAGTCTTTTGCTCATTTTCTCACTGGATTATTTTTCTTTTTGTTGTTAAGTTGTCAAAGTTTATATATATATATAT
>NW_006921882.1:1979139-1980883 GCF_000298275.1 Orycteropus afer afer
TATAGAAACTCAACTGATTTTTGTGTGTTTACCTTGTACCTGCAACTTGACTAAATTCCTCTATTAGCAGTTAGAGATTTTCTGTATATAGGATTATGTCATCCACAAATGGATATGTGGTGCGGCGAATTGATTTTTATGGACTTTCTATCATGGTCTTTGTGACATACCCTGGTTGATAGGGTGAGACCATGCAAATGTGAGGTACTTGTGGCCCATCAAGGGGGCTGGATAGCTTTCTAATGATGTAAATAGGTGTATGGAACCCCAGCGGGGGGGATTTGTCAGTTTTGCCTTCCTGCTCGGCTTAAAATGAGCCAGCCTGGAAGTGAGAAGGAGGAGAAGGCAGTGTCAGTACCATCAAGAAAGAAGAGCCAGAAGTGGAGTGTGTCCTTTGGAGCCAAGATCCCTGCACTGATCCCTATGTGCATGTAAAGTAACTGCTTAAAATAAATCTTATGTTCAAATTTAAAAAAAAAAAAAAGAGAGAGAGAGAGAGAGATCCCTGCGCTGAACCTCCTCAATGCAGGAAACAGAGAGCTGTGACACCAGAGATGGCAAGAAGCAGCAACAGAAAAAGGCAGCAGCAGAATCAAGAGATTGGTAAGAGACAGAGCAACGGCTTCCTGGCCCGTGGAGCAGGAAAGCTGAATGTCTTCAGACTGAGGCTGATTGGTGGGGTGGGATGCCTTTAAGCGTTTATCAGCAGAACTAAAAGAGCTTTGTAACACCTGCCTGAACAGGCAGAGGCCAGGCCAAAGGGCTGAGGGCCAGAGAGAAACCTGTCTTTGGGTATGGCTGAGAGAAAGCTGTCCTGATTAAAGAACTACATCCTGAGCATTCCTAATCCTGAATTGCAACCTGTTACTTCCCTATCAAGTCTTATAACCATGAATATTGTCAGTGAGTTCTGTGTGGCCATTGCAATGAATTATCAAACACAGCAAAAAAGTAGAGAGTGCCATGGGAGGGACAGTTGGTGTCAGAATTGGTGAAAACTTGGAGGGTTGGGTCATGGTTGACTTCTACCTCACAGGAATCAGCCTTGGGCTGTTCATGTTGATCTTGATCTCCCTCCCCTCTTCTGAAGTTAGAGGAGGTCAGATGCCCCCACACACACCATTTTTACCAACTTGATTCTTCTTTTAAAAACATTTTATTGTGTTTTAGGTGAAATTTTACACAGTCAATTAGGTTCTCATTGGACAATTCTTACCCAAACTTTTCTGTGACGTTGGTTCTAGTTTTCACAATGTGCCAGTACTCCCATTATTTCCATCCTGTGTTCCCTGTTCCCATTGATCTAGCTACCCAGAAGGTAAATGGTGACTGGTCTCATACAGTTGATTTGTTCCAGGAAGCACATTACTCACAGGTTGATACTGTCTATTTTATAAGTCAACCTATTATTTGGCTGGAAAGTGACCTCCAGGAGTAGCTTCAGTGTCAAGTTCAAAGGGTATCCTAAGATGATAATCTCAAGAGTTCCTCTAATCTCTATTGGTCCAGTGGGTCTGGCCATTTTTAGGAATTTGGATTTAGTTGTACATTTTTCTCCCATTCTCTCTGGACCTCCTGTTGTGTTCCTGGTCAGAATAGTTGGTAGCCAGGCTTCAGCTAGTTCACCTGGTCTCAAGTTAGAAGAGGCTGTGGTTCATGTTCGTGTATTGCTAGTGCTGCGGATGTTTTCTTTGAGTCTTTGGTTTCCTTCATTCTCTTTTTCTCCAGATGAGTAGAGACAAAC
>NW_006921882.1:1981878-1984236 GCF_000298275.1 Orycteropus afer afer
GCATAAGAGTTCCAATCTCCCCACAATCTTGACAGCATCTGTTGTTTTCTGTTTTTTAATCATTACTATTTTTGCAAGGATGAGATGCTATCTTATTGTGAGTTTGACTTTCATCTTTCTAATGGCTAATGACTGTGAACATATTTTCATGTATTTATTGACCACCTGGATGTCCTTTTTGGTGAAATGTCTGTTCATGTCCATTGTCCCCCTCCTTTTCTTTTTGTTTGTTTGTTTTTTTGCTATTGAGTTGTTAAAGTTTTCTATAACTAGAGATGATTTTCCTTTTTCTTTGCTGACCCAAATACATTTTATTTATTTTCCTTTTGTTATTACTTTGGCTAGTACTTTTAATATAATACTGAATAAAAGTGATGAGAGTAGGCACCTAGTCTTGTTTCTAATTTCAAAGGAAAAGCAATGTTCTTTGATGGTTACCAGGGGTGGGACAGGGAAGGAAGCTCTCAATCTTTTTTGACTATGTATAATGTTAGCTGGAGCTCTGGTAGCATAGTACCTAAGGCACTTGACTGCTAACCAGAAGGCTGGCGGTTCAAACCCACCAGCCACTCCTCGGAAGGAAGGTTGGGCAATCCTACTTCCGTAGTGATACTGCCTCGGAAACCCAAGGAGGGGTCGCTATGAGTCGGGGCCGACTCAATGGCAAACAACAACAACAACAACATAATGTTAGCTGTTGGTTTTTCATATATACCCTTAGTCATATTGTGGGACTTCCCTCCTATCCCAATCTTGTTGAGGGTTTTCCTTAAGAAGGGATATTGAATTTTATCAAACAGTTTTTCCGCATCCATAGATATGATCATGTGGTTCTTTTCCTTTGTTATATTGATGTGATATATTATGTTGATTTTGTAATGTTGAACCATCCTTGCATTTCTGGAATAAGTCTCACTTGTCATAGTGTAGGATTCTTGATATGTTGTTGGAGTCTGTTCACTAATGCATTGTTGAGGATTTTTGCATCTAAATTCATAAGGGATATTGTCCTGTAGTTTTCTTTTCTTGTGCTGTCTTTGTCTTGTTTTGGTATGAGGCTTATGTTTCTTTTATAGAATGAATTAGAGACTATTCCTTCCACTTCTGTCTTTTGGAAGAATTTAAACAGAATGGGTGTCAATTCTTCTCTAAATATTTGGTAGAAATCCTCAGTGAAGACTTCTAGTCCAGGACTTTTTTGTTGGTAGATTTTTGATCACTGATCCACTCTCTTCACTTGTAATGAGCCTGTTGGGATTTTCTTCACTTGTGAGTCAGGTCGGGTAAAGTGTGCGCTTTTGAGAGTTTGTCCACTTCATCTAAGTTATCCAGTTTGTTGCCATACAGCTGTTCATATTATTCTGTCATAATTCTCTTTATTTCTATCAAGCAGGTTGTAATGTCTCCTCTTTCATTTCTTATTTTAGTTATTTGCATCTTCTTTTTCTTTGTCAGTCTAGCTAAAGGTTTGTCATTTTATTGATCTTTTGAAAGAACCATATGCTGGTTTTGTTAATTTTCTCTATTTTTTTTTTTTAATTTTATTTATTTATGCTCTCATCTTTGTTATTTCTTTTCTTCTGGTAGGCTTAGACATAGTTTTCTCTTCTCTTTCTAGTTCCTCAAGTTGTAGAGTGTTATGGATTGAGTTGTGTCCCCAAAAAATATGTGTTGTAAATCCTAACCCCTATATCCATGATAATCATATCATTTGGGAATTGGGTTTTCCATATTATGTGAAAGAGGCAGTATCAGTGTAGGATGTGTCTTAAGCCAATCTTTTTTTTTTTTTTTGGATTTGAAAAAGCAGATCAAGCATGCGGCAAGAAAACAAGGATGGTTAGAGGAAGACAGACACCATGGTGCGTGAAGTTCAACAAAGGGCCTAGGAACAGAATCTGATGGAAAGAGACAAGGACCTTCTCACAGAGCAACAGGGACAGAAAGCCTTCTTCTAGAGCCTGTGCCCTGAATCAGACTTCCAGCCTCCTAAACTGTGATGAAATAAATTTGCTCACTAAATCCATACATCGTGTAAGACATAGAGTTAGGCTGTTGATTTGAGATCTTTCTTCTGTTTTCATGTAAATATTTATTGCTATAAGTTGCCATTGCTCATCCCATAAGTTTTGCTATGCTGTGCTTTCATTTTTTATTGGGCTCTAAGAAATTTGCAATTTCTTCTTGACCCCTTGGTAGTTTAATAGTGTGTTGTTTAATTTCCATATGTTTGTGTATTTTTCTGTTTTTCTTTTCTCCTGTTATTGATTCCTAGTATCACTCCTTTAGCATAGTGCCTAAGGCATTTGACTGCTAACCAGAAGGCTGGCGGTTCAAACCCACCAGCCACTCCTTGGA
>NW_006921882.1:1984858-1986540 GCF_000298275.1 Orycteropus afer afer
ATTTGTTTTTTCAGCTGTGGTTTGAGTGAAAGTTTACAAAGCAAATTGGTTTTCCATTCATCAATTCATACACGTTTTGTTTTGTGACATTGTCTGCAGACCTCACCATGTAACAGCACTCACCCACTTCCTCCCAGTGCTTACCATTTCCCTCCACCCTTCTTTCTTATCACTTCTTGCCTTCTGAGCTTTATCTCTGGGTAAATTCTGCCCTTTTGATCTCATGTGGTTGACTGTTCTGATGAGTGTGTACCTCCCTGGGGTTGTTATTCATCTTATAGCCTGTTATCACTGAAAGATGAACCATGGGGGTGAGTTCAGTTCAATGGCATCTAAGGCCCATAGTCTCGGGGGTTCCCCCAGTTTCTATCAGGCTGATAAACCTGGTCTTTTTTTTTTTTAAGTGATTTTGAGCTTTGTTCCACATTTTTCTCCCACTCTCTCTGGGACCTCGTATTCTACCCAGGACTATTCCGATCATTTCTGAATGGTCAGCCAGGTGGAAGGCCACATCTAGTTCTAGTCTCATGGTCATGGAGGCTGGGGTTCACGTGCCCATTTGCCTTTTGAACCAACTGTTTCCTTGTGCCTTTGACTCTATTTACTCTTCTTTGCTCCAGATGGGAAGAGATGGATACTTGCCCTTTAGATGGCAGCTTTTCAGAACTCCATCACGACTCACCAAAGCAGGAAGCGGAATGTTGTCTTCATGGACGATGTTATGTCAGTGAACTTTCGTGTCTCCCAAGACACTAAATGTCTATGGTCTGAGGCCCTGGGAGCAGTCACTTTTTTCCTCAAGGTGTTTGGTTATGGCTAAGAAGTTTTTATAACTTTGCCCCAGGTGTGCTCTATTATATTCATTTATATATTTGAAGCACATACAAATAGATGTGTAGAAATACCATCTGTCAAACATGCATACATACATACACACACACGTGTGTGTGTGTGTGTGTGTAGTCTCATTCGCCTTCCCACTCCTGTTCAGCTTGAGTGTCTATGAATCCACTTGGAGATTATTGTTATTACTGTTATTGCAGGATTGTGTATGGAATAGTAGTTGCCTCTGTTGCCTTTAACTCTCGGGCTCCTCCCAGTGTCTTCCTTTGCCTTGTTGTTTGGTGCTGACCTCCCTCTTATCATATATTGCCTTT
The DNA here is from genome assembly GCF_000298275.1 of Orycteropus afer afer. Classification (NCBI taxonomy): domain Eukaryota; kingdom Metazoa; phylum Chordata; class Mammalia; order Tubulidentata; family Orycteropodidae; genus Orycteropus; species Orycteropus afer. The sequence goes on from NW_006921882.1 coordinate 1,986,016, forward strand.
CCTTTCACCCAAGTTAATATGTGTCTACCCTCTAGTTAGTGATTCACCTTCCCTTCTCCTTCCACACCTGGTAACCTTCAAAGAATGACCCTTTCTGTGTGTAAACTTTCTCTTGACTTTTTCCAGTAGAGGTTTCACACAATATTTGTCCTGTTTTGCTTGACTAATTTCACTTAAGATAACGCCCTCCAGGCTCATCCACATTATGGGGTGCTTCGCAGATTGCTATCATTTAACATCAGGTAGTATTCCATTGTGTATATGTGCCATTGTTTGTTTATTCATTCATCCGCTAATAAGCACTTAGGTTGTTTCCATCTTTTTGCTATTGTGAATAATGTTATGATGAGCATGAGTGTGAAGATATCTGTTAGTGTCATGGCTCTTATTTTCTCTAGAATATATCCCTGGTAGTAGGAATGCTGGATCATGTGGTAGTTCTCTTTCCAACTTTTTAGGAGGTACCATACCGTTTTCCACAGTGATTGTACCATTTTACAGTCCCACCAGCTGTGTATGAATGTT
>NW_006921882.1:1986860-1994223 GCF_000298275.1 Orycteropus afer afer
TGAATGACTGTGAGCATTCCTTCACGTGTTTGTTGGCTGTCTGAGTGTCTTCTTCGGCGAAGTATCTGTATTTCCCGACCATTTTAAAATTTTATCTTTTTCTTTTTTTTAATTTGTCTTTTTGTTGTTGAGGTATTTCTTCTAACACATTTTGTCTTAAAATCTACATTGTTTGACTTTAAGATTTCCACCCCAGCTCTCTTTTGGTTATTATTTGCATGAATATTTCTTCCCCATCCTTTCACTTTCAACCTATTTGTGTCCTTGGTTTTAAAGTATGTCGCTTGTATACAGCATATATTGTTGTTGTTGTGTGCCGTCTAGTTGTCTCCGACTCACAGCGACCCCGTCCGTGTACAGCAGAACAAAACACTGCCTGGTCCTGTGCCAGCCTCACAGCCCCTGCTCTTCCTGAGCTCATTGTTGCAGCCACTGTGTCAGCCCAACTCCTTGAGGGCCCTCCCCGTTTCTGCTGCCCCTCCAGTTTACCAAGCATGTTCTCCTTCTCCAGGCAATGGTCCCTTCTGACAACATAACCAAAGTAGATGAGACAAAGTCTGGCCATTCTCGCTTCTGAGGAGCATTCCAGCTGCACTTCTTCCAGGACAGATTTGTTAGTTCTTCTGGCCGTCCACGATACTCTCAGTATTCTTCGTCAACACCACAACTCAAAAGCATCAATCCAAGCAGCATTTGGTTGGATCATATTTGTCACATCTATTCTGCCACTCTGCCTTTTGATTGGAGCATTTAGTCTATTTGCATTCACTGTAATTATTGATAGAAAGAAGTTACTTCTGCCATTTTGTTATTTGTTTTTTGTGTGTCTTATGCTTTCTTTGTCTTTTCCTTTGAGTACTGCCTGCTTTTGTAGTTTGTTGGTTTATTTTAGTGAGCCATTTTGGTTCCCTTCTTTCTTTCTGTATATGTTTATAATATGTTTTCTTAGAGATAACCATGAACACCTTTAACATCTTGCATTATAACATCCTAGGGTGTGTTGATAGCAACTTCACTTCAGACCTATACCATTCCTCCTCCATCCCATTTTGTTGTTGCTATCACTAATTACATCTTTATAGTTCATGTGCCCTATAACATAATTTTATCCTGGCTTTCATATATTTGTCATTAAAGAGCATTAAGGACAAAACAATTAGAATTATCATGCATGAATACCATATTATTAGTCCCTATACTTGACTATACAATTACCTTTATTAGAGATCTTTCTTTTTATAATGGCTTTGAATCACTGTCTAGTGTCTTTTCACAGCTTGAGTGTCTATCTATGTATCCAGTTGTAGAGGGTATGGTATTCTTGGTTGACAGTTTTTTTTTTTTTTCCTGTCAGTGCTAGAAATATTTCATTCCATTGCTTTCTGGTCTCCAATGTTGCTACACAGGATTTTCAGTGGCTGATATTTTGGAAGTAGATGAACAAGGCTTTCTTCCAAGGTGTTTCTGGATAGATTAGAATCTCCAAACTTTAGGTTAGCAACAGAATGTGATAACTGTTTGCAGAACCCAGGAACTCTCAGATGTCTGCTAAACACTATTAAATTACAACGTTCTAGACAGCATAACTTAGAATGCCATCCCTAGCAAGTTACTCTAATTTCCAAGTACCTACAGTTTGCTACAACAACAACAATGTTGTAGCATAGTGGCTAAAGCACTTGACTGCTAACCAGAAGGCTGGCAGTTCAAACCCACCAGCCACTCTCGGAAGGAAGGTTGGGCAATCCTACTTCCGTAGTGATACTGCCTCGGAAACCCAAGCAGGGGTCGCTATGAGTCGGGACCAACTTGACGGCACACAACAACAACAACAACAACAATTTGCTAATGAGCTACAAAACCCTAAAGCAAATACCAGACAACTAGGTAATAAATGTTGAAAAAAGGCAAAGGCAAACAGATGAAAAAGAAAACTCTTTGCTCCAAGGCTGTTCAGTAATCCCCATCCTGCATGCTATTCTCCATTCCTCAAAGTTCTTGTTTGCTGAATGCCAGTGTAGTGGAGTGGAGACTCTATTTCATTTGGGGTACCTTGACCTTGAGGCAAAGGGTCACAATATTTTTTTTACTTTTCATTAATTATTTCTCTCTTTCCTCTAGTTCACAAATTCTTTCTTCTAGCAACTTACCAATGATTCTCAAACTTGAACTCGGTCTCTGATGTAGCAAAGCATGTGTGTGAAGGAATGGCAGAATTCAGTGAGGGTCAGGAAGGTTCTAGGCCCATCTGCCTATCATCATGAGAACCATGCTGATGCATTTATGAATTTCAAGGGAAAAGTGCTTGAATACCCTCCTCCATTTCCACCTAAGCCAAAGTCAGACAGATTGCAGGCACTCAGTGCATATTAGCTCTTACTATTGGCACAAAGGGTTTGTGCTTAGCTGCTACCAAAAAGGTTGGCTGTTCAAATCCATCCAGTGGTGCCATGGAAGAAAGTTTTGGCAAACTATGTCAGTAAAATTACAGCCATTGAAAACCCAGTCTAGGCCAGTTCTAGTAGGAAACACGGCCACTCCTTGGAAGGAAGGTTGGACAATCTACTTCCGTAGTGATACTGCCTTGGAAACCCAAGGAGGGGTCGCTATGAGTCGGGTCCACCTCGACGGCATATAACAACAATACTAGGAAACATGTGGGGTCACCATGAAGCAGAACAGACTCTAATGGAAATGGATTTTATTATTATTATTATTGTTATTTTTGTTTGACATGTCTCCAATGGACACAATTACATGTAAATCTTTTTCATAATTATTTGCAATGGACACCCTAAACATTTAAAGTTTGCACTATTTATTTATTTAATCTTAAAATTTAGGATTTCTCATGCTTTTTTCCTTTTAAAAATCAAAACATCCACCATATACAAGAGTAGAGAGAATAGTATAATAAACAAATGTACTCATCATTCAGTTTCAAAATTACCAATTCTCAGTCCATCTTGGAGCTGGCTTGCACTGTCTCTTCCCAACTTCCTATTGGAAGGTTGAAGTCAGCAGTTAGAAATCAGTAGATGCTACAGATCAACCCCTACCCCCATTTCAGAGAGTCTGTTGTTGAACAATCCCCAGACCACCATAGCTCCCTCCATTGACATCCTGGATTACTTGGGAACATCATGTTATTTCATGCACAAATTTTCTGTGGGTACACCTAGGAGATCGCAACTGACAACCTCAATAGGGAAATTCAACAAGCAATACAATATCAAGTGCCTAAGAAATAAGTATAAATTAAACCTACTTGAATACAGGATGTTGAATGATGTCAACGGAGACTCGCCAATAGAAAAGAGGAGGGAGGAGCAAAGTAGGAATAGTTTCAGCATGTTAATGTTTACGTCACCTGTTGTTTGTATGTTAAATGTTGCAACTGCAAATTGTGTAACATAATATTTGTGGATAGCACTAAGAAAATACCTAGAAAAAGTACACAGAAGAAAGAAATAGAAAAGGCTCATCACAAAAAAATCAGCTAAATACGCACAAAAAAGAAAACAAAAAATGAGAATAAAAAGATAAAGAAGACATACCAAAACCAAAACCAAACCCACTGCCATTGAGTCCATTCCAACTCCTAGCAACCCCTATTGGGCTTCCAAGGCTGTAAATCTCTTAAGGAAGTAGATTGCCTCATCTTCTTTCCATGGTAGGTTTAACTGCTGACTTTCTGGTTAGCAGTCAAATGCCCTACCTAGTCTGCTGTGAGAGCACCTTAAGAAGATAGAAGACACTTGGAAAAAAAAAAAAGAAAAAGCAAAATGAATGAAGTAGATACCTAGTTTTCAGTAATAACCTTAAATGTAAATGGTCTAAACTCCCCATGAAAAAGGCAGACAGTGACAGAATGCATTAAAAAAAACCAAACAAACAAAAAAAAAAAAAAAACACCCTTCAGCTGCTTACAAGAAAAACAATCTTAGACATAAGGACACAAACAGACTGCAAATAAAAGAACGGAAAAAAGTATTCCATTTAACTAGTAACAAAAAAAAAAAGAGCAGAAGTGGCCATGCTGATAGCAGATAAAATAAACCTAAAATCTATTATAAGACATAAAGAAGGACATTACACAGTGAAAGAGTCGATCCATCAAGAAGACATAACAATTACAAATATGTAAGCACCAAACATCAGCGCTCCAAAATACATGAAAAAAGGGCTGACATACTGAAAGGAGAAATAGGTAACTTCACAATAATGGTTTGAGACTCAACCCACTACTTTCTATTCTAGACAGATCATCTGAAAAAGTCAGTAAAGACACTGAAGACTTAAATAAAACTGTAAGCTAATTTGACCTATGCATATATATGGAACACCCCACCCATTATCAGAATAATATAAAATTCTCCACACTTTACATAGATCATTTTCCTGAACAGACCATATACTAGGCCACAAAATAAGTCTCAATGAATTTTAAAAAGCCTGAAATCCTACAAAGCATCTTCTCTGATCCTAATAGTATGAAGCTAGAAGTCAACAACAGAAAGAATAAGGAAAAAATGAATTACATTCAAACTAAATAACAGCTATTAAAAATTACTGGGTCAGATGTATAGTGTTGGCAGACAATGTTTCTACAAGTGTACTAGTATGTTCTGTAAGAATTCCCAGGTATATAGTAGAGGTGAAAAAGGACAAGGTTGTAGTCACTTTTTGGCCACAGCCAGCTATCCAGAGGGAGTGAAGAGTTGGACCTGTCAGCTCAGGACTATAGTAGCAGGGGACATCGAGCTCAATTGGCATAACATACTACACAAAGACACTGTTCCACATCCAACTTTGCAATTAGTGATTGGGATCTTAAAAGCTTGCAAGCAGCCATTTACAGGCAATGATGGGTCTCTTCTCATCCAGAGCAAAAGAATGAAGAAAACCAAAGATTCATGGAAATCATTAGTCCTAGCAACCGGTACACCACATGATCCTCAGCCTATATGATTATGACACCAGAAGAACTAGATGGTGCCTGGCTACCACTGTCAACCACTTGGAGGGAGATCTATGTAGGAGATCCTGGATAGAATGGGAGAACAATGTGGAACAAAATTCAAAATCATTAAAAAAAAAAAAAAAGACCAGGTTTGTTGGTCTGATAGAGCCTGATAGCCTGATGGAACCACTGAGACTATGGCCCCTAGCTGCCCTTCAGGTCTGGAACTGAACTCACTCCTGTGGTTTCCAGCCAAACAAAAGACAGGCATATGAGCTGAACATTTACCTAAGGTAGATACACTCCTTGGAGGGAACAATCATGAGAGAATAGAAGGGTTGTGTATGCACAGAGAGACAGCTTTCACCCAAATCACAATAAAAATTTAAAAAAAAAAATTGCTGGGTCAGGGAAGAAATCAAAAGTGAAATTTTAAAAATACTTAAAATCAAATGAAAATGAAAACACAATGTATCAAACCTCTGGGATACAAGAAATGCAGTGCTCAGAGGGAAATGTACAGCAATAAATGCCTACATTAAAAAAAGAAGAAAGACCCAAAGTCAGTAAACTAAACTGACTACTCGAACAAATAGAAAAGGAAGACCAAAACTACGAAGGAAGGAAATAAAAAAGATCATAGCAGAAAAAGAATGAAATAGGAAACAGAGGAACAATAGCAAGAATCAATAAAACCAGAAGTTGGTTCTTGGAAAGGAACAGTAACATAGACAATCCACTAGCTAGACTGACAAAAGGAAAAATGAGAAGAGACAACCAATATAAAAAGTGAAATTGGAGACATTACAACAAGCCAACTGAGATAAAGAGGATCATAACAGAATACTATGAAAAACTGCCGGAAGAAGGAACAAATCTGTCCTGGAGGAAGTGCAGCCAGAATGCTCCTTGGAAGAGAGAAAGGCCAGACTTCGTCTCACTACTTTGACCATGTTATCAGAAGGGACCATTCCCTGGAGAAGGACATCATACTTAGTATAGCGGAGGATCAACAAAAGAGGGGAAAGATGGATTGACACAGTGGCTGCAGTGATGGGCTCAGGTATAGCAAAGATTGTGAGGCTGGTGCTGGACTGGGCATTGTTTCATTCTGTTGTCACTATGAGTCAGAGCTGACTTGATGGCACCTAAAAACTACAACAACATGATGAAAAGCTGTAGTTCAACAAATTTGCAAACCTAGATGAAATGGACAAATTCCTAGAAACATATTATCTACCTAAAATAACACAAATAGAGGTTGAAAATCTAAACAAAAGAGACCCATAACAAAAGAAGAGATTGAAGATGTCATTAAAAAAAAAAAAAAAAAACAGCCAACAAAAAAAAAAGTGCACTCTTGCACTTTTGTGCAGGGGGAAAGCCCAGAAGCCAGTAATGCATAGGAGGAAGGATGCAGGGAAAAAGTAACCACAGGGAGGAAGTGGGAGGAGAGCTGTCACATTACAGGGATTGCAATCAATGTCATGAAACAGAATGTGTATGAACTGTCCAATGGAAAATGAATTTACCTTGTAAACTTTCACCCAAGTCACAATATTTTTTTTTTTTTAAAGGAGGGGAGGGAACACTAAGAAAATTAAAAAAAAAAAAAAAGAAAGAAAGAAAGTGTCCAGGACTAGCTGGTTTCACCAAAATTTTACCAAACATTCAGAGCAAAGTTGATACCAATTCTACTAAAACTCTTTAAAAACAGATGAGGAACAAATACTCCCTAAATCATTCTATGAAGCCATCATCACCTTGATACCAAAACCAGGCAAAGACATCACAAAAGAAGAAAACTACAGACCAATATCCCTCATGAATACAGTTGCAAAAATGTTCAGCAAAATACTAACCAAAAGAATTTGACAACATATCAAAAAAAAAAAAAAAATCATACACCACCATTAAGTGAGATTCATACCAGAAATGCAAGGGTGGTTCAACACTGGGAAATCGATCAATGTAATTCACCACATAACTAAAACTAAGGAAAAGAACTACACGATCATCTTAATTGTTGCAGAAAAGGCTTTAGATAAAATCAAAGACCCTTTCCTGATTAAAAATTCTCAGCAAAATAGAAATAAAGGGGAAATTTCTCAACATAACTAAGTGCATATATGCAAAACCAACAGTCAACATTATTGTCAATGGAGTAAGACAGAGAGCCTTCCCCTGGAGTTGTTGTTATCTTGTTAAGTGCTGTCGAGTTGTTTCCGACTCATAGCGACCCCATGCACAGCAGAACGAAGCACTGCCCGATCCCGCGCCAGCCCCACAATCCCTGCTATGCTTGAGCCCATCATCGCAGCCACCGTGTCAATCCATCTCGTTGAAGGCCTCCCCCTCTTTCGTCGACCCTCCACCCTACCAAGCATGACATTCTTCTCC
>NW_006921882.1:2009064-2035311 GCF_000298275.1 Orycteropus afer afer
GCTGTACTCCATTGTATGGATAGACCTTATTTTATTTTCCAGTCCTCTCTTGATGGACAGTTAGGATGCTTGTACTTTGTGGCCATCGTGAAGAGTGCTGTTAACATTCGTGTCCAGGTGTCTGCAATCCTGCTTTCAATTATTTTCCAGTTTCTTTAACAGCTAAGTTGTAAGGAGGTATCCGTGTTTCTTACTGCTGCTGTAACATAAGTGCCACAAATGGGTGACTTTAAAGAACATGAATTCATTTCCTCACAGTTTGGAAGGCTAGAAGTCCAAATTTAAGGCAAAGCACTAAGGGAAGGCTTGCTCCCTGTCATTTCTAGAAGAAGATTGCGTTCAGTTTCTGTGGGCCTGGCGTTCCTTCATTCATTGACAATTTTCAGGTGGCAGGTATCTTCTCCTCCCTCTGTGCTTACTTCTCTGTTCCCAACCTTCTCTTTCTATATCTCAAAAGTGAGTTGAAATCTAACAGGAGGCAAAGTTAAGATAACTTCTTAGCCACAACTAAGGACCTTGAGGGAGTAAGTCGCTGGGCCTGTGGACTGGGAACCATAGTCGTTGGGGACATTAAGCTCATTTGGTGCAACATGGTATACAAAAATATTGTTCTACATCTTACTGTGATGAGTAGCAACTGGGGTCTTAAAAGCTGGTGAGCTGCCATCTAAGATGCAACTCTGGGTCTCTCCTCATGAAGAGTGAAGAAAATCAAAGACGCATGGAAACAGTTAGTCCAAAGGACTACTGGACCACAAGAACCTCAGCCTATATGACCCTGAGACCAGAAGAACTAGACGGTGCTCAGCTATCAATGCCAACCACTGGGAAAGGGATCAAAATTGGAGACTCTGGATAGAGTGGGAAAAAAATGTGCTACAAAACTCAAAGTCATAAAAAGGTCTAGTCTTACAGGTCTGATAGAGACTGGTAAAAACCCCAAGACTATGGGCCTAGTGACCCTTCAGACCTGGAATTGAACTCACTTCCATGGCTTAACTCTCAGCCAAAAGACAGATAGGGCTACAAGCTAAACATCTACAGCAGGGACATGCACTGCTTGGAACAGTCTACAATGGGAGATGAGAAGGGCAGCATTTGCACAGGGAGAAAGGTAGGGAAGCAGGAATGCATAGGCAAGAAGGACACAGGGAAAGGGTAACCACAGACAGGAAGTGGGAGGAGAGCTGTTACACTGCAGGGAATGTAACACAAAACAAAATGTGTATGAACAGTTGAATATAAAATGAATCTGCTCTGTAAAATTTCACTAAAATCACAATAAAAAGTTTTTTAAAAAATGAACAGATTTAAGACACACCCACACTGATAAGGCCTCATTAATATAACAAAGAGAGCCCTAATGGGATTATACCCACAGTTACCTTGTTGTTATGTCCCTTCCAGTCGATTCTGACTCACAGTGACACTATAGGACAGAGTAGAACTGCCCCACAGGGTTTCCAAGGGGCTTCTTTATGGAGCAGTCCTGGTGGTGTAGTGGTTAAGTGTGTAAAGATTAACCAAGGAAAAACCCACTGCAGTTGAATCTGTTCTGACTCACAGTGATCCTGTAGGGCAGGGTAGATCTATCCTCTTGGGTTTCCAAAGCTGTCAATCTTTATGGAAGCAGACCGCCACATGTTTCTCCTAGTGGCTTCCAACTGCCGACATTTTGGTTCGCAGCACAGCAGTTGACCACTGCGCCACCAGAGCATCTTCTCACAGGTGTAGAGGCTAGGATTCCAGTACATACTGGGGAACACAATTCAATCCATAATAGGAGGAAAGAGGAAGAGAATCTACAGACTAAATAAGATTTAAAAGACATTATAGGGGCCCCATCCAGGGGTTAGCTTCTGGATTTTCTTTCAACAGCTTTATTTTCACGTTATTGGTTTTTGTGGGCCACTATTATAAACGTGCGCTTACTAAAGTCTGTCACTTTTTTGTAAGTTTGCATGGATTTTGGTGTTTTTATAATATTTATTATATCATTTAGAAAAATAATAGTTTTCTTCTTTCTTTCCCATTCTCAGTCCTCTAATTGCTTTTTGTTTGTTTGCTTAACTGAATTATCTTTTGCATCAATTCAATAATAAATAGCAGAGCAATATGAACCATACTATCTTTACTGTTCCCGACATTAGCTTTTGGAGGTCCCTCATTAAATAAAATGCTGACTTCAGAATATATATAGATACACTGTACGTGTGTGTGTGGATACTCAATATATTTAGAAAGCATCTGCTAAGTCCTATTTTACTGGATTTCTAAAATCATGAATGCATATTAAATGTTGACAAATGCCTTTTTTACATCTACAGAGATGACCCTGTGATTACTTTTCTCCTTAGCTCTATTAATGTGATGGATAATATTACTTTATTTGCTAATATTGAACCAGTCTTGAATTCCTAGATAAATCTCACTTAATGTATTATTTTTAAATTGTGATATTGGATTTTGTTTGCTTATATATTAAGATTTTAAAATTGATATATTAAGATATATTAAGATTTTAAAATTGCAGTATTTGGGAGATGTCTAGAGCCAATTCTATACTTGCTTCCTGAAAATACTTTTGAAGGCATTTTACTTCTATTAAGCCCTGGAATAGTTTAAGTAGCATTGGGATTATTTGACCTTCAAAGATTTAGTAGAATTCCCCTATGAAACCACCTGGGCCTGGTGCCTTTTTCCTTTTTTTTTCTAATTTTAATACATAAAATACATACACACATAAAATGCATAAAAGTACACACATCATAAATATACAGCCCAATGAATTTTCTCAAATGGAATATACCTGCTTAAACAGCATCTAGTTCAAGAAATAGAAACTTACTAGCAACCTTGCAGTGTCCCTCATGTTCCCACCTTAGCCCTTCACTCCAACCAAAGCCTGGAGCCCTTTGTCACAGAGCTCTCTAACTACTCCATTTTCTGTGCTAACTGGTCTGCTTAGACTTTTTGTCTCCACTGGGATCAGTTTTGGTCAACAGTATTTTTCCAGTCAATGATCTATTTCATCAAGGCTTTTTATTTCCATAGAATTATGCAAATATATCTTTATGATTTAAAAGTTTGTTTCTTTAACTGCTATCTCTAATCCTTAGCAAGTACAGCCATTGGATATTTTTGTAGATGCTCCATTAATGTCGTGCAACAGAAAATTAGAAAACTCTCTACTTGGTGTGTATGTATGTTATTGAACAGACAGGTTTTTTTTTTTTTTTTCTTTTTAAATCTAGCTCTCTAGCTATTTTCAATTGCCTTATATGTCTGTGAAAGTAGGACAATTAATAAAAAAAGACTGAAAAAAAAATTAATGTCTTTAAATTATGGTGTTGGTACAGAATATTGAGTATACCATGGAGCGCCAGTTGTTGTTGTTGTGGTTGTTAGCAGGTATTGTCGAGTTGATTCCAAGTCTTAGCAACCCCATGTACAACAGAATGAAATATTGCCCATTCCTGCGCCATCCTCACTGTTGTCGCTATGCGTGGGCCCATTGTTGCAGCCACTGTGTCAATCCAGCTCATTGCGGGGTGTCCTCTTTTCTACTGACTCCCCACTTTACCAAGCAGGATATGTTCCTCCAGGAACCGGTCCCTCCCGGTAACATGACCAAGTACAAGAGATGAACTTTCACCATCTTCACTTCTAAGGAGCATTCTGGCTGCACTTCCTGCAAGACAGATTTGTTCTTTCTGCCAGCGGAAAGACACTGCTGCTTCCATGGGTGTTGACTGTGGACCGAAGTAGAATGAAATCCTTGACGACTGTGAAGTTGGACTGCCTAAAGAATGAACAGATCTGTCTTGGAATAAGCACAGTGAATAATTAAATAAGGTAGGCAAACACAGAGCTCTAGTTGTTCATAGTATGTTGTTAGCTGGATCCCGCTTATGATGACCCTGTGTATAACAGAATGAATCGCTGCCCTGTCCTGTGCCATATCCATGATCCTTCATATGTTTGAGTCCATTGATGAGGCCACTGTCTCTCCACATCAATGACCATAAGCTTGACCACATGTGATGTCCTCTACTGACTGGTCTTTCATGATGACATGGTTTATAAACTACGAATACGTAAATGCTGAAAAATGACCTCTAGAGACACAAAATCTCCAACTGTAAAATGGGAACCTGGGTATCGATTTCTCAAATTAAGTGCAGCATAAGCCCTTGTTAAAAACATGATTTGCATGAACTATTCACAATCTTTTAGAGATAACCCCTTTTTCACTTCTGAACTACCAGCTGTACGATGGGGTAATAGTAGAACTTACTGCATTAGGGTTTTATAAGGATTAAATGACGTCACTTGTACAAAGGACCTAGGACAGTGCCTGGCATATACTAAACTCCCCCCCACCCCCAAAAAAAGTGCTCAGTAAATTTTAGGTTTCAGGTTATAATAATAATTGTTGTTGTTGTTGTTGTTATGTGCCGTCAGACCCAACTCAGCGACCCCTCCTTGGGTTTCCGAGGCAGTATCACTACAGAAGTAGATTGCCCAACCTTCCTTCTGAGGAGTGGCTGGTGGGTTTGAACCGCCAGTCTTCTGGTTAGCAGTCAAGTGCCTTAGGCACTATGCTACCAGAGCTCCTACAATAATTATTAGTTATCTGAAATAATGGTGGTAGCTATTTGACTTGAATGGCAAGCTCCGTGTCATCCTTTGGCATCCTCAGAAGTAAGTTACCTCCTCAGAGAAATCTTTCCTGGGTACACCCTCCCCTAGGTCCTCCCATCCCCTACCCCCTCATCCTGTTTATTGTCTCAGAGACTTGTCACCATCTGTAATTCTATTGATTATTTATTTGGTCAACGTGTTTCACCTGCTCTAGAACATAAACCTCATTAACCAGAAAAGGTAGAAGCTGGCATGGATAAGTACACTCTATACATGAATTAAAGGAAAAGATGACCAAATATGTCCAAGAAAGCATTGTGGTAAAAACGTAAGAGCACCATCTGACCAAGGAGGGTTGTGTGGATACGGTCATTTCTTCTGAAGATCCTAGAATTCATTATTTTAAAATAACCCTAAAAAAGGTGTGTTTGGGGCAAAAGGGAAAGTGGAAATGAAAAAGTTTTAAAGAAGGGTGAGTCCTAAGAGAAGAACCAACCTCAAAAACAAGTGAGTGACACACTTGCCACAGTTAAGCTGGCAGGAAGGCAGAAGTGAGTCTAACACATGGAGGAGAGAGACCATGTCACAAGAGAAGCTCCCACCCCACCATCCACCCTAGATTCCACGGTGCCATGCAGGATCCTCCGGTGGTCACAGGTAATGGGCTCCTGACAATAGGCACTCAGGAGAGAACACCAGGAGACTAGCCTCTTGTTTTCTGCATTTTCCAGAGGGGCATGTGTAGTCAGTGGTGAAGCAGTGGTGCGGGGCTACCTTAATTTGAAGGCCAGCTTCCCTGCTGTGTCCCTTTGCTCAAGGCCCTTTGGCCCCTTGACCACCGTTCAAGCCTTGGCAAAATGGCAGAACACTGATAAAATGGCGGAACAGCCAGACCTATCTCATTGAGTCTTTGCGAGGGCAAGCTGCATGAAAAGCACATTGAATTCATTTTGGTGTAAGGAAATGAGGTAGGGACCCAGTAATGAAGCACATAGTAGATGCTGGATAATTGTTTTTTGATTACCTCTTTCTAGAAAATACCACAAAATGTATGATGATTTTGAGTAGCAAGGTGGGATGCTAGAGTGTGTCATTTTCCTTGGGAAAAGCGCTCCATGCGTGGCCTGGGAATCTCTTTTCTCATTTTGATGGACACATGGCTCATACTGTGACAAGGATTATTTGGTGGAGGTTCCAGAATGTCCAGGTAGGAAGGGCATACAGGGGCCCCTCAGTTCTGGGTCACACAGCGGTTACTTGGTGTGTAGCTGCCCAGTTTTCTCATAGATTGTATTTGGGGTGGTTTGTGGTTTGGAGGCTCATTGGAATTTGTGGGCTCAACTTCATATCCCGTCCCCTTTCTACCTCTTTTCAGAAGGCACAGTGGTTGATGCTAGGGCTAGCTGGTCTCTTCCTCTATCCCTCAGGAGAGCCACACCATGGGCATAGCAGACTTAAGGGACATACCCAGGAGGTAAAGGATTAAGGGTCTGAGTCAAGTCACTTACTCCAAATGGGTCTCATTTCATTGGAGACAGGACCCCTTGGGTGCCAGTGACTCCCCACCAATAATGGTGAAACCAATTGCTCTGATCTGTGTTGCTTTTCATTGTGTGTGAAGTGTCACATTTCCCTCCACGTTTATTGGCAGATTGTATCTTTATATATCCGCCACTCCTTGGAAGGAGGGTGGGGCAATCTACATCCGTAGTGATACTGCCTTGGAAACCCAAGGAGGGGTCGCTATGAGTTGGATCCGACTCAACAGTGCTGAGTTTGGGGTTGTTTTTTTTGGTATATATATATATATATATAATTTGTATGTCCACATATTTTGTCTATTTTCTGATAATTTTTTGCTTAATTCTTAAGCACTCTTTGCTTATTATGGAAATCACCATTACTTTCTCATCTCCACACCCATCCAGTTCATCTTTTGTTTTATATGTGATTTTAATTTTTGTATAGTCATTTAGTCCCATTCACGGCTTTTGGGTCATACTCAGGTCTTCTATAAATCGAGAGTAATTGTAAAGATAGCCATTCTTCGATATCTCTATTTAAATGTTTATGTTTGAGTGACCCACACGGAATTCATTTCAGTGGACAGAATGAAGTAGAGATCCAGTGTAACCTTTTCCCAAATGGTTAGTGAGCTGTTGAATAATCTTACTTTCCCTCATGACTTGAAATACTGTGCTCCTAAGTTAGGCACAAAACTGAGTCCATAGCTGGCAGAGAGCAAAACACACACCACCATATTGTTGAGGGAGACTGGGTCAACAGACACAATGTATGACAACGTTAAGAATTACTGGACAGGGCAGCAATGATAAAAATGGAGAATTCTTTTGACAGGGGAACAACTTTTTTTCTGGGGTACAGGACTGGGAGGAAGGACAAGGGGTGGGTGGGCCTTTCCTATTTGCAAATTGTTTTAAGAAACCCAAAGAGTAGGTCAACAGATGCATACAATGGCAAGAGTTTGCACCCACTTAGAACTCTGGGGCCTTGTCACCTCCACCTAGCTTTTGATGTAGTGAACCAGGACCACATTGAAATCACGCACAGTGGCAGCCAGCGTGAAGACGCAACTAAGTCACAAGAGTCCTGTCTTTTGCCCACATTTAATTTTTATTTATTATGATTTTTTTTAATGCTGCACAAAACAATATTTATTTCATTTGTTTCATTTATTTCTTTGTTTGCTGCTTTTATTTTCTTTATTGAAAGTGAGAGGGAACTTTTGTGGCCTTTTTGAAATTCTTTTTCTGTAGGCCGCCTTAAGCTTTCTAAATTTGGAACATTTAAGCAAGCTGAAAGGAAAAAGGGGTTTCGCAAAATCACTCGGGGGAAAGGAAAGGTTGCTTTGTTAATCATGCCCTATGGTGGGTGATTAACTGCTTGGAGAATTACGTTTCACTTGTAATTAATTGTGCTTAAGGCTTTAATTAAGTTTGGAGTTCCCTTCTCAGAGCAGCTCGTACTGACGGAGGTGCATGCGCTGGATGATGTCACGGCAGTCGTTGAACACGCGGCGGATGTTCTCGGTGTCCACGGCGCAAGTGAAGTGGGGGTAGCAGTAGTGGCGCCCATCCCCACTGGCAGTGCTGATTCTCTGTGGGCACAGACAGCGGCAAGTCAGCGGCACCCTTCAAGAACTTCCCCCTCGCCAGGGGAGACATCTCCCGAGGACAACTGTTGACTGGCCATTGCAGTTTTATCAAACAAAACCAAATCAAGGAGCGTAGGGGCAAAAACAGCTAAACAAAAGTCACACTAGATATTTGGGAAATAAACCTAAAGGACTAGATCGCTTACGTCCCCAAATTTAGAGTGAATTCAGTTTACACCCATACAAAAAAGGGAATGGACCAGAGAAGGTACCACAGAGAAGGTGGGTTCTACTCACCAGAAATTCGTCGCGGATGAAATACTTGGCCCGGGTCACACGTGGGTCCTCTCCGGGCTCGGGAGTAGCTATGAAGAAAGCAGATATTTCATTATTTAAGTTAATTATAAAACAATGGGACCAAACTAGTGGGTCATCGTAGCCCCTTCTCTAACTCTGCTGTCTTCAAATGAAAATTAGGGGAAATGTTTCCTTGCTTCCCCTCATATGTCCCTAAATGGACAACCATCGAGGATGCAGTTTTAACACATGCACCACTGTATTGGACCCATAAGCTGGGCCGCGCTCCGCTCAGCTGCTACGTACCATCCTCGGGAGTAGTGTAACGAGCAAATTCTGGAAAGTAGTCCTCAATCTTGGACTTCCCAGCAAGGACTTTCTCAGCAAGCAGGTCTTGCTTATTGAGGAACAGAATCACAGAGATGGTGCGCAGCCATCTGACAAGAAACGAAGGTAGTTTAATGGCCAGGGAAAAGAAAGCCCTATTTTTGCAAGGAGCTTGAAATGCTTGCACAAGAGCTTGCGCAAGATTCTGTTCTATAACGAGTACAAGCAGAGCTGTGAGGTCAGTGAAGGACACGGGGGGAGGGGGGTGGTTAGCCAGCAGGGGAACCAGGGTCACTCCACAGACCTGTTGTTCCAGATGCTCTTGAAGAGGTTCAAGGCCTCCTGCAGACGGTTGGTCTGGTTGTCCTCCCGAATGACCATGTTGTAGCTGCTGCTGGCCACCACGAAGATGATGGCAGTCACATCTTAGCCACAAGGAGACAAAAGCCATAGTATTGGAACAGAGGGAGATGGAAAGCCAAGGGGAGAAGGTGAGCAAAGATGGCCCTTCACATTTAGGAGGGCAAAACGCCCTCAAAGAGCAGTTTCCGTACCATTGAAGCATTGGATCCATTTGCGGCGTTCATCACGCTGGCCGCCCACATCGAACATGCTGGAGGAGAGGAATGGCATTTGGTTATCCCAAAGGGCTGACCACCGGTCCATTGTTCCACTAGTCAGAGGCAACATCAAGATACAGATAACTCTGCTTTCTCAAAAAGTTGACCTTCAACTTACTGGAAGTTGACCTTGTCCACCTGGAATTTGGTCTCAAAGATTCCAGAAGTCAGGACGCGGCAGCGGAGCAGATCCTAAAGGAAAATTGAGATTTAGGTTAACAGATATTACCAAAACTCATCGAAGTATTAGTAATTGCCCCTCTGGGGCAAAAATCTCAAAGTGTCTCGAGTCCTTGGGTCATGCGAACTCTTGCATACCTGGTCGCTTGGCACATAGTCGGCCTGCTTGATGACATCGATCTTGTCCAGGAAGCTGGCAGGAAAAGAAACATGGTGGTGTTCACAGGGTCGATCAATCTGTCCACCATTTGTCTCTCTATAAAGCCAAGCTAAACAAAAATGATCATTCCCTAGTGACACGGAATGGAGTCAAAGGGGACTTGGCCTAGGTCAACAGTTATGACCCAAAGCTTCTCCTTAACCTCTGCATTAGAGCTAACAGAACATAAGATAAATACTTCTAGAATGCCATTTGACAAATAAGGTACTTCAAATTAAGATTAAAAAAAAGAAGAAGAAGAAGATGGAAGAAGGGTTGGAGCAATTTGAGATCAGCCCCTAGGAACAGGGAACTAACAATTCTTCTAGCAGTTTCCCATGAACGCCTGGGATGACTCAACCACAGGCACAGCCCAGGACAGTGGTGGGGCTGTGTTTTGGCTTTTCCTCTTGAAAGATTGGTTTTGTTATTGCTCCACCTCCTACTTTGGCGAGTAGCGACTGGGACCTTAAAAGCTTGCAAGCGGCCATCTAGTTGGAACGATGGGTTATTCAGAGCAAAGAAGAATGAAGAGAACCAAAGATTCATGGAAACAATTAGTCCTAGCGACTGGAACACCATGCGATCCGCAGCCTGTACGACTATGAGACCAGAAGAAGCAGACGGTGCCCGGCTACCACTGTCACCCACTCGGAGGGGGCTCTATGGAGGAGATCCTGGATAGAGAGGGAGAACGATGTGGAACAAAACTCAAAATCATTGGGGGGGGGGAAGGGGACCAGGTGCTGGTCCGATAGAGCCTGGTGGAACCACTGAGACTGTGGCCCATAGCTGCCCTTCAGGTCTAGAATTGAACCCACACCTGTGGCTTCCAGCCAAACAAAAGACAGGCATATGAGTTGAACATGTACCAGAGGTAGATACACTCCCTGGAGAGAACAATCATGGGAGAAAGAAGGGCTGCTTATACATGGAGGGATGGACACAGGGAAGAGGTAACTATGGGGAGGAAGTGGAAGGGGAGCTGTTGCATTGTGGGAAATTATCAGATTTGATGCCCTTGACAATGATCGACAAAAAATGAGAACTGTTGCACTGCTCGGCTTTGACTGAAATGGCAGATAATTGGAAGGTCAGCCACTGGCTTTTTTTACGTGTGGAAGGGCACACTTAAAGGAAGGCAGCACCCCCCCCAGCCCCAGATGCCAGGGAAAAGGAGACTGAAATGAGTTACTCAGAAAGGGTCCCCCTCCTTCTCCTTTTTAAGAATCTCATTTATTAAAGAGAACAAAAGAGGCTGGCACAAAGGGGCCCTTCGTGGCCTAACCACACCGAACAGGAAACAAACACAAAGTTCCCTTCCGTTCCAGTTGCTCCATGAAATACAACACTCCGGATGGTCAACTTTTAGTTCAAAAGAACGGAGGAAAGAAAACCTCGTGGCCGTGCGGGCTAGGTTCCTTCTGTGGTAGGAGTACAGCGGTGACAGAGGTCGGGGTCTCTGAGTGACCCGACTGTAAACTCAACCAAAGCGCCACGCGAGAAGGTCCCTGCCTGCACCTCGACTCCGCAGGACAGCCCTGGCCTGCAGCAGAGAGGAGCCTGCTCTCGTCGCTAGACTAGACACACGACCAGGAAGAGGAACTTTTGAAAGGTTCCAGCACCGTCCTACGGCAAGTGCATGGTAAAGCCAGTTGAGGGGGTGCATGGGACAGTCGTAAAGGGGGCCCATTCTCACAGCCGATCCCCGAGGGAGAAAAGCACACTGCCGCCCGGGCCGCCCCTTCCTCCCCACAGTTCAGAGTGTGTCTGGCTTAGAGGAGACACCAACTTGCCCAATCAGTCTTACATTACAGCACCCCGCCAGAAATAGCTCCCCAGCCGCCCTGGCCTCCAGCACCGTTGTCCTGACAACAGAACCACAGTTCTATAAATAGACCATCAGCACCAAATCTTGTGAGAGAGACATCTGGAGTGGGGCCAGCCAAACCCCAGATCCACAAATAAAAACAGGCAGCTTAAGACGCGGGCCAGGCACCAGGCTCCCAACTTTAACATAAAGGCACTTCAGCCCGAAACTCACTCTCCCCGCGCCCGCTGGGCTGTGTGAATCATCCAGCGGGGACGACATTTTAAAAGTTTTAAGCTGCCTTGTTCTCTTTTTTTTCCCCTCTCTCTCTCAAGTTTCCTTAAAACTTTCCACAATCTGTGCAAAAGTTGCTGTGGTAAGATAAGGAGGGGTGGGGGAGAAGTCCCTTTGGGCTGCTTTGAAAAACCTTTAAATGGTGTGAGGGAAAAAAAAAAAGAAAATGAAAACACCTCTTGCCAAAGCAGGCTTAGTTGATGAAACTGTCGCCCCCCAGCATTCAAAACTGGGGTGGTTAAACCTTCCTAATCTCCTACCTGGACTTCACTTCTGACTTGGATCCAAAATACAAAACGCAAACAATTCCAGGATTTCCATTTGTTTTGCGTTACTAAAATTAGCGCTTCCAGCTTTTAGTTCAAACTTTGTAGAGAATCAGGGACTTTGCTGAAGAAGGCATGGGGGTTGGGGACACACAGACCGGCCACGATGGACAGTTTTCCTGGTCCTTGAGAAAATATACAAATGTGCCTGTGTGCTGAAGCCTGCATGTCCACTCATGTGACCGGTGGAACAAGCCAATGGACTTCCTAGGGGAAGGCCAGGCAGGGAGAGACACCCCAATCGTGTCACAGACCCTGGACAGAAACGGAGACGGCAAGACGCTTGGAGAACCCCGTGTTTTGTGTGCTGTGGAGCTAACACCACCTCCTTCTCCCTCCTGTTTTTTCACCTTCACCATCATCAGGCTTGGCCACCAAGTCACCCTCACGAGTCAGCCTGTGTCCTGCTCCTTGTTAATTCTTCCTACAGCAAAAATGGCTGAGTTCCAGCTACTTACATATTAAGAGAGGCTGAAACATCACCCATACCTAGGGCCCCCGCACTGTCCCCCAATCCCAAAAGCCATTCCTACTTCTAACGCAGACTGCTCCACAGATGCTCTGGGCAGCAGCAGTCAAAGCCAGCTTGGACTGGTTTTATGTTCCCAACCACTATATGCTTGCTATGTCACACACGGGAGGAGCAAGGTCATAAAATAGTTAAAAGGTGACTCTCCAGATGTGAGGTTACATCCACTGGGAAAGACACGAGGGGCCCCGATGGCCGCCAGCAGTCCGGGAGAGCAAACGGGACAGGCACAGAGAAGGATCCCGTGGGGCAGCAAGTGGGGTCTCAGGCAGCAGCAGGGTCGTGTAGCCGCCAGGCGCAGGTGTGTCGTGAAATCCATTCTTGAATTGTTTCCTCCTCCCCCACTGGCGGCCGCCCTCCCCTCTCAGAGGCTGGATGCTACAAAGGGCTGGGGACTGAACCCACGTTTCTCTCAGGCTCACGCCTGAGCAGCCGCTGTCACTCAGATGTCACCAGGAAGATGACTTATGGGAGGAGCTGGAGGTCTCACTCACTGACGGAAGGTGGCTGGCGCCAGGGACGAGCAGAGGAGCCGGCCTGGCCGTGTGTGAGGAGCGGGGCCAGGCACGCCCGGCACCTTTCTTAACATCGGACTCTGGAGAAGCACGTATTGGTCCCGGGGCACGCTGTTTTCAAACGGGGCGGGATGACAGTTTTCGCCATTTCAAGTTACAAATTCACAGAGGAGACTCAGCTCAAACTCGAAGAGGGGTGCAAGAGAGGCACTCCCCAAACTCACTGCTTTTAGGAAACAGGAGATGTGGCCCCAGGGGAAAGCCAGCGACTTGTGTGATTACTCAAGGACTGCCCCCCTTCTTCCTCCCTCCTGAAAGGCCACTGTTGTCCATGGCTTGTGCTCACTCAGGGGAGCTGTGCCCAGGGTGGGCTCATGGTCCCCACCCCAATCTGTAGACTTTCTAAGCAGTGCCCAAGGTCTCCACCAGGCCCCTAATAGTCCGAACCTGTCCTTCTCTCAGGCGGTCAGTTTCATTTGATGAGATCCCCGCCACTGTCCCGTGCACTGGGCCGGGGACCCAGTCTCCACCGACCACTTACCATCCTGAAATTCAGTCCCTGTGTGAGTGAACCAGTAAGGGTACGAGACAGAGGCGACACAAAGCCTGCCTACCGCCCGGTAAGACTACACGACGGTAACCAAGACAGTCACTTACCTGCAAGCAGACACAGCAAAGCCATTAGCAACTACCGGGAGGGGACACGGATTTCTGACCTCCCGGTTCCTGTCAGTAATGTTTCTAAGCTACAGCAATAAAATGTACTGTTTCGTTACCTAACATGTGAGAGCGGTCCTATCCCCCTAAATGTTTGGAGGTCAAATCAATTACTTATTTCAAGCTAATTAATAACAAACATCACTTTAGAGCAAGTAATTATTATTTTACTCTAACAGGCGTTCCTTGCTTACATAAAATACAGTCAGTGCAATAAGTAGTGCAGTTAAGGGCTTTATAAGACACATGAATCAGACTAGAACTTTCTAGCTACAGGTGGGAATAACTGCTTGCCTTCTATTTAAAGAACTCATTCGCAAATAACTCCACTAAAGAGTGACTGGGGTGTTAGTATTTTGGGCCTTGCGGCCGCGGGGCGAGGTCACTTACTACTGGGCACAGTCGATGAGCTGGTACTCGTTGGCGCGCTCGTAGCAGGCACGCACGCCTTCATCCTCCCAGAGAGCCTTGGCGTGCTCGTAGAATTCCTGCAAGAGAAAGACGGGTACTGTCGTGGGGACGCCGACAGCTCGCTCTGATGCCCAAGCGGGGGCCAACTTGGCAAGCTGATGTGCCTAACGTAGTACCCGTGTTAAAAGGTAGCCGCCACTCATCCCCGCTGGTCTGCTACTACTGTGAACTGTTGGCCTTGGGTGATGTTTCCCCTGCACCTTTTGGAGGGAGGGGACAGTAAGCTACTGAGTCATTTCGCTCCGTTGCAGAGTTGCCTGAGTCGGAAGATGCTCTCGTCTGCGTTAGGCTGTGCCAGCATATGATTCAGCGCTGTGAAAACAGGGCGCTGCGTTCCTAACGTGTGCTGGGACTAGGTTTCCTTCTAGGAAAACGCAAATTTGAGCAAAAAATAGGACGACGGGCAGTCGCTGGCGACTCTGAGCCTGCCCTTTTGGTAGGGATGGCAACCGGAAGAAACAAAGGAGCAAACGGCCCCCCAGGTTGTTTCAAATCGGATGATTCACATTTCATTTCAACATGAAAACATTTATCTTCCCTTCCGAGGGGAGGGAGTTTTCTCCTATATGAATTCAGCCATAGACATCTCGACTGTACACGGAGAAGCAAAACCAGTGCAGGAGGGTATTCTCAGGGAAGTATCATTTCTGCAGTTGCGGGGCTTTGATGGCGAGAGGTCCGTTTCTGGTCCATACGGGTCTGGGTCGAGAACCACAGAGGTTCACGCTTCCTGGTCCCTATCTGTCGTTTTTGGCCTGGAGGTAATGAATCAATATGTACCAAGGCAGGAGGCGAAGGGACGCTTTCAGCACAGAGCTTCAAGGTAGCTTAGAACATAAAGTTCAGATGTTGGAGAAAATGACAAAATCCTAATTACTCGGATGAATTTGGAATAGGATGCCATTTTCTATTAGGAATAGAGTCTCAGTTCATAAGAACAGGCCATTGGTTGCAGCACACACACTGCGCTCACTGCTTCCATTTCTTTTCTTCCCCAACAAATGGCTATTTTAAAACTTTTACCTATCCATATACTTAGTGGGGCTGCAATAGTAACACCTACGTTTGCAGCCAAACCCATTGAAAATACACCAACACAAATCCCCACGAAAGCGGAACAAAAGGCCACAGTAACTCATTGTTTCAACTGTGGACAAGTCTCTTCCTTCAGGGCCTTCTAAATGCCAGCATCTTCCATCTTGTTTCCCCTTCCCCTCTTAGGAGCCACCGCCACCCACGAAGGGGCCACAAGGTACACCCTGGAGCGTGACCACGCTGTGCACTCGGCAAATAATTCTTTACGGGGCAGACCAATCACTGCCCAGGAGGGCACACGGGGAAAAGACTTTTCCAGGTGGTCTACGTCGTGGTTTGTTCTTCTGAGTTACAGTTTAGCTGAGGACCACATTATTTATTTCTTGGTAACATGTTTGCTACGAGAACGTGCCCCTTAGAAATCTCAGAGCCGGCCCTTGGTTGAGGTGTCATTAAGCAGACAAGTTGTATTTGTGCGCCATCTTTAACATAGTTTTGTTTGTCCTGAGAAGTGTGCAGGGGAGTAATTAAGTCTGCCATAGCTCATGCCTTTTTCCCTCATAAAAATTTATAGTCTAATGAAGTGGGGATTGTGGTGTTCAAGTGTGATGTTGACTGGTGGGGATGAGGGAGCCACGATTTACGAGGGGTGGCGGGGATCTGTTCCCCACTCCCGAAACTGTCCATGATGATGGTTCACGTTTTACACGTGAAGGATCTGCATGGGAAGAACTCTCGCCCGAGTGTCAGTGCTCCTGATGTGTGTGGTCTGGACACACGCTCGCCTATGTGCGGGTGTCACTGATGCACCACTGTGACGCACAGGGCTCTAGCCCGGCTCGCCCATCACCCGTGCGTCCTACTGGCCGGGTGAACGGGGCGAAGGCAACTGAATGCAAGAGCTTAGCTTACGGGAGGGAAATCAAAGTCCGGCACGTTCATGACGCTCAGAATGTAGTCCACTCTGAACTGGTTCTCAGGGTTGGCCAGCTCCACAGGGGGGACCAGGTTGCTCATGGCAGCCACGATGGTCTGAAAATGACGAGCAAGCAGTCAGGGAGAGAGCACTGCCTGGAGAGGCGGCTAGGGAAGGCGGGGGGGGGGGGGGGGGCTGACACATACTTCAATGGCCTCCTTCAGGTTGTTTTTGATGTCCTGCACTTTCGTTGCCTTCTCACTACAGTGGGATTAAAAAGAGAAACAAAATCATATTGCACCCCGTTGACGCCAAGCGTGGCTTCAGTCAAGATATTCCAACTAAAAGCATAGTATTCTGTTCTTCCAGGAGGTGTGGGGTTGGGTCTGTGCAGGGAGGCCTGCGCAAAGGCAGCGCCCCACGGCCCTCTCCCGAACGTGTCCTAGGGACACGGCCGACTGGGGCTTTCAGCACACTGGCATCCAGGCAATGAGCAGTGACTGTACCGGAAGTTGCACTTGGTTCCTCTACTGTTTCAAACGTGGCTCCACGTGCTGGGATACTCCCTGAAAGGGTTCCACGGGGCCCTCCTCAGCACCCCCACCGTGTGGGGGTGGGGTGTCACTGTGGGTTGGGGGGAGTCTCAGGTGGGGCTAGAGGCTCTCTCTGGAGCAGGAATGGCTGCAGGTATGGAACTGGTCGACAAACAGCAGCCTCTAGTGCACAGCAATCCATTGCCATGGCCCAGCCACTCGTAATGGAAACTGTCACCGGCCAGGCGCTGCTCGGGGCATCACTGGTTGATACTCATGTGGACTGGTCCCTCGGTGGGAAGAGGGGTGAAATCAGATTCTGCCCCCCCTGAAGGCCTCAGGATCAGGCTTTGGGGGGGGGGCGTGGAGCAAAGGACGCAGGTTTTGTTCTGTGTTAACTGTGGTTTTAACTCGGAAGCACAGTGTGTTCTGCAGAGTGACCGAACACCGAGTCACTGATGGGAGGGGAGGCTGCACCCCTAGCTCTGAGGCTCCCCTAACTTGACAGGAAGCTTTGTATCAGGTCATGTCAACCCAGATGCCACACGTCTGCCAGACACTTGGCAGCCTGGGTTCTCAGGAGGCACAGCCAGAGGCCAAGAAAGACCCTCTTGCTGGGCTACGTATCTTGTGGAACCCCAGTGAATGGAGCTGCCACGTGTTGCACACCTACTACGTGTTGGGTGCTGGGGCCTGATGGCAGAGGTGTGCCAGAGCCAAGCCCCATCACCCCAGCTCTCCAGAGGGGGGCACTGGGACAGAGGGGAAGCGTCCATGCCAGAGAGAGACCGGAGGGCAGGTGGACAGAGCTGCTCTTTTGCTAGCTGTAATTTTTATTTAAAAAATTCCTGGAGATTCCCAGAGTCTGAAGCACCCATGTGGCTGTCTCACCCACAGCCACAGAATGGAGACAGAAAGAGAGGGGACGCCTCTCTGGGGTAGAAGGTCAGAGAATCAGGGTAGCAGAGACGCAGAGCAGAGAGCAGCATGGGGTGGGGGGCAGGGCGAGGAGGGGTTAGTGGGGGACACTGGGTGCAAGCCTGCCATAGCCCCTCCCACTTAGGAACCCGCTCTTGCCCGTGATTACGGCCACGGCTGACATTCACCCCGCCCGTCAGAAGCAGCAGTGGCGCTGATTTGAGGGGGGGCCTTCACTTTCTGAAGGGCCCTGCTTCTCCGCACCCTACTTCTAGGATCTGGCCTCTGTATCAAAGCCAGCTGCTCTTTTCCCATTGGACTGAGGAGTAAGGAAGGGTTCAAGGCTGCCATCCTTGGGGGTGGTCAAAAGTTAATGTGGTGGTGGGGTGGCAGGTAGCACCAGACCGCTCATGGCCGTTTACATGAAAACACGCTGTCTAGAGACCCTCAGGGGCAGATATGGCAGGGAAAGGTGTGCCTGCAAACCAGGGGTGTGGCATTCCAGCACACCCCCCAAAGCTCACCTCTGGCCCCCAAATCCAGCAGGCAACTGCTCAATTTAAGGGGACTAAGTGCCCCCCCATGGGGTCACTGTGCCCTGTCCCTGCAGAATCCGACTGTTTCTGAAATTAACG
Source organism: Orycteropus afer afer (assembly GCF_000298275.1). NCBI lineage: Eukaryota > Metazoa > Chordata > Mammalia > Tubulidentata > Orycteropodidae > Orycteropus > Orycteropus afer. The sequence continues at coordinate 2,027,146 of NW_006921882.1, forward strand.
TCTATCGTGATTTCCAGACTTGGCTTTACCGTGTGAAACCGGCTATTTAAATGTGAGACCAAAAAGGCCAAGGTCTGGCTGCCCCTAACGTTCGCTCATGAACGTAGAATTTACTAAAACCCCACAGGACAAGTCTAGTCCCAGTCATTTTAGGAACAGGCTGCATTTCCTTGGTAATGCGATCCACTAACCTGTGGCTTCGAAAGGCTCACAGGAGCGAGATGCCACATGTTCCAGTGTGAGATGTCCCATCTACAGAGCTGGGCGGGGCCGGGTGTTTCTGGAACCGAGCTTTCCTCTCTCCATGTGATATTTCGTCTAAGTGGTAGTATGATAATTGGGAAACTTCCCGTCTTAAATGTGGGTATTCTGAGGACATGCTCAGCAGTAACCTACGTATGTGAATAGGTGTGGGAGTAGATCAAGTCTAAAAACGCTAAAATAGAAATCGGAGATCTAATTCGGGTGCATACCGCTAAACACAAAAGGCTCCCATTGAAGCACTTACTGCGGAGATGGGATTACATGGGGTTGGCAGGTTTGTCATCGTTTTTACTACTGCTTAATCAGTTTAACATCAAGTTGTGAAATTCAGAGAAATTGTCCCTGATGTTTTGAAACCCCTTAACAAAAACAAAGCCAGATCCATCCTGGAGTTTGGATTGACTTTAAAAAACGGGGGCTGCAAAGCCTCCTGGCAGCCTGTTGCTAGCCCCCCCCATGTGTAGAGGAGATTTTTCAAAACCCAAAACACAAACTCACTGCCAGCAAGTCGATTCCGACTCGCAGCGACCCCCACTGGGTTCCCAAGGCTAAATCTTTATGGAAGCAGACTTGCCTCATCTTTCTTCCGTGGAGCGGCTGGTGGATTTGAACTGCCACTGTTTTGGTTAGCAGCTTGCAGCCCCGTCCTGGCCCCCCATCTCAGTGTGAGGGGAGGGTCTGTCCTACTAGGTTTGTCTGTGCTTTTTGGACTGGAAAACAGATACAGACGACAGAAGACAGACGCAGATCCAGGGATTGCTGAGACATGCAGAGAAGTTTTTATTCATCTCATTTGTTGTTAATACTGAATATTTAGCTGGAGCAAAGTCAGAGTGAGCTGCAGGCAGGGGTCAGTAGGGCTGGAGGGCGGGGCACGACACCCAGGGCACAGCAGGCTGTTGTGTATGGACATTCTCTATCCTCAAGTGCCAACTTCTGGTACAGCACACTCAAGCACTCAGTTTTACGTAGATGCCCGTGTTTGGGACTGTTACACATTTCTGCCAATTACAGATCTTATTTCACTTTTTTGTTGGCTGCTTCGGTTATCATTCAAGGTCAGGTAGCAGGGCCCCGCCCCCGCCCCCCCACAACAGAATAGTATTCTTATTAGAAGTTGCTAGGGATGGAGCGATTCCAGCATGCAAACTGTGATCGGACATAGCCGGAGGATGAGAGACTGTAGCCAGCATCTAGAAATAATAGTCTCTAAAAGAAACAGATGAACAAACATGTGTCAGTGGCTTTGTCCCCGACCCCGGGAATCTTTTGCCCCTCCCTTCCGTGGCCACAGCAGGTCCCTCTTGGAGACAGCCTAGGCTAGGTCCATCGGTTCTGCGTGTTCTCAGAAAACAGCTGCTCCATCTTGGCATGCTGAATCTGCGAGCAGGGCTACCTGGCATGCTGGCGTGTGTGCGTGTGCGTGTGTGCACGTGTGTGATGGGTGCAAGGATGCAAAAAGCTAAGGAAAACAAGTGGACCACGACCGGGGAGAATGTGGAGCCCACTGTCCGGCCCCCTGGCCGCTGGCACATCTAAAGCGCCTCACGTTTAAAGAAATGGGATCGTTTTTGAAAAGACCCAAGGCCTTTTTCGAGAGGATTTGTAAAATCCACCTGCCGCAAGGTGCCAAAGCTTTTATTGCGCAGTCCCCCTCCCCAATTAAGGAGGGCACAGTGTTGTGGATGTTAATAGCTGCAGGAGAATTTTTCTCAGAGAGGTCTGAAATTTTTAAATCAGACCCACCACTGACTGGGTGAATGGAATTTAATAGCGAGTTTTAAAAACAAGTAGCTGATTGAAGTGCAGAGATCGGGAGGGGGAGTAGGAACCGTATGGCAACGTATCAGTGCGCAGAATCCTGAACTGATGTCTAGTGCAGAAATCTATACCCTTCCTCCCAGCTGGATCTAATTACCATGCGAGCATGGCCAAAAAAAAGGGTATCTCGTACTTGGCCTTGCTTGGCTTGTTGAGAGACTGCGTGTCAGTGGAAACAGATAACCGACATGGCTGACGGTCCCTCAGTGGCGCCTGCTTCCTCTACGTCCCTGCCCTTGGTGTCCCAGTATGATCTTCATGTTGGTTTTGTTTGTTACACAATTTTTTTTTCTGTTTTTGAATGTGCCTACCCATCGCTGTTGCTCCTTGCAGCCTGCGGGTCCTCTTCGCCGCCCCTTTTAAAGAGAGATTCAAAGCTGACCTAATCTGCAAGGCACTGCAATTTCCAAAAAGAAAAAGAAAAAAAAAAAAAAAAACCCCCACACAGCCTCTCTGCCTTCCTAAACACGGCGGGAGAACACGCCACACCCGCGCCGCCACTGCCAGCCTCCCGCTAGCTCCTAGGTCGCCTCTCTGGCTACCTGGACCCTGGCTCCTGGGACCGCAGGCGGTGCAGGGCAAAGCCCACACCTCCGCCGCAGCATTAGCAGAGCCCTCTGGAGGCTGGCAGGACCCAGAAGGGACGGATAATTATTTTCTTGTGCTCTCGCTAAATGTACATGCACCGGGGAGCTCCCCAAGCCTCCATTCATCCCACAAGCCTTTAGAGACCCGGGCTCGCAAAGGGCTCTTAAGTCCCAGGCCACATCTTCCTAAGATGCCTCATCTGCACACACAAAGGCGCAGACGTGGCCCGTGCGCTCCTGGGGCAGAATGAGTGATGGCCCTTCTTGCAGTTGGGGAGCCTCCCCCCCCCCAGGATTTTTATTTGTAAACAATGGTCCTGCCATACAATGTTATCTGTGATCTGGACCTTGAGGCAGCCAAAAAAAAAAAATCCAAAAGAACAAAACCCACCACCCACAAAACCAACCCCATCTTCACCAAGAGGAGGAGTCCCTCCTAGAGGGCAGGAAGGGTGGGTGGTGGGCCAGCTACGCCTGGGATCTGGCTCCCCGGGGATGCACATGGCCCAGCCGGCCTTCGCGGCGTTTCTACTTCCCTCTGCTGAAATGTAAGGAAAGCGCTAGCTTGGAGGCAGGGAACTCGCATTCGACCTCGGGATTTCTGAAGGTCACATTAATATTACATGTTACTCTAGACATGCAGCTGGCATGGCAGCCTGTGGGGGGGTGAAGGCGGATTTCGGAGTGCAGCCTGGCTCCCACAAAGCACACGTTTAGAGGCGGCGACGCCGGGACCTGTATCCAGCCAGGACCCTTGAATGGCTGGATGTCACCACCGCACAGGGAATTCCTTGTTCAGGAGGACACAGCTTTTGTCGCAATACCGCAGTGAGGAAAAAGAGTGAAGCAAAACAAAACAGAAAAAAAAACGCATCTTGGACGAGATAAAAATAAGTGATCACGGCTCACCCAGAGAATTCCCTGTATGTGAGTTCCACAGGCTAAATTTAACACCCTCGGAGATTACCTATGGCTTCCTCTACAAAGCAGGCAAACGGGGGCTGTCGCTTCCTCTTTCCAAAAAGAAAACAGAGAAGTCCTGGTTTAAATGCCTTGCCTGTGCCACACACCGGCTCACTCAGAGGAAGGGAGACTCTTTCCTCTAAGAGTCAAAGAAAGCAGGGCCATCTGTAGAGTGACCAGACTTGGGAGGCAGTGACTAGATGCCTGCGCTATCTTCCCTCGGACCCAAGTTAAACACTGGCTGCCGTATCTTTGTAAAAACGCTACCATGTCCAGTTTTAATCACAATTCACCCAGAGGGCACATGGCCAGATGATGTTTGCTTCATGAAGCGTGGCCCAGCGGGTGCAGGGGCTAAATTATGTATGAGATACATGTTCCTTTAAATTACAAATTCACGGCCAAAGGCCCGATTTCATTCTTTGTGTATTGACCGATGTCAGTATCTGTCAGCCCAGGCTTTACCAAGGGTGTGTCAGGAATCAAGGATCTCAGAACTGTTTTGTGGGCAGTGAAGGTGACTTGTTTAATGTCCTATGTGCGCATGTTGATGGCTGTTTGAAAGTCATTCATCAAAGTGGTGAGACACAGCTCATCCTTCTTCGTAGGAACAAGTCCCTCTGAGTCCAGGGCTGGAGTACAGAAAGCACTCTGACCTCAAACGTCCATTCGTGTGGGTGATGTCATCCTTTTCTTACCCCTGGTTAGTTCATCTAACAGATTCTAGAATTTTCCATAAAGAGCTGTCTCCAGACTGCAGTTTTTTGCCGCAGGAAAGGTGCTAAGAGTCCTCCTGTCTCCAGTGCTCGGTGCCTAGCAGGCGACAGGGTCAGTTCTGTGGTTTGGTTTTTGTTTGGGGCATGACTGAATTAAACCATGTCACCTGGACTCACTCCTACCCCTTTGAAAACAGCAGGTGATGCGGCTGAGGGCTACATTTTTTAGTGAATTCGGAAGTAAGACAGGGAATGGCTTTGCGAACCAGCTGGTAACTGCAAACTAGTGCCCTCAGGTGTCTGTAATCTGGTGAGCTCAGTCCCCGTCACGCCCAGGCTGTGCGTGAGAACAGGGCTGGTCCACTTGGCCTAGTCCACACGTTTTGTTACATGAGAAGGACCTGCGGCCAGTTCCTGGTCTTGGGGAGAAAAGCCAAGTCCCTGATTTTATTCAGCACCCCTGTTTGTACCCCTTACACCTGTCTTCTACATCTGTAATACAGGCTCTGAAAATAATAATAATTCTTTATTCTCACTGCAGTATTATCACATTGTCCTATCCCATGAGGCCTGGAAGGACTTTTCCGAAGGCAAAAATGCCCTCTGACAGGTTGGGAAGTACATTCCCAGTCCTTCCATCATTTCCAGGTGTCCTTTTAATTTCTGAGACAGGAGTATTGATTTTTTTTTTTTTTTTTAAGAAACAAGGATTTGCCTGTAATGTTAGAGAGAGGGAGAGGCAGAGAGACAGAGAGACAGAGAGCAGGGAATGAGAGAGAGGAGGAGGGAGGGACCGCTAAGGAGGGCCGCCACTTTCAACTTTGTTTTGCAGTGAATATTCCTGAAACATTTCCCTACTTGTGTTAAACACTGCACTGGTTGACTGCCTGCAGTCTGCTGACAGCCAGGCTCTTGGTGGTCAGCCTGGGCCGCAGCAGGGGTGGCCACCGTGTCAGCCATGTTGGGAGAGCCTCCGGGCGGGCAGGGATGGCAGGTCTGCTGCACGGGACCTGGCCAGGGACGCTGTCACAGGGCCAAGTTAACTGTCCATCTGCAACCAGGCACTCTTGTCCTTGGAAAGGGCCAGGTTTGACAAGAACACTGGTGGGTTTTTTTTTTTTTTTTTTTTTGGGGGGGGGAGAAAAAAACTACATACACACCAAAAACTTTGTTGCACCAAGATTAAAAGGGGCTGGAGGACTCTAGACAGCTCTTCCCAGGGTTTTTACTATGTAGTCAGAACCATGAAGTGAAAGTTGGCTGCGACCCCAAAGCTAAAAACCTACCTAGCTTCCTAAAGGTTAGTACACAGTTAGTTATGGTTTCCCCTGGTCAGACAGGACACTTACTCGCCATTAAACCCATTAACATGCAGGATCCTCATCTGCTTCACAATGGTGCTTTTACCAGATTCTCCAGCACCTAGAAAATGAAAGTAAGTCGCAGGTTACGAAGGCGGCACTGCCCGCACTCTGGGCAGGGGGAGGGTGGCGGCTGCTGCTGCTGCTCTTTCCATAGAAGCCAAGCGACACGGAAAACACAGACACACACACAAAAACAGACTCTGCAATTTTTCCCGGACATTTCCGCGGTGCGACTCTGTGTCTACCTGCAGTATTTCACCATCAGAACAACAAACAAGAATTAAAGGTTTTGCTGTTGGGGGGGGGGTGCTTTCTTTTTTAGGGTTTGGTTTTTGGTGGGGGTTGTGGGTTTTTTAAAAAATTATTATTATTTTTAATTGCGGGATGCAGAAGGGAAGGGGCAAAGAGAAAGAATGACGCAATTTTGTCAAGGGGGGAGGAGAAAATTGAAGTTAAAACAGCGAAACGGAGTCCTCCGAACGTAAGCAATTAGTGGTAAAATGTATACACGATGCAGACAGCCACATAATTCGTTGTTTGCCAGATGTTTCATGGTTAAAATACCCAGGAATCACAAACAATGCCAGGCACTGCAGTCTCCCCCACATCACGTCCCAATGCACCACTTTCCCCCAAACATGTTCACAAGGGCAGCCCAAGTCCGCACAGGTCCACACAGGTTTCCCTCCCCTTGGCTACTTAAAAAGCCATCCCTAAACCCGCAGTGTTACATTTTATCCCCCCCCCCCCATGGTATCTTTCTAAAGAAACATTCTCCCTGGGTGCAACCACCAGACTGCAGGGAAGATGGGAGACCTTCAATGGACTGTCATCTTCTGCAAAAACACAATGTAATCTCAAACACAGTGCTGAAGAACAACCCCACTACCACCAGGAACCTGCAGCAGTGATCAGCAGGAGCAATCGGGGCAGGTGTTCCCGCAAACCACTGAACTGCCAAGATTCCAAGCCCTTCCCAACCCAAACAGCCACCAACAACACATGCATCCATTTTAAGTCACCTTTCATTTGCAAAAATACATTTTAAGGAAAAAAACACATTTGTAGCAAGCAAGAAGGGAGGACTGGCTGCTGTTTTTTTTTTTTTTTTTCCCCCCCACAAATGCTCACTCTCTCCAACAAATAACCCCTGTGCCAACAGTCTGCTGCCCCCCCCCAGACCTGTTTGGTTTGTCCCCCATTTCTTTCTTTCGCACTTTTACTTTATTGTTTTGCTCTGCTGCCCAGATAGCAAGGCATTCCTCCCTCTTCTTGCCTTTTCACAACGCTGTGATCAATATTTGTAGAAGTTAAAATTAGTTTCCACAGAAACATTGATTTCAAAGCAAACACCCTCCTCAGTGTGCAGAAGGCTAGGAAATTAAAATATAGAAGGAACCAGAAGAGGACCCAGGAGCAAAATGAACTCATGGAGCAGGATCTCTGACGGCCTCAAGTCTTGATGGTGAAGGGTGGACCACCAGGCTCCCAGAGCCAGAGATCGGTGCCTCAGTTTCCACACTATCAAATCAGAGGATTGCGCTGTAACAGCTTTTGTGCTTCTGTGATTTGCTCAATTGGTCTGGCACTATAATAATGAGTAGAGGATTGGGGCATTATTATTTTTCCTCTTTGGGGGTGAGGCATTATTTGCGGGTGTCACCACAGAAAAATGCAAACTGCGACCCTGGCATGGGGTACAGATCCCATACCAGAGGCTATCAATCAACTGTGGCTAGATTTAGCCATATTGACTAGAACCCTTTAGAAACATGAGCATCTCCCCAGGTGTGTTCAGATTAACACTTTCAAATTAGTGGAGACTTTGTGATAAGTGCACAAAAGGTGTTAGAAATTTAAGTTACCATTAGCATCATATTCGACTTGAAGTAGCATTCAGATAGCAAGATAGCATCCACAGGAAAGATTCTAGACTTTTCTAGCTTTCTGCTTTGAGATCAAGTTATTATATGCATGTTAATATTTACATAGCACAATTCAACCTTTATAAGTTGCATTCAAGACCTCAACATAGGCACCATTTAATTATTAAAACTGCAAAGAAAAAGCACCAGAGAGACTGATTTTCACTTAATAATTTTCTGCTTTATATAAATCTGGACCCAAGAGAACAAAGACATGACCCACCCCAAAAATCAAACCAACACTGGCACAGAGGAAACCCGCCTTTTACACTTTGATTTTTAGAATCAAGCTGCTTTTTGTTGAAATGTGAACACCAACTAGGTGTTAACCTGGAGAATTCACGAATTTATTCAGCCAGCCAATGACCAAGAACACACAGCCACACTAATTACGCCTGGGTAATTATCTTGCTCATTTCAACCATTTGTTTTACCCTTTTCTTTTTCTTTAAAGAAAAAAAGGTGGCGAGACCATGTCCTCATATTTAACAGGCCTCCCCTCAACACTTTTTTTTTTTTTTTTTTT
>NW_006921882.1:2038960-2066596 GCF_000298275.1 Orycteropus afer afer
CGGCGGCGGGGCGCAGGGGCGCGCCCAAGGCGGTGGGCACGCGACCCCGCCTCCCGGACTCGCCTCCCAATTTTCGGTGCAGTGGTGTAGCCCTGGGCGGCGTGCAAAGTGTGCGACGGCGGCGCTTACCCCTGCTGCGCGCCTCCTTACCTCCAGCTTCCCGGTTAGCGCGCGCGGGGACGGCCACCCACCCCGCCCTCCCGGCGCGTGCTCGCAGAGGTAGGTGTCGGCAAGCCTAAGGGATCGCTACGCCCGTGCAGGGTTTCAGATCCTCGCAGGAGAGGTGCTCTGTGCGCGCAAAATTAGCTTGCTGAGCGGCGGCGGCAGGCGGCGCGCCCGCGACGCAGCGGCGAAGGCGCGCTGCCTGTGGAGTCGGTGTAGGGCGGCATCCTCCCAGGTGGGAGAGGTGGCGGACAGAGGCGTCCCAGGCGTCCTGGAACAGAGGGAAAAGTATTTTAATCACCATGACCTTGTTTGCAATGGTTTAAAAACTCCCGAACGTCGGCCGCATCTTTGCACACTGGGGCCCAGTAGACAGCACTGACTTAAGAGTGGAGACACCAAGTTCCCCACAACTTGGCCGCTCACTTTTCCCAGGTCCTTGGTTGGGTTGCTTGCTGCCACACAGGTGTCAGCTTGGGTACAGTTCATCCATTCAATAAATGTTTGGTGTACACACCTCACCATGCGTCCAGGTGAGCTGTGGTAGCCAGGTGATCAGGCTAAGCCATGGTGCTGGCCTTTGCTAGAGTACAGGCCTACCTGTGAATAAGCCTCCATCTGCACAATAGCTGTGAACTCCCAACTTTAACCTTGGACTTCTGAATCGCCCACAAAGCCTGGGCTGCAGGGGGAGAGGCCTACCTTTTGGTGGACACACCTAACACCCTAGGGCAGCCAACTGTTGAGTACTCCTAGAGGCCTTCAGCAGACTTGTGGGTGTAGTTTCAAGCTATCTCACTTAACAGTACTATTGAAATTCCCCTTTCCTCCCATCTGTTCAACTCAAATTAAGAAAAGGTGTGACATGAGGATGTCACCTATCATTTCTCTTGGCCCCTTCACACACACCTCTAGCGCCATTCGCCAAGCCTCCTCCTTTATGAGTCTGAAAGGATGTCTCGGCCACCAAGGGGCATTTGGAATTAAGAACAGGAAGTAAAAGCAGGACACCAGACACTCACAGCCTGCAGACCAGTGACTTTCTCTATACTGCTACAAAGTTCTCTCTCATGTCCAAACATGATCACACTGATCATGCCCCCCCCCACAGAACAATACACCGCTTTTTGAAAAACAAAGCAAGACAAAAAACCAAACATAAGCAATCGCAAAGGAAAAAGCTTCAAAATTAACACTTTTCACTTAAATGAATGGATTAAAAAAAAAAAGTCATCGATATGTGAGAATGTGCCCAAGGGCAAATCCTGCAGTAAGGCCTTCGATCCAGGCTTGTGGTTGTGTGAATAGATCGGAGATGGAGACCGGCCATCATTTAAGATTATAAAGCACTAAGAAGCAGCATGCATACTTTATGTCTCTGTGTGTTAGAGAAAACCTTCCTGGCTGGATTTGACCAGCCGAGTGACTGTCACTTTCAGCAATTGATGATGAAGACAGGAAATTTTGTGAGGTTCCATTTAGTCCAAAGCCTCTTCCTTCCTGCTCCTAAAGTGGGAAAGTCCCACTACATTGTTATTTACCAGGTAGAAGATCAGTAGTAACCAGTGGGGCCTTAATGCTTAGGCCAGTGGCCCAGTCACTCCAATGAATAGAAGTGACTCCTTCCGGGGAAATTCCTGAGTCGGGTTACCATTTTCCCCTTTTGGAAAAATGTCACACCTGAAGTGTAAAAGGAGTGAAACTGTCCCATGTCATACATGACATGTAAGGCAAGGCACAGTTGGGACCATTGTCCTGTTAATGTGTAAAGCAGGGCCAAGGCTTGGGTCGTTTCAGCTTCTCGCAGGCCATCCTTGACATGCAATTATTTTGAAGTGAACGTCTCACCTGTTTTATGATGACTAACCACTGGGGCACAGATACAGCATCTCCTTTGTAAATAAATGGCAGCAGGTGGAATCGAGTGTTTACAGGGCAGCAAATGACACCAAGAGCTCGGAACACAACGCAATTTCTGGTCTGTTCGGTCTTGTTTTTACCCAACACAGAGTGAAAGATGAGATTTTACTTAATTGGTGTGGTAGTTTAAGTTTTAAGGCTAGCATTTGACCTACCCATGCCCTAAACCAAAAAAAAAAAAAAAAAAATCAAAGTCCATGGCCTTGGACTCGATTCTGACTCACAGCAACCCTACAGGACAAGTAGAACTACCCCATAGGATTTCCAAGGCTGTCAGTCTTTACGGAAGCACATGGCCACATCTTCCTCTCACAGAACGACTGATGGGTTTGATCTTCCAACCTTTTGGTTGGCAGCTGAGCGCTTTAACCACTGATCTACCAGAGCCCCTTTTGCAGGCCCTGAAAGTTACAATTTAAAACTTAAATTTAAATTATAGTTTTGAAAGTTCTAACAGGCCCTAAAAGTTATACTTTAGGAGAAAAAAGAAAAAAAAAAGGCTTTCCGGCTTAGAGGCCACTCTGTGACCTCTGCCGATGAATTAATAATTTATTTTAATGCGCCATGACTGTTTTAAGTGAGTGGTTTCTACTCTGAGAACAGAGCAAGTCATTAGCATAATTCTTGGAACACTGAAGGGGAGAGGTTTCTCAATGCAAGGGGCCCCTCATTTGGCTCCGGGAGAGATGTAAAGTTATGGAAAGTTCAGGTTCCAAGGAAGGACAGAGGGTACAAGACGCTCATGGAGGACACAGCTCCCTGGCTCAGGTGGCCTGTTTCCTGGGAAAGCTGGAAAGTTGGGATAATAACACAGCCCTAACCTAAAACCCCAAATTGCCCAACGACTCCGTTTGCTTAGAATGTGGCACACACTCTGCTGGAGATGCTCTTGCCACGCTTCTTCCCAGTGGTCCGTGTTGACTAGGGGTGACTTTGCACGGCGGGGCTGGGAGCTGCTGCCCTTGGAAGCTGTGCACTGGGGATGGAGGCTGTTCGCCTTGGCTCCTGGTGCTTGCTTTTGTGAGAATCTGTCTGCTTTGAGAAGCAGCAGGCTCGCCACAGCCTAGAATCTGGAGGACACTGTTATACTTAATGATTAATTCAGTTTGGGAAGAAGAGTGTTCTACTTGGGCTGTCATTAGTTGGGGTCATTGTAAGTTATTTTCCAAGAGCTCAGAGAAAATATAATTATAATATTATTTTAATAGCCTAGGAAACAATACATGGCTTTCCACCGAAACAGAAACTTTAGCTGTAAGGTTTTAATAATAGTAGTTAGTGCTTCCACAGTGCTTTGTCTTCAAAGCACTTGTAGACTTTAGGTAGCTAGAATGACTGCAACTCTTACTGTAAATGAGTGCTACTGGCAGGCTAGGCTATGGAGGCGATGAGAGCAGGTATTGTAAAAAGCATTTTTCCAGCCCTAGTTAATCCCTGGGAAATTTGTGGTTTTGTAGCGTATGTATTGTCATGTATTTCTTTAGTGACAGGATTTTTTTTTAAGGCACACAGCTATATTTACTCCTATGCGAGTGGATGGTAATCTTTCACTCTGATCATTTCCCAAATCAATACCAAATTTCTCCCTGCTGCCCACTTTGAAGGAAACACGAAAGGCCCAATGCTTAGTCTCTGTCTGTGTTGGTTGGAGGCCTCTGGAGACACTTTTCATCCAGACCACGTAGATTATCAAGCCTGATGGTTGAGGCTCAGGGCTTCTGGAAATATCCTTGTACTTTCAGAATGTGATTTGGGAGGAGTGGGAGGTTCATCTGCCAACTAAACAGCACTGAAGTCTCCTAGCCGCCTAGGAAATGGGCTGGGGGGTCTTGGAGATGTAAGGAGTTAGATGGCAGTGGGTGGAGGCGGGGGCTAAACCTGCTGAGTATGCCCCTCCTGGCCCTGGTAACCCTGATAGGTTAACCTGTCTTTGAGTAGGAAGCTTCTAGAAATATGAATGGAGACCAGCCATATGTCATACTCCCAGGGAGACGTGGTCATCTTTGCAAGGCTCTGAGGTCTGCTAGTCTGCAGAAGCCCAGCATCTGTCCTCATTAAGGACACCTTGTGTTGACTCAAGGTCTCAGTCACTCACAGAGGAAGTGGCATTATCAGCCCCAGATTGTCAGATGTGTGCAAACATCTTGCCTAAGGCCCAAACAAGACTCATATAAATCTCACCTACAATCCTCAACTTGGCGACCTTTGCTCTAACTCCAGCTCCACAGCCCTGACCAGGGCTCACTGTCTTCTGCCCCAACAGACAGGCTCCGAATGAGACTTGCCACCTCTCCCTCCCCAAGTGGGTAAATGCTTCCCTCTTTGGTGGATACATAAATCACTGCCTTATCTTGTCAGAGGCTCCTCATGGACCACACTCGTACCTGGATGATGGTGACTCACCCAGGATTCCACCTGCTCTTACCCCAACAGTACCCGTCCCACTTGCAAGGCCAGGTTGGGCACGGGGCTGTAGGGAGAGGGTCTGTTGTTTCGGACCACACGAATTCTGAAAAGAATTTAAGGTAGTAATTACCTAGGGCACTTTATTTCCCTTGGGATATTCACTAGTTAGTAACGACAGAATTTATCTTCAACCCTAAAGTAATTCTAACCTTGCAACTGAGACGGAACAGGATATTCTAGTTGGTAAAACTTCCCTTTTAAAAGTCTTGAAGTCAAGGAATTAACTCCAAGCTTGTATGATATGTCCCAATCTGATGTCCACCTATTAATTTAAAAACAATTTGTTGGTGGGACTGAACTTTTAACAAAGCCACTTTCCACCTTAAAAACCAAACAAACCAAACTCACTCTCATCAAGTCAGATCCAATTCAACCCTGCCTTGGGTTTCCGAGGTGGTATCACCATGGAAGTAGATTGCCCAACCTTCCTTCCGAGGAGTGGCTGGTGGGTTTGAACCACCAGTCTTCTGGTTAGCAGTCAAATGTCTTAGGCACTACAAACAAACCAACTACAGAAAGCAAAAGGGTGCATTACTCCTCTCCTTTTAAACCTACATAATATATGCTAGCCTGGGCAGAAGGGTCTAGATGTCTCAAGAACACCACAAGACTGAGATTCTCTTGCACCGCCGGTGGGACTGTCAAACGATGGAACACTGTGGAAAGCAGCACAGCAATTCCTTAAGAAGCTGGACTTAGAAATACCATTTGACCCAGCAATCCCATTCCTAGGTGTATATCCTAAAGAAGGGAGAGCCAGGACAAGAACAGACATATGCACACCGATGTTCATCGCAGCACTATTTACAATAGCCAAAAGATGGAAACAGCCTCGGTGCCAAACAACAGAAGAATGGATCACCAAAGCATGGCACATACACACAATGGAATACTATGCAACCCTAAAGAATAACCTAGAATCTGCAAAACACTGCATAACATGGATGAACTTGGAGGACATTATGCTGAGTGAAGTAGGTCAATCACAGAAGGACAAATATTGTATTAGTTCGTACACTGGCATGTACAAACCAACACACTCGCTCTGTGGAGATCTTAATTAGGTTGAACAATGTTTAAGAGTATCACCACTCTATGAGGGAAAGTTAATTTTCTGAAAATAAAATATCCTTCATTTCCCTTGGCTGAGGGGGCTTCATGAGGGCTAAGTAATGGGAAAACCTGTCGGTTAGGGCTTTTAACTTGGCCTTGACGAAGGAAAGGCCTCCAGGATGAGGATAAAGCAAGGAGGATCAGATTAAAAAAAAAAAAAGGCTTGGGCTGGCGAGCTTGTGTTTTTATTTACAAGGTTCCTTATTTAAGCAACATTTTGATCAGGAATCTTATTAAACAAATAACAACAGGAGAAGGAGTGAGCTGGCACAAGTCACATGTGAAGTGAAGAGCAATCAGGAGAGTCCTCAGAACTCTCTGCAGATGAGAGAAGGGCTTTAAATGCTCTGAAAATACAGATTTCAATTCTTTCCTATTGTTTTAAGTCTTCAAATTTAGCTCCAGAGTAAGAGGGTTAAAAACTCTGGGTCCATCAGGTAGTCAGTTTCGGTTAGCTGAGTGCTGCCTGATGAATCCATCCATGTCTACTTCTGTCAATTAATCTACCTCGCAAGGGGCCCTGTTGGTGCAGTGCTTAAGTGCTCAGCTGCTAACTGAAAGGTGGCCCAATCCACGAGCCACTCCACAGGAGGAAGATGTGGCAGTCTGCTTCCCTAAAGATGACAGCCTAGGAAACTCTACGGGGCAGTTCTACTGTCCACGGGGTCGCTCGGAGTTGGGATTGACTTGCTGGCAACAGGTTTGGTTCGGGTTTTATCTGTCTATCTACACGAGTAAGACAAGTGCTAAATAGAATTTTTACCCGTTGGGTCTTCCTTTATATTACCAGCCCAATACAGGTGGTGATTTTAAAACAGCCTTGCTGTTAGTTACTAGCCCAGAGTGAGGCTGTGGGAGATTTTGGCCAGGTCCATGGGAAAGGCTGAGGTTTCAGTTACTTTCTTAGCCGAAACCCACTCTGTGGTCCCACTTCTCTCTGCTGTTGGTAAACCCTGAATTAAGCAATTAATGTGACATAATTAGTCACACATTTAATTCATCTAGACATGTAGGTGCCTTGTCATCTTTTTGTGTTTGCCCACACACGTTTCAATGGAAATCGAAAAATGTGTCATCAGCGTTAACTCCACCTACCTCCCCGGATCCTGCTTGGGATGGGAAACTAACCATCAGGGCCCAAGTGCACAGCTCCCTGCCAGCAACAGCAGCTGGGCACGGTCCCTGCTTGCTCGTCGCTGCCACGCAGCCCGCCTGCACGCTTCCCACTTAGCACCCATTGAGTTCAAACTCAGTGTTGGCTGGGGAGCCCTGCGGCTGCCTCCTCCTCTGCCTGGCTCAGCAGTGCACAGCCTGCCTCCTCGGCCGGCAAGGAGGCCCTCGCATCAGCAGGGTCCCGCCAACACTGGGGCTTTCTAAAGGCTCTACCCACAGACCCCTGAAGTCACAGGGAAGAGAATTAACCCTGCCAGAGCATGGGGACTTGCAAGCAGGCCGGGGATCAGATGAAAAGATGTTTTTATGAGCTGCAGAGCCCAGATCTACCCGCATGGAGTCCCAGGGTCTGGCCCCCCGAGAAGGCAGCCTGCGCCTGCTTGTAAATTCCTGTCTCTCCATCCCTCAGTCTCCACTACCTTCTCAGATTACGGCTCCTTTTGTGCTAATTACACAGAAAAAATTGAAAGAATGTCGCTGACTTTACAAAGAACACAAAACAGACTTGCTTTAAAAACTAAATATAGCCCATTTCTTTCAGAAGGCAGACACTCGGCCTTCAAACTATTTGTACAATGTGGATTAACTGCAGATGGCCCATTCATTTATTTAGACCCAGGTGACAGAAGGGCTCAGCAATTGTGAGGACAGATCAAAACTGGGCCCTGCTTTTGGGGGCACTGATATCAAATGAGAGGGTCGGATTAATAGTGGGCGTTTGCCTCCTGCCCTGAATTGGACATTCAGACCTGCTGGGGACAGTGGGCTCATCTAAGTCACTTTGCAAAGAAGAAACTGCAGCTATTGGCCTGTAGTAAGCTGTACCTGCATTACACCAAAAATCAAATCCGTTCTGACTCATAGTAACCCCCCTTGGGTGCTGTGAATCTTTACAGAAGTAGATCGCCCCATCTTCCTTCCATGGAGCAGCTGGTGGGTTTCAACCACTGACCTTCTGGTTAGCAGCCCAATGCCTTATCCACTCTGCTACCAAAACCAAGTGAGATGCGAGTGGAAGACGAGTCTGAGGCCTCATGATGAAGAGGACTGTGGCTGCAGCCCAACAGGAGGAGGCGGTTTCTGCAGCCCCTGTTCTCCACTGAAGGAGCTCTGGGGGCGCAATGGTTAAGGCATTCGGCTGACAACCAAAAGGTTGGCAGTGAGAAGCCACCAATACTCCATGGTGAAAGATCAGCCAGCTTCCGTTAGACTGACAGCCTTGGAAACCCTCTGGGGCAGTTGTACTTTGTCCTCTAGGGGCGCTGTGAGTCAGAATCGACTCCAGGGCAGTGATTAAGAAAAAACATGGTTTTGGAAGTGCCAAAAATCGAGAAGGGTGTGTTAGTCCCACCAGCCAAGCAAATGATGGATTACTGCCCCCCCTTCCTCCCAAGGGTTCATAGTTGCACAGGAGCAGCTTAGAGCGATTTATTTTTCCAAGAAACCTTACTGAATTGTTCCTGCTGAGATGATGCTACGGCTATGACCCCTAAGGGCCGACTCCTGGGCACCAGCTCCAGGGACAGGCGTCCTCTGCTGTGGGCTCAGTTGCGATGCCTAACTCCAGTTTATCCCGATTTACTGGCGGGGACCCTGGAGCCAGCCAGAAAAGGGCCCTTTTCCACAGGGAGAGGGAACAGAAATGCCAGTTTTGGGTGATCACACAGCCACTGCTCCCTGACCATAAAAGAAGGACAGCACGTACGACCAGTAGGGTCTGGGCAGGCAGGAAGGTGACCAAGTGGGAGCCAAAGAGCCACTTGGGGCACTGGGGCCCAAACCCTCAAGGTGCTAAAGCAAACAGGTCTGCCCTCCGGTCTGCTCTTGGTGGATTTCAGCACTCAAAGCCAGCCTGGAATTCGAGGAAATGTATCAGCAAATTGGGCATCATTAGAGGAAGTGGCCCAAAGCTAGAATGCAAAGTCTAATGAATAACATGCTAATGGTGCCTATCTTCATCCCAGGGTTGCAGTGGCTCTGGAGAGGCGGCCTTCTGCAGACACAAGACACAGGCACCCCGGGGCTCCAGGCAACAGGGCAAAGGGGCCACTGGGTCCCTTGGTCTGACCTATAGTGAAAAACCAGCAGTCACCCATGAAGGTATCTGAGTTCATGGCAAGTTGGCAATAGCAGAGGGAGGCAAGTGGGAAAAGTCCTGGAGTGATGCCCATGTGCAACTGCAACGTCCAAGACCAGCCTGAGCAAACCCCACTATGCCCATGGCCAGAGAGGGGAGAAGGACGAGTAGGCTCCTGTCAAGCCAACTGTCTCAGACGGACGGTTTGCTCAATTCATTCCACCAACTGCCAAGGCCCAGGGTACTTATTCTTCTGACAAGATGGCTGAGGCCCAGGGAACAACTAAGGGCTCCTGGATATGAGATTCCAATGTGGCCCCAAGGCACTCCTCTTCCTGGGGACCCACCACCTCTCGAAGGTGGGGATTAACAAGCGCTCACCTAGCTGACATTAACGTGCTCACAGAGGAACGGTGGCCTTTCTCATTTCCACCGGCTTTGCAGCTTATTGTTAATTAACCAGCCAGTGCCCTTCGGAGGTCAGACTCCTGGAGAAGATACAGAGCATGGAAGGGCTCAGCCCAGCGACAGCACGGAGGCGAAGAGCCAGCACTGGAACAACTCAGAATTTCAGAAGAGACCTTTCAATAAACAAGGAAAAGGAAGGAAGGAGAAAGAAGTGCTGCCACAAAAGTATGACGAAGGACTCTGCCCTGTGGGGTCCCCCAAAGGACAAGCAGCTGGCCTTTGGTGGAGGTGGACATGTTTAGCCTGTTCTCAGAAATACAAATGAAAAATCCCTCCCTGAATTGAGCCCTTCTCATCCCCGAAGGTGGACACACTTCCTGCCCCCACTTCCTGCCCCGATAGGTGATTCTTCCCTGCTGACTAATGGTAATAGCTAACTAGCTGGGCATCGTGGGGCTGCAGGCGGTGGAGGGCAGGGCCGCCATCTTGCCTGGCTCTGCAGGCTTTAGGTGAAGGAGGGGTCCCCACATTGCAGCAGAGGGCCTGCTGTCTCGGAAGAGGAATGGGCTGATTGAGAAAAAGACAGTAAAGCAAAGCAAATGAGACTCCTAGGACTTTTGCATATACATATATATATAGAGAGAGAGAGAGAGAGAGAGAGAGAGCTCTCTCCCATATATGTGTATATATATCCCCACCACCGGCGGGCTCCGTTTTGTCTTTAGGCTTTTGGACAATCTCTGCCTGCAACTGTGGAGTGAATTGGAAGACTGGCTCTGAACAGCAGTGCCCAAAAGGCAACCACCAATTTAATGTGTTTTCGCTGGGCAACTTCTTGGAGGCATGCTGGCTTTTCTTTCCATGTGTAGGGTCACGTGACAAGGCACAGGCATTATTGCAGCTGACCATGCTGCTTGCCTTAGACAGACTCTAACAGAACCAGGACTACCGCAGGGGTCTGGAAGCAGGTGGCCAGGCAGTGATGAGGGTAGGAAGCCTTCAGAGGCTGTCCAATCTTCCACTTGCCAGAAGTTTCCAGTTAGGCTATGTTTCACTAAGCTGATGGTTGGAGTTAGCAACCAACTAATAGCACTGTTAGATTTTTTTTTTTGCTTCCTCCTTCAGAAAAGATAACCTGTACCTTTTAAGACAAAACCAAGCCAAACACAATGCAGTCAAGTCGAATCCGACTCAGAGCGACCCCTCCTTGGGTATCTCTATGGAAATAGATTGCCCAGTCTTCTTTCCGAGGCGTGGCTAGTGGGTTTAAACCACCAGTCTTCTGGTTAGCAGTCAAATATCTTAGGCACTACACCACCAGAGCTCCCCGTACCTTTTAAGAACTGGTATTAGTTCCTAATTGGCTGCCCGAGAGCTTCTGTTAGAAGCCAAGATACAGGAAATTGATGTACAACCTAGATGGGACCCAGAGACAGCTAAGCCCCAAAGTATTTAACCATTCACTCTTAACCACCAAAAGCCCCTAATTCTAGAAAACCCCAATCGTCGGGTTCATAGCATGATATTATCTAACCCATGCCAGGGGGTGGGGGGCCTCCCTAGAGCAAGTTCATTGAAATCACCCTCAGTCCCAAAACTGAGTTTCTTAGAAATTCAAGGAGATGACACTAGTTGGTTGAATGCAAACTATGAAAACCGAGTTGTTGCCTAACTAGTGTGATGGCCAAGCCAACCCAACATTGTCATCTTCCACTTGACTTTGGAGTTGGAGTTGAAAGGAAGGAAATTTTAACCTTCAGTAGATCCTTTACAATCGATCCATTGACCTTCTGCATTCTGAAGTGGGCTCCTGATGTATGACATTGCTGGGTCTTCCCCAGCCTCAAAAAACTATAAATGCACTACGTTTACTGAGGGCGCAGACGGCAAAGAGGCGGGAGCACTGTGGAAAAGACCAAAGAACGGAATTCTACACCAAATTAGTTTCTAAAATGGATGCCAGCAATAGAAGGGATTTTCAAAGAAAAAATATGTATAATTTCTAAAATGTGTCAGCCAAACCAGCAAACCTATTTGGAAAAAAAAGGCAACAGCAGCACGCAAACACCAGGGAAGTGGCAACTACCACCACCAAGACCGTTAATTGATGCAGCAATGGGTCTCCTTTCTGGTGTCAGAGTTCGTACCAGCTGAGATGTGGTGCTCCTTCCTTTTGACCATTGGTATTTTACAAAGCCTGCAAGGGAGGCACTCCTTCACTTTCCTCCCAGTGCCCGATAATTCTAGAAAATCACCAGCTGTCAGCTTTTCCCACCTGAAACATGCCATTGGTTGGTCTGCCAGGGCCCATTATTAGAGTCCTGAGACCCGCTGACGGGGGCTACTAATAAGTATGTCATCAATCCTCTACTTTCCCCTTAAAAGACTGGTATGTGGCAAGTTGCTGCAGACACATTTTCAAGACCCTGTGTGTGTAACATAAACAAAGAATCAAGGCCAGGAGTGGGGTGTCTGATGGCATCTGGGGGTGCCTCACTTGCACCCTAGAGGGAAAATAAATCAGACTGAATAGGGACAGCATCCAGGGGCGACACCAAGGGCCTCCTGGGGCCAAGCTGACTGCACGTGGAAATGAACCGTGGAGGAGCCCCGCCCCTCCCTGTCCTCTTCCTCCCCACCTGCCTGGCTTTTCACTGCAGAGAGATCTAGAACAATTTTAGCTGAGAGTTGAATTGGCTAGTCCCATGGGAAGAAGGAAGAATGAGAAAGACTGATGGTCTGTCCCAGGTTTGGCGACTTGGCCACCAAAGGACAAGACGAGGGCTCAGCTTTTCCAAGCCACAGACAGTTTTATTCTTGCCAACTTTATTTCCTGGCTATGCTGAGCTGGTTGCAACCAAAGACAGAAAGAGAGCAGGTGGCTTTAGCGTTCTCCAGACCCTAAGATGGCTGCAGGTACCGGGCACACTTGGGCCCCTAGAACTTTGAGCTGTAAGCTTGGCCATGAAGGTTTCTCTCCACACCCGCCTCCCCTGGTGCCTGCCCAGGAGGCCAGGCTGCCACCTCACTCCACCGGCCTGCAGCAGATCAGATGGCCTTTCAGGCTAGTGGCTCCCATGTCCTGCTCATGCCTGCCCTCCCCTCCTCACCCCTAAGGGTGCACGCTCCCACCGACCCTCTCTGCACCGAGCAGAAGCGTGTGCACGGCACCGAGGTGGTGCTGGGGTGATGGCAAGGCAGGTGGCCAGCTATACGGAATCTTCTCAAAGAGGCAGTGAACGGGTTGTGCGGAGACAAATCATCCAGACGCCTTTTCACAACTGAACGGGAGTGATCGGATGCTTTGGTGTCAGGACGACAAAAGCTAAGTCAGAAAGGTCGCCAGCCCAGGACCCCGGGGGCACTGAGGAGCCCCCTGACACGCGCAGTACGGCATCTTTCTAGCAAGGAAAAGTGAGGGGTTCGTTTTGGTTGTGCTAAACGAGTCACGATGGACCGCACAAAGCTGCAAGAGGAAGGACGGTTTCTAAAACAGCCGTGGGTTCCTTTTTACTTGGTGCCGCTGCCAGATAAAGGGGCCTCCCTTGCAGGCTCTGTAAATATCAACGGTCAAAATGAAGGTGCACTGCATCTCGGCCGGTACTAACTCTGACACCAGAAAGGAAACCCATTGCTCATATGGGATCACGACCACCGCGGCAGGACACTCAAAAGTCCCCCACTTCTCCAAGAGCCCAGTATCTTCCTTTTCCAAAACACCTATTTCTTTCTGAACCCCAACGCAAACCACACTGAGTGGAGTCGATTCTGATCCACAGCGCTCCTAGTGGACAGAGTGGAACTGCCCACAGGGTCTCCAAGGCTGTCAATCTTCACAGAAGCAAAGCCCAAACCACACCCACTGCCCTGGAGTCCATTCTGACCCACAGCGCCCCTAGAGGACAGAGTGGAACTGCCCACAGGGTCTCCAAGGCTGTCAGTCTTCACAGAAGCAAAGCCCAAACCACACCCACTGCCCTGGAGTCCATTCTGACCCACAGCGCCCCTAGAGGACAGAGTGGAACTGCCCACGGGGTCTCCAAGGCTGTCAGTCTTCACAGAAGCAGAGCCCAAACCACACCCACTGCCGTGGATTCGATTCCATTCACAGCGCCCCTAGAGGACAGAGTGGAACTGCACTGTTGTTGTTACATGTCGTGGAGTTGGACCCACTCATAGCGACCCCTCCTTGGGTTGCCGAGGCAGTATCACTACGGAAGTAGATTGCCCCATCTTCCTTCCAAGGAGTGGCTGGTGGGTTTGAACCTCCAGACTTCTGGCTAGCAGTCAAATGCCTTAGGCACTATGCTACCAGAGCTCCTGGAACTGCCCCTACAGGGTCTCCGAAGCTGTCAGTCTTCACAGAAGCCAACTGCCCCATCTTTCTCCCACGGAGTGGCTAGATGGGTCAGAACCGCCAACTATTGGCTAGCGGCCGAGCGCTCAACCGCAGCACCACTTAGGGTCCTTACGTACTTCTAGGAGGGGCCGAACATCCACCAACGCTGCAGTTGTTCTGCCAATGAAAATGCACATTATCATAACTGGGGCTGGCTCTGACCCCCAGACTCTGCAAAGACTCACTGCCTCCCATGTCTGTTTTTCCAAACTGAAATGATTCTAAAATGAAACGTGGAAGCACCCAGAGGGTTGGTATCAAGACCTCGCATCCCTCCCTTCCAAGATGGAGCTGCTGGCTCCTCACATGGCTTTCTGGGTTGCGGAGGGAAAAGCGGGTTTGAACATATTTTTCATATGTTTTCCCTGAACTGATGTGTGGGAATCAGCAAGATCACTGTTTGTGCCTTGGTAACAGGGAGAGTCACCACATATCCAGATAAGGGACGAGGGCACACTGTGATCTGGCTGAGGGGGCCCGCGGCTGCTCTGGAGAGCGTCTCCCTGCCCTGATTTCAAGGCCACAGCCTCCTCCCCGAAAATCTGCAGCTCTTGCATCTGGCTCGTTAATCCTCTTGCGAAGTACAAGAAGTGAAGTGGTTTCTTTGTAAATGTGATCACAAGGCGGCACGCCATTTCCCTACAACGAAGCTCCAGTCCCTGCCGGCTCCTTAGAAGCCGCCTGCTCACCGTCAAAATCAAGGACGACTGGGTGGTGTGACAGTTGAGTGGATGGGACCCAAGGAACCCAGGAAATCCTGGGCGAGACACAGGGTGTCTCCTGGGCTCTGGGCCACGGGGCTCTTCTGACACAGACGCTGTCATTTAGCTGCACAAAGGCAGCCATGGTGAGCAGGTTCAAGGCACCCATCCGGCTCTGTGCCATTCTGCCCTTGGCCCTCTGGGCCCTGGCAGGTCCCCGGGGAGAGGAGGCAAGCAGCATGAAGGTGAACCTGATGCCCCTGCCATGCCCGGTGCATTCCCATCTCTGCAAGCCCAGCACTAACCGGGGTGCCTTTGGCCACCCTTTCTTACCTTCCTATTGCAAGAGCCAAGGCTCTCTCCTGCTGCCAGATCGCCTGGGACTCCCCTGTTTTCTCTCTGCACTGCCTTCCCTTGTCACCCAGGCCTTCGGGGTCCTGGCATTATGCTCAGGCCTCCTTGGAGAGAAATGACCACAGAGAAGCCTGGAGCGAGGAAGGGGGATGAGAGGCTCCTGTCTGTCCTGGCCCTAGGTGAATGCATTCTGTCGACAGCTGGCGGCCCATTCTCCTTCCTGCCCTAAGACGTCAGCCCCCAGACACCGATTCCCTCGGTGGCTTGGTGGCTCCAGGCCCTCGGCCTCGGAGCTGTGCATCCGATGGGGCACCGGTGGAAACAGCCCCGCCCTTTGGGAAAGCAGGGTTCCCAACAGTGGTGTGCGGGAGCCCCGAAGCCCTGTGCCTCCTCTCATGCCGAGGGGAGCAGAGCCGTGCTAGGACTCCCCTTTGGGTTCAGATCACATCCCCTCCTTCCAAAGGGGAGGAGAGAAGCAACCACCAAGCCCCTTGATACTTTTTGGCCTTTGTGCCTTCCCAGGTACCAGTCCCCTCTGGTTAAAAATGCAGGTGCGACCCACGGACATGCTGTGGGGCAGGGGGCTTCGCTCCCCTTCCCAAGCATTTCCGCCATTCCAGACAGCAGCCACCCTGTACTCTGGCCCCCCATGGTCCCCTCCCTGGTCCCCCACCTCGAGCCTCTTCTGTCAAAACCAAAAACACATCTTGTTCTTTCATCATAATTGCGGTGCTGTTGTTGAAATGGTCCTCTCCAGCCCACTCCCACTCTCATTTGCTAAAGTGGTCCTTTCTCTGCCTGGAAACAGGCCCTTTGGAGACAGCAATTTTAGCTCCATCCAGGCCGAGCCTGACGCAGAATCCTAACCCGGGAAGGGCGGGAGGAGAGGCTGCTCCAGTGAGCCAGGCGCCTGCCTGCAGCTAGGGGCCCGTGAAGCCATTTTACGTCGGCAGTGTGGCTGCTTCAGAACCCCCAGTCCTTGTTGGGGTGCGCCGTTTAGCAAAACGTGGAGGCTGGTGCCCCTTGTTGCCTTATCTAGGGGAAAGGAGGATGCTCTTTAAAAGAAACTAAGTAGGTTCTGAATCTGGGAAGATAAAATCCAGCCACCTTTCACACTCGGGGAGCCCACTGGCCTGTCTAATGGTGTCACCAGCTCCCAGCTCCGTGCTGTGGCTTTGAAACGCGCCTATCACTTATATGCATAATCAAGTACCCTGCCCCTAAGCCAGTGTGATCCAGCCACACTGGGTGACACTCCTGTTTGTCACAGGGACTGGGGTGCTAAGGGCTCTTCTAAAGTCCTGGCAATGGTGCCTCATTCTGCACAAATGTCACCAGATCCTGCACAGAACTTTCTGAAAAGAGCGTTTCGGGGGACGCACACGATCCATCAAACAAACAAACCAACACTGCAAAGCAAGCACACCACCCTGAGTCATGCTGGGCACCGCCTCAGAATCCACGACACCTGTTCAACCACATGGCATTGGGGAATTCATAACCCGCACCCTAGCCTTCAACTCCTTCCGGGTTAAGGGAGTGAACATGCCGGGACCGCTCACAAATACCTGAATTTCCTTTTCCCAAACACCAGGCCTCTGCGAGGCTCTTAGGGGTCTGGGGATCTCTCTGGCCAGGGCCCAGGTCTCTATGAGGGAACGCTAACATCTGGCAACTCAGAATGGCAACCCAGGCTCTCCCACTGTCATTAATGTGCCTCTGAGTAACTGGAAGCTAAGATGTGCTGTCAGCCCATGTTGATTCAGTGCCAGTTTTTCCAATGGCTGGGCCTGCGGGACAGTCAGGGGCAGTGCCTGTAACCCACACAGGCTGTTTTGCAGCTCCTGCCTGTGGAGCCCTTGCCGCCCCCATCTTTTTCCTAAACCAAAGCAACCTTGTAGGGCACTCAAGTCGCTTCTCTCCTGACTGTCCCGGCCTACTGCAGTTAGACCCTGGCAGAAACCATGGAGCTTGCCGTTACTGCCCTGAGCTGCCATGGGGCCTGCATCTGGAAGGCTGTGATCCGGCCCCCGCCAGGCAGAGCCCCACTAGGGCACCTTGCTAGTACCCAGAGAGCGGGGGAGGAAAGGGCCCCGTGTCCTAGTGTTGGAGGGGGGTTGCTATGGAGGCGCAGGTTTGGGCTAGGGCAGATGGGGGTGTGGGCTGGACTAGGAGTGGGGCCTGGCCCCCTGCTGTCCTCCCCAGCACCACCTGTTCACAGCCTACTCTTAAGGACTCCACTAGTGAAAATGTGGCACTTACAGGTTTTTGGGCTCACAGAGCTCTTTATTAAAATGCAAATGTCCTTAAGAGTAGCCCCCTAAGCCTCTGCCAGCAAACGGGATTAACTGAACTGAACACAGCCACCTGCAGGGAGGTAGGGGGCCTGAGGCCACTCTTCACCGCTGTGGCTGTGCCAACCTGCCGTCGCTCAGCTCTGGACGCCCAGAACACAAACTTCAGACGGCTGGGCAGCAGCGGGCTCCTCTGCTCCCCGAAATGCTCTGAGCCTTGCTTTCCCCCGATCACCCAGTCACCCCTCATACAATGGGCTCTCAAGGAATCCCAGTAGGATGGTCTGCATTCAGGAGGGAAGAGAATTCCCAGGTCAGTGCGACCATGAGTCAAAACCCGGGTACTCATAACTCCTCCGTTTGCAGAGGCCGTGGCTTGTCCCAGGGGCTTTGATGGTGCTGTGGTGAAAGCATTGGGCTGCTGACCAAAAAAAAAGTGGGTGGTTTGAACCCCCCGGCTGCTCCATGGGAGAAAGATGGGGCAGTTTGCTTCCAGAGCCCTGGAAACCCTGTGGGGTTGGAGTGAACTTTGACGGGAGCGCATGTGGCTGGGTGGCTCCTCCCAGATGACCTCCTCAAAGGAACCCAGGCAGTGTGTGCTTTGCTGCGGAAGACGGAGCAAAGGCAACTGCAGGCTTCGGTTTCTGTTGTGATAACTGGCTGTTTACTCACACTGGCTGCTCTGGGCACCTCTCAGGTGCACAGTGTCAAAACGCCACAAACAAGGACACACCGGAGCTTCCTCACTCTGTCAGCAGGAGGCTGCTTCTTCATTGAACAACAAAGCCAGGCCCTGCGTCCGGGGCCCAGGTTGGTTCAGCGGCTTACACAAAGGAACTTCACTTGTCTTATGTCTAATATGAGAAAAACCCGCCTGCGTACACACATACTTTCCAAAAACAGATAAAGATCATGCATCATGTGCTGAGCACCAGAGGCCTAAAGTGATACACCATTCCTAGGACAATGAAGAGATCAACGAAAAGTATTTGTAAAAGGAAAGTTTTACAGTATCACTACATAGTACTCTACAGAAGTTGATTGCCCAACCTTCCTTCCGAGGAGTGGCTGGTGGGTTTGAACTACCCGCCTTCTGGTTAGCAGTCGAGTGCCTTAGGCACTGTGCTACCATTGTTGTTGTTGTTGTTATGTGCCGTCGAGTCAGCCCTGACTCATAGCGACCCCTCCTTGGGTTTCTGAGGCAGTATCACTACGGAAGTAGGATTGCGCAACCTTCCTTCCGAGGAGTGGCTGGTGGGTTTGAACCGCCAGCCTTCTGGTTAGCAGTCAAGTGCCTTAGCCACTATGCTCCCAAAAAGAAAGTTAGAAATAAAATTCTGAAAATTAGAAGTGTTTTTCTTTCCACCATGATTGGGAATTCCGCATCCTACTTAAACGTAGACAGTCTCTGTCTATGTTAGATAATGGAAAAAAGAGGCCCAAAGTCTAGGATCCAAGATGGAGGAGGCACTCTACAGTGACCAGGACCGCTGGCTGCAAACCAGCACCAACACTCTCCTGTCTCACACTCAGACACTAATTCTAGACACAGAAGATTCTAAGGAGAGGCTGAAGACTTTGGAACTGCCCCCTAAGAGAACTGTCAATCCTGGACGATCCTGGAAGGCATAGTTTGGATCTGGAAAGAGCAGAAACGCACTAAGGGAGCTGACTAAAGGCAGCTCTCAGCACCATGCAGGCCAGGCCCTTGGAGCCTCGTCTGCGAGCCACCTCTGGCCCTTGGCACGCCAGCAACCCTCCTGACAACACCAGCAGACAGAAGCCTTCCCCAGCCCCGAAACTGACGACTTATCAAAGGTGAGGTTCTCCCTGGGCCTGAGAAGGTTCAAATGATGATGGACACGGTCAGCCACGGCTGGAACAGATTGCTGATGGCTGTGCCTGTCCCACGTCCAGATACTGCTGTTTATTTCGGCCCAAGCAAATCCTTCTGGATTTTCTGCAGTCTAATTATCAGCACTGGCAAGAATGTTACATAAATACGTTTGGTTTGTGTCTCTCTCAGCTGGGTTGGAAAACTCTTAGAAGGTTGTGGAAGTTTGTCTGTCCACCACCTATCTCCTCTTAGCTGCTCTACCAACTCCGTACTTAGGCCCTCAGTGGAGACTGCCCATTTTCACCTTCTTGGGTTTATCTGAACTCTCTGGCAAGCCTTTAAGATCACTAAGGAGAACCGCAACATCTCATACCTTTGTTTTCCCCACAGGGAAGGGCACAGATGAGGTGTGTCAGACATATGTATTGAATGAATGAATGAATGAATAAAAATGCCCAAGTCTGGGCAAACTCACCAACCCAGCAAGGGTTCATCCTCCTGATGGGCGTGGCAGACCTGTGAGTGGCTACTGCAAGCTAAGAGATGCTACTAGAAAAGGCAAAAGGGAAACAAGGCTATTTCAAGGCTCAAGTTCACCTACAAATTCAGAAATAACTTCTCAGTCAGGGAAAATGGGTGCATGTTCACCAGAGACTAGTCCCAAGGTCTTTGCCAAGCTGGACACAACCTACACATGAGGTAAGCCTCAGATCTGCCAATGGTCACAAAACAACTGTTTTCATTTTGGAACTGTGATGGACCGACTCCTTACCCCACATTACGTGCCACATTACATCACATCCCATTAAACTCCTTGCCTTCTTACACAAGGGCGATCTCCCCAATCCCCTTCCTTTATTTTTCCCTGAAGAACATCCACCACGATCCTGTCCCCCGACACACCCTAAGTGACACAGCAGGCCCACTGGAGAAGCCGATTGGGGGCGAGCTCTCTTCATGGTCATTAGAACAATAACCGTCTCTCCCCCCCGCTGGTCCATCATCAGCCATTCTGCAAAGTCTCAGAGCAACACAAATTTAGTTCAAATAAGTTAGCGATACATTGCCCATTCTTGGCAGGTGGGGAAAGAGAACTGCCCCCAGTGGACACAGGTGAAGCTGGGGGGGGACCTGGAGCTGGGGTGGGCTAGGAAGACACTCGGCTTCAGGGGGTTTTCAGTTTTTAAAAAGGGCCAAACTGGGAGAATGGGTCTTCCCACAACCAAACAAGGCAAGATTCTTTACATGATGTTTCCACTTGAGCTCAGGAATAAGACACACGCTACAGAGGGGTAGCCACGAATGCCAGGGAGCTGGAGTCTGTGCTTGCATAAGTCATTATTACAGCACGAGACATTCCCATCTGGGGGTGACAGTGGCCCCAAGGCCCTTTCAGCACAGAGCAATCTCATCCCTGCTAAGCACCTCCTCTTTTTCCTCTTCCCCTCACCTGTCTGTAAGGGACCCTGACACAGCAATAGGTAAGTACTAGGCTACTAACCTACAGGTTAGCCGTTCAAACCCACCAGCAGCTCTGCACGAGAAAGACCTGGTTGGTGATCTGCTACCGCACAAGTTACAGCCTAGAAAACGCTACAGGGCAGTTCTGTCCTGTCAATGGGGTCGCTGTGAATCAAAAACCGCGATGGCCCCCAACGCCACCCTTGCTGACTGAATTGTCCGCCCCCTCTCCTCAACACACCTCAGGAGGGTGAAACTTGTTTTGCAAAAGTTGGGGGGTGGGAGGAAGAGAGGAAGGAAGGGAAAAAAGCCAAAAACCCAATGATATCCATAAATCTCTAGGGCCTCAACCTAGAAAATTCCATGGATTTCCTAAACATCCAAGATGTATGCTTAATGTACACAGTGTTTGCTTTTAACTTTGGGTTTGTTTGGTTTTCGGTAATGAGTGCAGCAAAGAAATCAGGAAGATTAGATTTTTCTTTTTAAGGACAAAAGGGTCCAGTTTGTACCAGATTTCCTAAAACCAATCCAAACCACTAAATGGGATAAGGAAGGCATGTGAAAATGCTTGCAAAATCCGAATGTGCTAGAAGATGGCTTTACTGCTATCTTCAATCCACAGAGCTCCACCGTCCTGTTGGGGTCTGGAGAGAAACATTCGGGAAAGCAAGGGGCCCACCCGGACGTGGAGGGGGGCGGGCAGGGGGCTGATGGCATGGCCTCTGCTCTGGTGCACGCTCCCGGTCTCCTGGTCCCCTCATTCTGGAACCAAGATGGGACCCCACGGGGCAGCGGGATGGAGAAGGGACGATGTACATTTCAACCCAGAGCCTGTCTCCCCTGCCTCCTCCCGGAAGCCCAGCCTGGCCCCGCAGGGAACCTTCTGGTGCCTTCAATTCTGTGGCTTCTCCCCACCTGGGCAGCTCTCCAGCCTCTCCTGGACTCATGCAGTTACTACAACCTGATCCTGCCTCCTTTCTGGACTGGAAGCTCCCAGAGGGCAGGGGCCCACCTGGTGCCTCGAGCTAAACTTAGCCAAGGCACTTTTATTCATTTACTGCTCTTGCTCATTTTAAAGCATTTTATTGATTTAATCCCTGTTTTTTTTTATTTTGATCTTTCCTTCCTTCTTCTTACTTTCTTTTCTCTCTTTCTTCACGACAAGAAAGGGGGTTGGGTTTAACCTCTGACTAGTTCACAAGGACCCTGGGATTCCAGGCATTCAGAGAAGGAAAAGCAAAGGGAAGGGATGTGGGTTCTTCTCCCCCTCTCCTGCCCCAGTGAAAGGACTAAGTAAGTAAAAGACACAGTGGGCAATGGGGGAGACCTGGAAGGAGACCAGCCTAGAGGGGACAGAGCTAAAGAAGGAGCCTAAGCCTAGTGGGGCACAGAGCTAAAGCAACCCTATCTGCACACCATGGTTAAAATTCTCTCAAACCAGCCTGGCTTCTGGGTCAAGAATAGGAGGGGACAAGGAGAAATGAAGTGTGTGGGGTGTGTGTGTGTCTGTGTGTGTGTGTGTGTGTGTTCTTTAGCAACATAAAGTCATTTTAACAATGAATATGACTCCAGAAAGAAAAGGGGAGAGGAGCCGGGCAACGTGTGGGTTCCAAGTACCCAAGGGAAGAGAAAGAGGGCTGTTTGGCCCCAAGAGAGAAACACTGAGTTCTAAGAGGGTGTGGTCCCCTAAAAGGGAAGGATTTGTGTGTGAGGCGGGCAGCTGGCAAAGAAATCCACCAAATAAACAAAGTGTCCCCCAACCAGCCCTGCAAAAAAAAAAAAAGCACAGAATGGCAGGATAGGTGCCCAAACTAAGCCCCCAGGGACCTAAGAAAGGATCAAACCCCTAATGCAAGACCCTCCTGAAGCCAGGGCTGTTCCAGTTTGGTTCCTACATTTTATCTAGAGAATTCTAAGCAATGCCACCACTTCCTGCAAGCGGGCTTAGCCATTCTGGGCTCTCTGCTGACCTCTGGTGGGGAAGGAGCTTTATAGGCCCCGAAAAGGTTGGAGAGACTTGGGCAGCCCACCTGCATGGGCACCGGGCCCACCACATCCACAGGAACACCCACTTGAGATGCTGTGGTAACCTGGCTTCTGACAGTGGCAACAGATGGGGCGCTATGGGGAGGAAAGGAACAAGAAAACCTCGGGGCCTGAGAAGAGTCCTGGCTGAGAGAGGAAGGTAGCAGCGAGCTGTGAACACAACGCTCTCTTAATAGCAGGGAGGGGGAACTCTTGCCTTCGTTAGTATTTTTTATTCATTCCTTTGACTTTTGAACCAGAAGATACTGGGGGAAGAAAACGTGTAAGGCCAGGGGACAAAGGGTAAGTTTCCTTGGCGAGGGCTAAGTTACCAGAAGGTACTAAGGTAGGATCCTTCCAGAAGCTTCCGTGGCCCATCTCAAAAACACGACCTCGTGGTTTTACGGCTGGTGGAGCAATGGTTAAGGGCTCAGCTGTTAACCCTAAGGTTGGCAGTTCAAGCCTATCAGCCGCTCCATGGAAGGAAAACCCAGTGATCTGCTCCCGTAGAGATTAAAGAATTCCGCTGCCATGGAGTCAGTTCTGACTTGTAGCGACCCTATGGGACAGAGTAGAACTACCCTATAGGGCTTCCAAGGACCTAAATCTTTATGGACGCAGAGCCCAAACCAAACCCAGGCCACGGAGTCGATTCTGACTCAAGTCCCCCTAGAGGACAGAGCAGAACTGCCCTAGAGGGTTTCCGAGGGCGTAAATCTTTCTGGAAACCGACTGCCTCATCTTTCTCGTGAGGAGCGACTGCTGGGTTTGACTGCTGACTCTTAGGTTTGCAGCCAAGTGCTTTGGCTCCTGTATCACCAGGGCTCTTTCCATAAAGATCACAGCCTTGGAAACCCTGTGGGATGGTTGCACTTTGCTCCGTGGGGTCACTAGGTGTTGAAATCTGCTTGATGGCAAAGGGTTTGCTTTTGTGTTTTTGCCTCTCTCTTGAGGAGCCCTAAGGAGCTCTGGTGGCATAGTGCCTAAGGCATCTGGCTGCTAACCCGAAGGCTGGCAGGTCAAACCCACCAGCAGCTCTGCAGAAGGAAGAGGGGGCAATCTACTTCTGTAAAGATTTACGGTCTTGGAAGCCCACTGGGGGTTGCTATGAGTCAGAATCAACTCCATGGCAGTGAAACCCTTTTCATTTGCTTTCATTTAAGGAGCTCTAGGAGCTCTGGCGGCGTCGTGCCTAAGGCATTTGACTACTGACCAGAAGGTTGGCTGTTCAAACCCACCAGCCACTCCTCGGAAGGAACACTGGGCAATCTACTTCCATAGAGATAACACCTCGGAAACCCAAGGAGGGGTCGCTAGGAGTCAAACTGACTTACAGCAGTGAGTTTGGTTTCCTTGGTTTGGGGGCAGAGGGGTTAAACACCTGTCTGCTACAGAAAGGTTGGCAAGTTGAACCTGCCAGTGACTGTGGGAGAAAGACTTGGCAGCTTGTGGCCATAGAGATTACAGCCAAGAAAACCCTACGGGGCCATTCTTCTCTGTCCTCTAGGGTCACTGTGAGTCAGAATGGATGTGGTAGTGGGTTTGGTTTCCAGGGTTTAGTAGGAGGGGAGGGCAGAGGAGGGAAAGAAATGGAGGGGGGCCATGCTTCTTGGCATCATGTGAACCGGCCAAGCACAACCTGTTGCAGTTTCCCTGCAGCCGGAAACTAGACCTCAGAACCCACTGTTCATCCTGAGACTGCGGATGGTGGCCCATTCTTAGAGGGGGCACTTAGACATCCATCAATAATCAGAACTCCCATCAGTGCCTTGTGGGTTTGAATTTGAAGTACTGGGGAGTAGAGAAAGGTGGCCAGGAGGGGAAAGCCTAAAACTAGTTCTGAAATCCCACAGAAACCCAACAGCAGTTCTCACGAGTGGAAAACAAGGGTGGTTCCTCCCCAGCCTGCACCTCCTCATAGCAAAAAGGCACTGAGCATTCACCCCAAATTCTACCTCTCATCTCCCTGCATCTGCATGCACTGTCTCTAATGCCAACTCCTCCAGGAAGCCTCCTTGGGTTTCCCTGGTGGAAAGCAGACATTTACCGACTTCTGGATCTCTTTCCTAGCCCTTGATTGGGTGGGAAAAATGGCACCCCCAGCTCTGCTTCCTATACAGATTCTCCTTGTGAAGGGCATCCAAAAATCATGAATGATTGACTAAAGGCCAATACTGCCCTTAAACCTGGATTCCCCCCCCCCCCAGTCTGCTACCTTGGAACAGGCACTTTAAGAGGGAGGGGGTGGCAGCCCACCTGCTCTATTTAAACTTGTCACAAAGGTCAGTCAGAGAGGGTTTTGAGTAAACAGGACCTCTCGTTTTTCAGAGGAGGAGGCAGAGATAAGTGATGTGGCCAAGGTCTTGGAACCGGTTCCCGGCAGCCCCAGCTCAGAGTGTGGAGGTCACTGTGGCTGTGTGTTCTCTTGCTCTGCTAAGGTCTACAGAACCGCGAGTTAAGAGTGACAAGATCTGGCCTCAAATGCCCATTGCTCAACTGAAAACCTGTAAAAATATCTTTAGCCTTGGGGGTGGGCAGCCGTGTCCCTGGGGCTGAGGATGTGGGGCGGGGGGACGCGGCTCATGGCTCCGATGCCAGCACGCAGGCTCCTGACAAGCCAGGCTCCCAACACTAAAAGCCGAGCGCCACCTGCCAGCCAGTCTCCGCAGCCTGCCTGCCTTTTATTGTCTCTCCTTCCCAGCCCTGCATTGCTGGTGGCCCCATGTCTTTCGGAAAAAAGAAAAAACTCTACCCAGACAGCCCCCCAAAATAAGAATCCTTAGTTTTAAAACAACCTCAGGAGACAGGGGGGCAGAGGGGGTGGCCAGAAAGAATGAACTTTGTGGGGGTGATCTCTACTCCCCCGTTTCTAAGCTGTGGAAACCTCTGAGGGCAAAGGGGAGAGGGGCCCCATTTCCCACGTCGGCAGCCCTGGCAGTCTTCATCCTTGACCCTTCCTGCTCTTTCCTGGCAGAATCAAAGCCAGACACCCCATTTGGAGCCTTAACGCCTAAGATCAGACCCTGAGACTGGGAAATGAGGGTGTTAGGACAAGAAAACGAAAAGGAAAGGGTAGGGATGTCCCCGCGGCTGCCGCCGCAGGTCTCAGGCTAAGATGCCTGCAAGGGTTTGGGATGCAGCCCTCCAACTGAGTACAAGTGTCTCCTGCAAGGGCCCGTATCTCTTCTCCAACTGCGCCCCTCCACTCCCCACCTAGAATGGTCACCTCTCCCTACATCTAGGTGCACACAGACAGCCCTCCTGGATTTCTCTAGTAACCCATCACATTTAAGTCCCTCCCGGGATCAGGGCTGACTACACGGCAGAATGTCAAAATCGAGCACTGACAGCACTGTTAGGACTCGAACGCCTGCCTTTTCTGGGCCACTTGGCAAATTCACGGAACCCTCACTAGAGCACTTGGACCGACTGGTCACAGACAGAGTTACCAGACACCCCGATTCTAAGCCAGTGCTCTCTACATGCTATCCCAGGGCCCCCAGAGAAGCTGGCACTCCCCTGCCTACCCCTCCCTGGCTAGGGAGACGTGGCAACGTGGCAAGGGGTAACCCTCAGACCTCACACCCCCAACTACCTGTGGTAGAAGCCGTCTCCTAAGGGCCGCAGAATGCCTGGATTGCCACCGGGCCACTGTGCAGTCTCCCACTTGGAAAGCGGAAGTCTGTCCGGAATGTCCATCTTAAAACCCACCCTGGCCATTTGTTTGGTGAAACAAAAACGAGCTAAATATGCTTCCCTTTCAGCAGCTAGAAAGAGAGATGAGGTCACGTCTGTGTTTAATTACGAATAGCCACAGGCAGCCCGGCTTTCAAAAACCGTCCCCTGACATCTGTCATCTGCTCTTGGGTTCTGCCATTTCCTTGGAAAGCCGCTGCACTTGGTCCCAGGCAGCATGTCAATATCAACCTTCAAAAATGTGCCTGGGGCCACTGCAAGGATTCTGCAGTAAGAAGGGGTGATGGTTAGGGGGCACTGCACTTAGCTGAACTTCTAAGGAAAGCAGCTGTTACTCAAAATGGTCGTTTCCATTTTGCATGTCAGATGTGTAACTCAGCAAACTACCCCACTATTTCCCACCCTTCACTCTAAAGTAATCCGAATAGTTTAGCTTTTAAATACATCTCTGGCTTGGGGTGGGGAGTAGCTGTCTTATTGATTAATTTATTTCCCTGGCCTTATCAATTAACTTAAAGGCCACAAATTCCAGAATCTCTAAGGGTCGGAGGAGAGAGGGAGGAACAACTTGTTTTTAAAAATTAAATCCCTAACGAGTCTGTAACATCTGGAAGCTCTATGAACTAAAGGTGGGGCAAAAATAGAAATAATCACCCGTAATAATGCAATAAAAGCCCCTTCCTTCCACAACGGTTTCTTGGGAGAGATGCTACTTCGATGTAAGTTTAGGGGTTGGACCACCGTGTGAAAATAAAACCCTACTTGAGTTCTATTATTATTCCAAGAGATGCTGGTTACAGAAGCTGCCCTAGCATTGGGGCAAATTTTATCCAAGACCAAGTGCAACCTCTTGACCAGGAAAGGTCCTTGTTATTTCTGTCAGCAAAAATCTGTTCTGTTTCTAAAAATGGTTGAGTTTGCCTTCATAGGATGGTCATTCAGAGGCAGCCCTTCCGCTCTCTGTCCCCCTCCCCCAGGGTAACGTCTTGCCCTGAAATATCAGTTCTTAAAGGTCATGGGTCACCTCCATGCAGAGGGCTGACTCCCTGTGGCCTGGGACTCAGGTGACCCAGCAAACCTGGCCTGCATACCAGACTTGTCCCTGGTGTGCACATACTTTCAATGAAAAGTCCCTTTAGTGTTTTGTGGGACACACGCCAAGGCGGCCCACGCTGCCTCAGGGCCGATCAACTGTCCCTTACCAGCTCTTTCCCATGCAGAGCGAATTAACTCAGATGCCACCAAACAGAGGGAGCAGTCCCAGACAAAGGCCCCTAAAAATCGCTCAGGGCTGGACATGCTCTGGTGGCACAGTAGTTAAAGCATTCTGCTGCTAACCAAAAGGTGGGCATTTCATACCCACGAGCCACTCCCCAGGAGAAAGGTGTGGCAGTCTGCCTCTGGAAAGACTGACAGCCTTGGAGACCCTGTGGTGCAGTTCCACTCTGTCCTCTGGGGGCGCTGTGGGTCAGAATGGACTCCACGGCAGTGGGTGTGGTTTGGGCTTTGCTTCTGTGAAGACTGACAGCCTTGGAGACCCTGTGGGC